>NC_089231.1:82723845-83053845 GCF_963924675.1 Phocoena phocoena | reverse complement strand
TTTTTCAATTGTACCCACCCCTGACATTTTTAAATTTAAAAAACCAAAGAAAAAAAAAAAAAAAACCAAAGCGCTATTTTACCCACAAAGAACATGGTGGAAGAAACCTGTGGCCCAGGCTCCAGAGACACCCGCAGGAAGCCCTTCCCTGACCCTCCCGGTCAGTCCCGCTTCACAGCACAGATGCCTCAGGCTCAGTCCCCTCTGCTCAGCTCTTCTCCCCACCCTGCTCTCAAGGCTCTAACCTCCGGGGACCCGCCTCAGTGGACAAGGTGCCGTTTCCCTGAGCCGGAGCCCCATACAGTATTCCAGGGCCTGACTCATAGCCAGTCTGCGTCTGTATCTTCCCAGATGAGGGTCCTTATTCTTCAAAGCCTGTCCTGGGACAAGTCCCTGTCTGACCCCTGTAAGTAGAGAGCCTTCCCCCTCGTGTCCTGCACTCCACCTCGGGAAGATGCCTCTGCACAGGGTGCCGGGAGCAGCTGCCATGGTTTTACCTGAGACAGGAAGACACCTTGGTCTCCCTCCGACCTGGTACCTGGCTTCTCCCCAACCCGCAGCAGCACAGCCTCAGGAAGATCATCTACCCTGACCTCTCAGCTCTTCAGACGTCACTGGGCAACATCAGTCCTACCCCGGCCACCTCACCGACGGAAGACCAAGCTGGGGAGGAAGGAAGGGGGCTCCCGAGGCGTGGTGCCGGCACACCGTGGGGGAGGGGAAGACCGGCCAGTGCCAGACAAGGCCGGGGGCTCCTGTGGCTACAGCAACACCAGGCTCATGCTTTCTGGAAACTGTCGACACGGACCCCTCCATTCCTTTTTTATTTTTAATTTATTTTATTTATTTATTTATTTTTGGCTGTGTTGGGTCTTTGTTGCTGTGCACGGGCTTTCTCTAGTTGTGGTGAGTGGGGGCTGCTCTTCGTTGCGGTGCGCGGGCTTCTCATTGTGGTGGCTTCTCTTGCTGCAGAGCACAGACTCTAGGCACATGGGCTTCAGTAGTTGTGGCTTGCAGCTCTAGAGCGCGGGCTCAGCAGTTGTGGAGCTCAGGCTCAGCTGCTCTGTGGCATGTGGGATCCTCCCGGACCAGGGCTCGAACCCGTGTTCCCTGCACTGGCAGGCGGATTCATAACCACTGCGCCACCAGGGAAGCCCCACTCAATCCCTTTTGTGGATCAGAACTGGCAGCTCAGAGCCAGGCCTTTCTTTTTTCTTTTTAAATTTTTAAACTCTTTTTTGGTCACTTCGCGTGGCATGTGGGATCTTAGTTCCCTGACCGGGGACTGAACCTGCACCCCCTGCGTTGGCAGCACAGAGTCTCAACCATGGGACCCCCAGGGAAATCCCCATCAGAGCCGGGCCTTTCTGAAGGAGGCTGAGCGATGTCTCCGCGAGCACACGAACTGCCTGCACTGCAACGCGCCGGCCGCTTTCCCTGGTTTATTCTGCCCTTTGCCGAGCGTTTCCCTAGCCTGGGCCACTGGCAGCTTCTCACCACCCGGCCTGGAAACCCAGGCTCAATCCCGGGCACCATCGGCAGCCTCCCCAGTCCAGAGCGGGCCCGTCACTCCACTCACGCGGTCCCAACCGTTCCAACCAGACAGCAGACTCACTGGCACCTGTGGCAGGGACCTGGGCGATGCCCCCATGTGGTGGGACCTGCTCGCCCTTTACCAGGGAGTCCGGCACTGTGCTGGGAGAGAAGAGCCGGGAGATGGGAGCAGGCTGGCTGCCCGTGCCGTGGCCAAGGTCTGTCACCAGGATGCTGCTGTGGAACTCTGTGACCCCAGGAGCCTGAGGGGACACAGGGGAGAGAGGTCACCCCCAACCACAGTCATGCTGGGTGAGGGCCACCCAAGGTTATAGGATGCTAAGGGCCTGTCTGGGCCACTCACCCTGGCGATGGCAGCAGGCGTGATGACCATGTTGGACTGGGACACGGTGGAAGCCAACATCCCTTCTCTCTTCAGAGGGCCTGAGGTCATGATCACTGCTTGGGGCTGTCCTGAAAAGGCAGCTGCCAGAACAAGGGGGAGGTGAGGGTGGCGGCCCACCTGGGGGCCCCAGGGCTGACCAGGCTGCACAGGGCGGGGGGGGGGGGGCGTGCCTAGGAGCAGCACACAACCCCTCTGCTGCCACTGAGACGTCACCTCCTTGCTGCAGGGCATGGAGACAAAGTTACTTTTTTGCAGCTTCTCCTTGGAGGGGACAGATTACAGACCCGGGAAAGAGATGACCAGGACCATGTTTTTTTCAAACTGGGTTGAGACTAACTAAAAGAACAACACAGAATAGAAAAAATAGACTAGATCTACACATGTAGTCTTTCATAACCCTTCTGTCTCCTATCACAATGTGTGTGTCACGAGTTTGCAAGCCTGGGGACGGGAAACATCCCGGCGGGGGATGAGGGCAGGGGGAGACTCCCACTTGCTTCCCTCCACCTGACTCACCTGGGGCGAGGCAAGCATTCTTCAATACCAAGGACATGGGCTCTGGTTTGGGAGCAGGCACTATTTTGGGGGGCTGCTTGTGCCTTCCCCCAGGCAATGATACAGGCTTGGGGTGCACGAAAGTTAAACGGGGTTGAGGAGGCCCAACGGTTGGTGGCCGGCTGACCGGAGACAGCGCCAGGCCACAGGGGGACACGGAGGGGGTGGGATAGTGGGTCGTGATGATGAGGCCCTGGCTCTGGCTGAAGGTGGTGGCAGAGGCGTCGTGGGTGAGGGTGGCAGAGGCCGTATGGGTGATGACAGGGGGCGACTTGCTGACTTCAGCAAACTTCTGTGGCTGCAGGAAGGCAGGGGGAGTCGGGGGGTTCAGGGCAGTGGCGGGAGGAGGGCCTAACGGCAAGACGGGGGAAGCAGGTGCAGGGGCTGGGCTGGGCGACAGCAAAGGCATGGTGAACACGGGCAAGAAGGGCTGCGGGACACTCAGTGGTGGTGCAGAGGGACCTAAGTCTGCGGGCTGGAGAAAGGGGTCCCCCGGCTGGGAGGTGTGTTCACAGCCCTGCCCACTCGTGGGGTCCAGGACCGTGGCTGCAGGGGGTGCAATGAAGCCGTCAGGGAGGCTCGGGGTGGGCAGAGCGGTGGTCGGCAGGACGCTCTCCTAAGGAAGGAAGAGAAGAAGTGAGGAACGAACGCTGGAGTCACACTGCTCGCTGTCACTCTCCAGCGCTGCACACCACAAGGTCCGGCACAGTACCCAGCGCCTGGGACGGTGCCCCGGGCAGAAGGGACAGAGGTGACGTCTCCCAGCCCTGGGACTGCTAATCTGCGGGGGTTGGATCTGGGTCTCCCCAGGCATCTGCAGGGGTCTTGTTTCCATTAGGAACTCAGTGATAACACGGCTCAGACACAGCGACTGTCTGCACACACTTGGCTCTCGGCCTGGGGATATCTTGTTTCTAGAGTCCAGTGGGGTCCCCCCAAAGTCCCTGCCATCTTCTGTTACAGAGCAGGGGCAGCCTGGATCACAGCTGCTCACGAGGCTCCCCCAGGACAGTTTCACATGTCAACTTCTAGAGAGGTCACCTCTTCCTAAAAGGGAAACGCTACAAGGAATCAATTGTTCGGATCTCAGTCTCTATAGGAGAAACTCTTCACGGAGCCAGATGGAGGGAGAGAGGGTCAGGTCACGGGCGCCTAACTGGATATGGGCACCAGCCCGAGAGTCTCTTAATGGCAGAGAGCCATGCCTCACTCAGCTCAGCTGTCCCAGCAGCTGGTAACCAACTTGAGTGCTGAGTAAAAAGTAAAAGAAATACACGGAACTTCCTCTTCTTAGCGATCTGCGTTTTTCTTTGCTGTCTCACTGGCCCAGTCTTAACTGGTCAAGACAGAGCCCGCTGCACACAAGGTTATCTGGGCCTTAGGCAGGAGCATACGTTTACTGATAGAGTCTCCCACTTCACGGACACCTAAGGATGCTTCCAAGGAGGGCTAGGATAACTTCTTTACACATTATATGTGAGTTCACCGCTGGATCTAGTCACCCCTAGCACTTTGCTTATGGCTGCAAAGGTCTGAGGAACAGTCTGGTGCCCCTTCCCCCAAGTTCCCTCTACCTGAGCAGGTGGGCTGTTGTGATCTGGTGCAGGCCCTGAGGCGGGTGCAGGCAGCATGGAGCTGAAAATGGAGCGGCTGGAAGAGAAGAGGTCTGAAAGACAACATCAGGGGCTTGTGAGCTCTGTGCCCATCACTCCACTGCATTAAGACCCAAACAAATCAGGCACTGAACCCCACCTTACTCAGAGGAATGCCATGGCTAGAGGGCATCTCCCCGCCCCCCCCACCACGAGGTAACTCTGCAGAAGGAGGCCCTCTGCTTGGAGCTGCACAGGCTGGCAACCAGTGTGGCCTCTGAAACACTCCCAGGCCTGGGTGGCACCCACTTTTACAGTGGCAGGACCAGTTCTAACTGCAGGAAACGGCGAGGAGGTGGCTGTGTCATCAGCGCACTCTGCTGCCTAGTGGGAGAACTGCTTACAGTCAAAGCCAAACCAGAGGCTCTGAGACGTGGAGGAGGAGACGGAACGACATCCCAGAAACACTTTCCAGGCCTTGCAGCTACTAGCAAAAAAAAAAAAAGTTCTGGAAAAATTCTAAGTCCTCTCCCTGGTCCATTCTAACAGTTGCCTCTATGACAGGGAAGCAACATCCACGTTGTCCTGGGTAAAGGGAGATGCAGGTAGCCGTGCTCTTTCTCTGCCCCAAGTCCTCACCCTGGAAAGGCTCAAAAGTGTCCATAAAGTCCAGGTTGGGCTGCAAAGGAATCAGCCCCGGTTGAATCATGTCTGCATTTCCCAGATGTGCTGTAAGAATCAGAAAGGAGACAGGGGAATCATTTTGCCTTCTCAGACCATGTGCTGTAGGAACATATTAAGGGCCTGGAATGCATCTTCCTGGCCCTGCTCACATTCTAGATTCTTCCGAGGAGAAACGTAGGCCACTGGCTGGGATTTCTCATCAGTTCATGGGCATCGTCCGCCCTCAGAGGGCAGGAAAGAGAGTTTTCGTAGGAAAGGTAAACTGAGTATCTGGGAACAGACACCCCCCAGAAGCCATGAGCAGCTATGCAGAGACCCCGGGTTCTAATTTCAGCCTGTGGGCTCTTCCCTGAGGGGTTAACTGGACAGCTGCACGCTGCCAGGTGAGAGGCCAGCCCAGGAGTGCGAATGATTTTCCTGAGAGTGAGTCACAGGCCCTGTCACGCGCCCCAGGCCCCTGTCCTCTGCTGAGGGACAGTATCAGAAATGTGAAACTGGTTCAGACCAAACCTCCACTGTTCCCTGGCGGTGGCACCACGGGCCTGACGGGGCCCTCACACAGCAAGGAGGCTGGTCAACCCTTCTCCTCACTGCTCACCCTAGACAAGCGACAGCAGCTCAGGGACGGCCCCGAGGCAGAGCCTGCCCTGGGGGCCCGGTGGAGAAGGCAACATTTCCAGTCTAGAGTCTAGGGGCGGGTTACCTATTTCGCGCGGGTTGGGCCAGGCCACGGGCGGGTGCGAGGAAAGCGTGGAGAAGAGGGTGTCGCTGAATTCCGACATGAGCATGTCTGTGTTCAGCAGCGAGTCCTCCTCCATGGGGACTGGGGTCTTCCAGCCATCCCCGTGCTTGTGCCAATAAAGCATGTCATCGTCCTGCCACCGACGGGGGGGAGGACAAACCAAAGGGGCAAGAGTGACTCGGGGGTTCCCAGCACATCACATCAGGGAAATACGCTGTACTGTTTCACAGAGCAGCCAGGGTTCCCGTATAAGAGATGAGGCAAGGGGGTGGGGAACTGCAGGGAGAAACCCCCTCCAGCCCCCCAGCAGAGAACTGGCTCATTTCCTTCACATCCTTCATGTGAGGAGGTGGGGGGGCCCTCCTCTAGCCCCAGGGTGCACAGGGGCTACCTGTTGCTGCAGTGCTGGGCCACCCAAGTCACTGCTGTTTCTTGTCAAAGGGGGAGGTCCCATGAGGGTCCTCATGGCCCCCAAGCTCACACACCTGGGCCAGGCTGGAGAGGTCCTCATCCTTGTGCTGCTGGAGCTGTGGAAAAAGGACAGAGAGGACCAAGGTGGTCGCTCAGGGCCCAGGCAGGGGACGACCCCCTCGGCCTCTCCTTCCTGGAAGGGGCTAACCTCCAGAAACATCTAGGCCTTCTCTCTCTGGGAGGCGGGCGGGGAGAGGGATCCTGCCCCTGCCATCGCCAGGCCAACGCTGGACACAGATGAGATTCCCAGCCAGCGTTTGTGGAAATAAAGAGCCCTGGCTCCTAGCTGGAGAAACTGAGAGCAAAGGGGTCACACGACCAAAGCAGGCCACCACTTGGGCTGGGCTAGAATGCTGGGCCAAGGAGAGGGGTGGCCAGCTCCGGGCCACAGCCTTGGGGGCCAGTGTTCTGAATCCGGGCTCATGTCTTCCCTCCCCTACGGGGCTTCCTGAACGTGCTCTCTTTGGAGCCCGAGCCAGATACCCTTTTCTTGAAGTAGGTTCTCCACTTGTGATACTCCCGGATCACGATCTCAATGCGGCTTTTCCAGTACTTCCCTTCCGTGGTGATGGCCTGTGGGGAGACGCAGGGCAGAGTGAGCAGTGGTGCTGGAAGAGCCGCCCTGCCGAGAAGCAAGCGTCTGTCTCTGGAAGTCAGGTCCGGGCAATCCAGCTCCGAGAAGCAGGCTGCCTGCCTGCGGCTTCGTCCACAGAGTGCGTCCCGCCTCTGCTGGGCCACGCCTGGCCTCTGAGTGAAGGGGAGCTTTCATTTCATGGCCCACGATAACCCAGGGGGCTTCGGGGGCCCAGGTCCTGGAGGCTGGACCGGAGCAGGGGTCAGATAGAGTGCCTGGCAGGGGAGAAGCACAGAGTTCCCGGCGCTGGAAGAACCTCCAGAGACCCAGGCTAGCTCTCAAATGCCCTTAGCCTCCGCCACGTTTCCAAAGGGTGAAAACAAACAGCCCATCACAGAAGGTTCAGGTGGAAAGTGACCTCTAAGATACAGTTCAGCCTCCCCACTATGCAGGGCGGGGAGCCCCTTCCACAGCAGCCTTGAAGACCTCTGGTGACGAGGCATTCACGACGGCCTCCGAGAGCCCACCTCACTTTCAGATTCCTTTATTTTTTTTAATGGCTGGAAAATATTAAAGCAAGTCCCAGATATCCTATCATAAATCCCACATAATTTCACCCAAGAATACTTCACTGTGTGTTTCTGACACTGAAGAATGTTCACCGTGAATAATGCAATATTATTACCAGACCGAAAAAAGTGATATTCCTTAATACTAACACCAGATCATGTCCTATGGCTCCCAACTGTCTTTCATTAGGTTACCTTCCAAGTTTTCCCCTTTTCATGGTAACAGTGAGACATGCTTGGACAAAGCTAAAAAGATGCAGAAGAGTAAAAAGTGAAAGAAGAATCTTTCCTCCTCCTCACTCTAATCCCACGAGGAAACAATTTCTGTACATCCTTCAAGACATTTCCTATGCATGTACAATCACACAGACACACGCTTTAAAAAATTAACCTGAAGATACTCCAATACTGTTGTGCAACTTGCTTTTATTCATTTACTATTTCTTCAACATCTTTCCCTCTCAGTATATAAAGATCTCGAGTTCATTCTTTAATAGTTAAAGATGTCTGCCTTGTAAGGAGTCAAGATCCCTCCCCGTGGGACATCCCTGGTGGCGCAGTGGTTAAGAATCTGCCTGCCAACTCAGGGTCCATGGGTTCGAGCCCTGGTCCGGGAAGATCCCACATGCCGCGGAGCAACTAAGCCCGTGCGCCACAACTACTGAGCCTGTGCTCTAGAGCCCACGAGCCACAGCTACTGAGCCCGCGAGCCACAGCCACTGAAGCCTGCACACCTAGAGCCCGTGCTCCACAACAAGAGAAGCCACCGCAATGAGAAGCCCGCGCGCTACAACGAAAAGTAGCCCTCGCTCGCCGCAACTAGAGAAAGCCCGCACACAGCAACAAAGACCCAACGCAGCCAAAAATAAATAAAAATTTAAAAAAAGAAAAGATTCCCTTCCCGTTGACTTCCAGAGAAATACTGACATTAAAAGAAAGTAGAGGGTAAGTCCCGGTTGGAGGACCCCCTCAGTCCTGGGTCAGCCCGGTCTGAGAAGGTGGGAGCCTCTGTGGGCTGTCAGAGGCCACCTGCCCTCCGCATCGCCATCGCTTCTCAGGGTCAAAACAGCTGCCAGGACAGCACAGCCCCAGCACCCTGTCCTGCGTCCTCCCTCTGTGGGATCCAGAGCCCTCGGTCCCACCCTTGTGAGTCACCTCCTCCCAAGTGAGGGCCCATCACATGCCAAGTACCTCTGGCCGCCGGTGCTCGTCCACTTCCACAGAGCCGTCCAGCGGAGTGACAAAGTGGCACACGGGGTTCTTGCGCTTCTCCAAATCTGGGCGGGGAGAGGGTGAGACAGCGTCACTGCGGCAGAGACCCCCGCAGGAGCTCTGCCTCTTCTGTTCACACCCCGCCCCTCAGGGGGGACCCTTAAGGGTTCTTTCCTTCTCCTTCCCTTGGAAAATGAGATTTCAGGGAAATAAAGGGGTCCAGGTCCAAGGAAAAGAGTCTGGCAGTGATGTGTGGGCGAGAAAGGGAGTCTGGCTGATCAAGAGAAACACCAGCCTGAGCCTAGGGGACCCCGAGCACGCCGATCTCCTGTAGAAGTCACCAGACCCACCTGTACCCAAGCCAGCTGGACACAGGACGCGGCCTGGGCCGGCATCGTCTCAGACCTGCTGAAAACAGGAACTGTTCCCCGACTCTCCAAATGTCACCTCTCGGCTGTACACCCGTCCCTCCTCCTCTGCCTTTACAACACTGAGCACACTAGGTTGGGAGCAATCGGCCTACACTTCCGCCTCCTGCAGACGCTTGGCTGGGCCCCCAGTGCCGATGGCAATAAGGGTCCAGTTCACTCGGATTTGGACGCACACGGCCCGAGAGAGACTTCTGTTTGACACACAATGTTACAAGAGCAGGCTCCGGGGCCCCGAGGTGCAAAGGCCTCCTGGTGGCAGAACCTGGAGGGTCTTCGGCCCAGCCACGCGGCACTTACACTGCATGTACCATGCCCGCCAGATGGCATTGTTGAGCCGGATCTTGTCTCTCCACTGGAGCTTCAGGCCCTTGAAATTCTTCCACTTCGGAGACACCAACTTCCCACTGAAAGGTACAATGAAGAGGGGAAACTCAGTGGTTTCTCTGAAAATGGAATGAAATCACAAAGTGCCTCCCAATCCTTCCAGGCCTCAAAACTCTGGATTAACCCATGCAAGCCACAGGCCAGGCTTGATAGGGTACACAAGGCACTTTAGGATTTCTTCAAAGTGATATGGATGGGGTACAGGGGGCAATGGTGTTGGTATGGAGGAATCAGGATCGGCCATGGGTAGGTAACTGCTGGAGTGAGGTGATGCTACACGGGGTTCACTAACCTATTCTGTCTACTTTCGAATATCTTTAAAATTTTCCATAATTAAAAGTTAAAAATCTGCTGATTTTGCCTCATACGTGTATCAAATCATCACGTTGTACACCTTAAACTTAAACAACGTTATATGTCAATTTTATCTCAGTAAAGTTGGGGGAAGGAAAAAAGAAATCTGCTGACCACCGAACGAAAGCCAGCCCACTTGAACCTGATCTCGGCCACCTCCTTTGCCACCAGTCCCCCTGAGGCACTTATAGTCCAGGCACACAAACGTCCCACTGGCCTCAGAACCTGGCGGGGCTCTCTCCTGCCTCCAGGCCCCTGTGCTTGCGTTCCTCACTCTGCACAGACCTCCCTCCGCCCCTGGCCACCCACTCATCCTTCCAAATGATGCTCAAACATCATCCCCTCCAAGCCAGCACCGGCCTCTCCCAGGCTGCCGCCAATCCCTTCAGGACCCCTGAGCACTGTTCACACCTCAAAGATAGCACTCATCCACTCCCCGTGTAGCAATGTGTCCCCACACCTCCTGCCACTAGACTGCAGCTTCTCGAGGGGAGGGCCCTTCCGGCACCCCCATCTGAAGCACCCAGCACAGGACGTGGCACAGGGCAGGGGCTCGTATAATAATTCTTCACTGAATGACTTAAAGGGCCCTTGCAAACAAAGCTAACGGCAGGCAAGGAATGCTGCCTGGTGGCACAGGCTTCTCAGATAGTTTAGTTTTTCAAGGGCTGTGCCAGGAGCCACCTTTGAGCAGCTGGCATGGGGCTTCCCCTCTTCAGATGGCTTGAGATGGGCAAGGCATGGTCACTGGTCCATACAAAGGGGGTTCTGTGGGTTCTACATCACTGCAGGCCACAGCCCTGCCCCTTCTCCAAACCCACTCAGAAATTCCATGTGACAAGCAGTCACATCTGGGGTCTTCAAAGACGCACTGCCTGAGCGATAAACATTCCCTGAACCCAAACACCTGGTTTATAAAGCAGAAGTCCCTGGCGGTGCACCTGGCAAACCTCACGCCCCCGCCGCAATTCAACTAAGCCCTGGCCTAGGCTTTGGAAGAAGGCTGTGACCCACCCCCAGAGAAAACGTCACAGCAAGTCCTCTGAGAACCTGAGGGACAGACAGACAGAAGCCACCTCAGCTCAAAGGGTCAGGGGTTTCGAGCCTGTCACACGCCTTCCTCCTCCCACCTCTCCCCGGTCCAAAGGCACTTCCACCCCAGCTGTCACCTACGTTTAACAGCCAGCAGCCCAGTGTTCCTGAGCCTCTGTGGCACGACTGCGTACTGGCTGTGAACTTTCACAGTCACTTAATTTCTCTGACACACCGGTTTCCTGGGTAAAATTAGAATAACACCATTGCCTCCAGAGTGTTTTAGTAAGGATTAGATGTACACACACACACACACGTGCACACGCACACGTTCTTAGACACACAGGACAGGTAAACCCTAAGGTAAAATGTAAAGGTAAGCTATTAATAACCACCTCAGTGATCTGGATTTAAGTTATTTTACGAAGGCCTGGCTTTTAACACCTCCTGACTTGAAAAGTCCTCTCTTTCGTGTTTGCCACCACTGTCGTGGGGTGCCTCTTCCCCACAGGAAGAAAAGGTGACACCCACGGGACCCCTCTCGACACCAGCGAGCAGAGACCAAGGCAAAGGTCAGCCTTGACCCCCGCACAGCTGCAGAGCCACTCGCTTCCTCAGGGCCCGGAAGGCAGGCCTGGGTCCATCTACTCACTCGACAAGCGTTGAGGACCTACTGTGTGTCGTGCACACGCTAGGAGGGGAGGAAAAGGATGGGTGAGGCGGACGAGGTCCCGGCCCTCATGGAGCACATGAGCTGCTGAGGCATGAGTCCTGCCTACGTGCTGCGTGCCTCGAACAAGAGCAAAGAGCTGTGGGAACACAGCATAACTAACCCTGTCTGAGCAGTCACAAGAGGCGTTCTGGAGAAGGTAACATCTCAGCTGAGGCCCAGAGGATGAGGAAACTTCAGCTAAACCGAGGAGAGGCGGAAAGGCCTGTGCTGGTCCTTCTGCCTGGCTTGACGGCCCTCAGGACAGCAACACAGGTCCGGTCAAGGCCGTAGAAAACACCCAGAATGGCAGGAGCTGCGGGGAGGGGGAGGCGGGGGGATGCTTCTAAGCCAGTCTGGAGGGCAGAGTATACACCAGACTATATTGGTCCCGCCTCTGGGCAAACCAACCCTCTTTCCCCTCCTCTGAAAGATCTTCCAGCAACTCGCTGTCTAGCCAGGCAGGGCGTTCCTGCCTGTTCCAGAAGAAAACAAAACAAAACAGAAAATCCTTCCTACTTTTTTATTTCCTTAAGGGAAAACAAAACTTCTCTATAATTGACAGCTTCCTTATGTTGAAGGCCAGGATTCAAACACCACTTTCTCTGTGTGTCTAGCAGGACCAGAATCCTGACCCGGCATCTGCCACCTGCAGAGAGCTGCCAAGGACAGAAGCAGGAGAAGAGATGGAATGGAAAACGAGGACTCCTGTGGGGAGAAACTCTGGAGTCCTGCAACGTTCCATTACTGTTTTTTTTGTTTTTTGTTTTTTTTTGGCCGCACCGCATGGCATGTGGGATCTTAGTTTCCTGACCAGGGATCGAACCCGTGCCCCCTGCAGTGGAAGCGCGGAGTCCTAACCGCTGGACCGCCAGGGAAGTCCCCTGCAACATTCTGTTAAGGACTGACCACCGGGCTTAATATAAACCCACCCTTACTCCTGCTTTGTTACTTAAGACAAAGTGGCTGATGTGAGCATAGAGCATCTTCTCAGAGAACTCAGACAACGGCAACAGCTTCAATTACTTACCACGAAGGGGGTGGGAAGATTCAGAGAGAGATCAAACCCTGGAGGCTAGAAACCAAATCTGATAGGTATAGTTTGGGCTTCTCATCTTCTTCCTCCTCAACTGCTGGGATGTTTCCCTCTTCCTTGATGTTTATTTCCAACTGCTATCACCCATCAACTGAGGCTTCTGTAATATCTCAACAGCCAACAGGCGGCGCTCAACCAACGCAAAGAAGTAAGTCTGCAACCAAAACCAAAACCTAAACTGCCCGCAGAGGTAGAGAGACGTTTCCTTACTGATGGGCTCCCTGGAGCCTTTGATGTGCTGATGTCACTGTCAATCTTCAACGGGGTGAGGAGACATTCCCTATACAGACATCCGAAGACAAGGACTGGGACCCTTTCTATGGAGGTACCCCAAGTCTAGTTTCCCACGGAACATACAGGAAAGGCTGCTCCGAAGAGTTCTAAAAGGGACCGTGCGGCTCCTTGGTGGAGCTCCCTTGAGCAGGACGCCCACAAAGCAGCCATGATCGGATTCCTGCTCCCCTCAGCCCCGTCCCAGCTTCACTCGGCTTCCAGACACGGCTGATCGGGATACTTCTTAGTCTAACTCAGGGTTCTGCCATATTCTTTCTTTAAAGTGTTACCATTGGGACTTCCCTGGTGGTCCAGTGTTAGGACTTTGCCTTCCAATGCAGGGGGTGAGGGTTCAACCCCTGGTTGGGGAGCTAAGATCCCACATGGCTTGGGGCCAAAAAACCAAAACATAAAACAGAAGCAGCATTGTAACAAATTCAATAAAGACTTGAAAAATGGTCCACATCAAAAAAATCTTTAAAATAAAATAAAGTGTTACCAGAAACACATTATCAAATTTTCTAAGACCACTGGCAAGATCTCCTCCAGCCTTGCCTCCCAACCCCACCTCCTTAAACGCCTGGGAACCCACACACACACACCAGCTTCCTGATCAGAACAATGACCCTGATTCACTCCCCACTCTCCCAGTCTTACTCTGGGAAGGCCAGGGTCTGGGTCTGACTCATCCCAGCACAGTGCCTGGCACGTGGGAGGTGCGATTAAATATGGAATTACTGAGTACTAAACTTTCCATAAAGAAAAACCTTCATCCCCACCCTGCCACGGCAGCCCTTCCTAGAAGACAGGTTCATGACATGGGCAGGAAGTCTACAGCACAACAAAAGTCTGTCTCAAAACTGCCATTGGGTGGAACGAGCAAACTGAATTCTTCAGAGGTCTGGCAAGAGACTGCTTTGGAATGAAAATTAAAATGCAAGCCTTGCACAGAGAGGAGCTGGAATTAAGAAGAATGGGGGAGAGTGAGACTGGGGCAGGAACTTGGGGTTCTGCTGGTCCCAGGTAGGATTAGGTCCCAGGTCCTAATTCCTGGCCAGACCATCTCTCCAAAAGAAAGCAGGCAACGGTTCTGGGGTCTACCGGTGTGGGGCCCAGACAGTGGTGGAGTCCTTTCATTTGGTCATGCAACCACATTTGCTTGTGAGGCAATACTTCTTCACCATTCCTGATGCTTCCTGGAAACCCACGGGCAAAACGTTCCAAGGCCTATACTACCCAAAGCACTATACATATTTAATGCAATACCTATCAAAATATCCATGACATTTTTCACAGAACTAGAACAAACAATCCTAATATTTATATGGAACCATAAAAGACCCAGAATTGCCAAAGCAATCCTGAGGAAAAAGAACAAAGGAGGCATACCATCCCTGACTTCAGACAATACTACAAAGCTACAGTAATCAAAACAGCGTGGTATTGGCATAAAAACAGACACGTGGATCAATGCAACAGAATAGAGTGCCCAGAAATAACCCATACACCTATGGACAATTAATCTTTGACAAAGGAGGCAAGAATATACAATGGGGAAAAGACAGTCTCTTCAGCAAGTGCTGTTGGGAAAGTTGTACAGCCGCATGTAAATCAATGAAGCTAGAACACACCTTCACACCATACACAAAAATAAACTCACAATGCCTTAAAGACTTAAATATAAGACAAGACACCATAAAACTGCTAGAAGAGAGCACAGGCAAAACATTCTCTGACATAAATCATACCAGTGTTTTCCTAGGCCAGTCTCCCAAGGCAATAGCAATAAAAACAAAAATAAACAAATGGGACCTAATCAAACTTATAAGCTTTTGCACCACAAAGAAAACCATAAACAAAACAAAAAGACATCCTACAGGGCTTCCCTGGTGGTGCAGTGGTTGAGAGTCCGCCTGCCAATGAAGAGATACGGGTTCGTGCCCCGGGAAGATCCCACATGCCACAGAGCACCTGGTCCCGTGAGCCATGGCCGCTGAGCCTGTGCGTCCGAAGCCTGTGCTCCACAACGGGAGAGGCCACAACAGTGAGAGGCCCGCGTACCGAAAAAAAAAAAATAAGACATCCTACAGACTGAGAGAAAATATTTGCAAATGATGTGACTGACAAGGGCTTAATTTCTAAAATATATAAACAGCTCCTACAATTCAACAACAAAAAAACAAACAACCCAATTGAAAAATGGACAGAAGACCTAAACAGACATTTCTCCAAAGAAGACATACAGATGGCCAACAGGCACATGAAAAGATGCTCATCTTCGTTAATTATTAGAGAAATGCAAATCAAAACTACAATGAGGTACGACCTCACACCAGTCAGAATGGTCATCATTAAAAAGTCTACAAATAATAAATGCTGGAGGGGGTGTGGAGAAAAGGGAACCCTCTTACACTGTTGGTGGGAATGTAAATTGGTGCAGCCACTATGTAAAACAGTATGGAGGTTCCTCAAAAAACTAAGAGTAGAACTACCATATGATCCTGCAATCCCACTCCTGGGCCTACGCTCAGACAAAACTATAATTCGAATAGATACTTACTGGACTTCCCTGGTGGCGCAGTGGTTAAGAATCCGCCTGCCAATGCAGGGGACACGGGTTCGAGCCCTGGTCCAGGAAGATCCCACATGCCGCAGAGCAACTAAGCCCACGTGCCACAACTACCGAGCCTGTGCTCTAGAGCCCGCGAGCTACAACTGCTGAGCCCACATGCCACAACTATTGAAGCCCGCGTGCCTAGAGCCCGTGCACCGCAACAAGAGAAGCCACTGCAATGAGAAGTCCACGCACCGCAACGAAGAGTAGCCCCTGCTCGCCGCAACTAGAGAAAGCCCACGGGCAGCAATGAAGACCCAATGGAGCCAAAAATAAAATAAATAAATTTTTAAAATAATAATAAAATAAAACAAACAAACAAAAACATTCCTAGGCCTGTCTCCCCCTTACTCCCTCCCAGCTAGGTGGAGTGGGTGAGCTACGGAGTGTGGAAAGCAGCACTGACATGGGGGGCCAGGCCCTTCTCCTTTCCTCTTGTGGGAAAGCTGCCCACTGAGGGCCCAGGCCCCTCCTGTTCTGCTCCTACAGAGAGAGCCTGGGGTCAGGAAGGCCTCTCTTCGTCCCGGGCTGCCTGGAAAGACAGTCTGGGGTTCCCTTATAAGCCACATCCTCAGCTTGATCAACAATACGGAGAATAATTTAGCTAGCATCTGCTGAATCTTTTTTGTTGTGTAAAATACATGTAACATAAAAGTTACTATTTTGACCATTTAAAAATGTACAATTCAGTGGCACTCAGTACGTTCACAATGCTGTGCAGCCAGAGCTGCTACCTGGTTTCAGTGCTGTTTTCATCACCCCCAAAGGAAGCCCTGCACCTACTAGCGGTCTTTCCCCCTGGCCTCTGGCAACTACTAATCTACTTTCTGTTTCTATGGATTTCTTTCTTCTGGACATTTCACATAAACAGAACGATAAAATATGTGGCCTTTTATGTCTGGCTTCTTTAACGTAGCACAATAGTTTCAAGGGTCATCCACATTGTAGCATGTATCAGTACTTCCTTTTTATGGCTGAATCATATTCCACTGGATGGCGAGACCACATTTTGTTTATTCTTTCATCTGCTGATGGACACTTGGGTTGTTTGACGTTTTGGCCACTGTGAAGAGTGCTGGTGTGAACTGATTCCAGTTTTATTTCCCAATCGGCCCAGAATTCTGGTTAAGGGAGAGAGGTCTGATCATTACACTGGCACTGGGGACATGATGATGGGCAAAAACAACTGTGACCTTTGTTGGACGGCAAGCGGGCAACTGTCTATCAACATTTCAAAGGCACATCCCTCTGACTCACGATTCCACTGTTAGGAGTTGAGTCTGTAGACGCATTTGCACGTGGGCACAAAGTCATAAATAGAAGACATTAAACTGCAGTACTGTTTGTGGGAGCAGAAAGCTGGGAACAACACACATTTATATGTGCTGATGTACAGGCAAGATCTGCAAGATGTATTCAGTGAGAAAGAAAAACAAGGTGAAAGATATACAGGATGGCCACCATTTGTATTTGCAGCAGGGAGATATGCACACAGACACACACACACACACACACACACACACACACACAGGAAGGGAGGGAGAAGGAAGGAGGAAGACAACCAGTCACTCTCAGGAAAGATACACAAGAAACAGGTAACAGTGAAGCAGTGATTTCCCGTTGGAAAGCTGCATCGCAGAATTAAGGGGGCTCAGTCAGAGAGTTAGTTTTCACTGTTTACCATTTTTTTAGTGTTTAAACATAACACAGGAATGTATTATTTTTTCAAAATAAACAAGGGAAAAAGACCAGGTATAGTCCAAGACCTTATAGGGCTTCTAGTTAATTGGGGAAGGAAATTAATCACATGAACAGATATAAAACTTGCATACAAGTCAGTTTTGTGCACCAGATCCAAATATAAGGATAATAGCTAATAAGTGGTTTCTTTAATGAGTGACTGGATGAATAATGCTCAGACTGGTCTCGCTATTCCAGGACTCCGATTCTTTTTCTTCAAAAGAGCGGTCTCTATTGGCTTTCCCTGGGATCTGGGCCTGGTTCCACAGGCTGCTAGGAGCCAAAACTAACAGGCTCCAGACAGACAAAGGTTCATTGAGGAGCCACAGCGTGGGGAGCGGCCCTGCGAGCGGCATGGCAGGAGGAGGGCACCGTGTTCAATGGAACCGCCCTGGAGCCACGGGCCCTCCACCCTGGGCCACCTGCCCAAGCAGAGTCTCCACCCGGAGAAAGCCTGTGAGGTTTTCAGGCCCTGCTCCCACGCGCAGGCATGGGTCCTGTCACCTGCACCCCAAATTCATCCTCCTCCTGGGTCATTTGGCATCTTGTTTTTTTGTTTTTTTTTTTTTTTTGCGGTACGTGGGTCTCTCACTGGTGTGGCCTCTCCTGTTGCGGAGCACAGGTTCCGGACGCGCAGGCTCAGCGGCCATGGCTCACAGGCCCAGCCGCTCCGCGGCATGTGGGATCCTCCCCGAGCGGGGCACAAACCCGTGTTCCCTGCATCGGCAGGCGCACTCTCAACCACTGCGCCACCAGGGAAGCCCTTGTTTTCTTTTTTAACATTCAAAGAAAGTCGTATTGGAGAAGCAGGATCAGAGGGCACTGGCAGCAAGGCAGGAATATAGGCTCCCAAGGTCCTCATTCCAGGTCTGTCCTGCTGACAAGGGGTGTGTGCATGTGGTTTGTGTGTGGGGCATGCATGTGTGTGTGTGTGGGTATGTGGGTACAGTGTGGTGTGTGTGTGTGTGGTATGTATGGTGTGTGCGTGAGACAGTGTGTGTGTGGGTATGCTAGTGTGTCTAGGTGTGTGTCTGCTTACATGTGTGAGCATGTTTGTGAGGACTGTGATTGTCTGTTTTGTGTAAAAAGCAGGGAGTAATCACTTATATGACCATCAAAAATTAGAGCACCATGACGGAGTTGAAAGAGGCAAAATCGGGCTAGCCGCAGCGGTGACCCCCTTTGCCCTGACTGTGAAGGACAGTGACATGTGTCCCTGCTGGGAGTACTCCCTCCCGTGTCCCAGCCTCCCACCTGGGGACAGACACCGCCATGCTTACACCATTCCCAAGCAAATAAGGAAAGAGAGTGGTGGTGGGAAAGAGAGTGGCGCTGGGCTGGTGACAACGGGAGCTGTCAGAGCCCCGCCTTTGGTAAAAAGGGTGCCGATGTCCCCTCCCCGACAGGAGAGCTGGGGACCACAGGACGCGTGAAAGGACTGGGCCTGGTGCAGGATAAGTGCTGCCCAAATCTGGGGCATGTTGCTGAACACTGAAGTTGAGTCTTGGGCATGTTCCTGAGTGATAAAGCCTGGAGTTTCCTGTCCGATTCGAGCCACCACTGGCCTTTCAGGAAGGAGCAGGGATGCCGGGCAGGGCACCAGTTAAAGCCATAACCATATGGCTATTTGCCAGGAGAGTAAACTTGAATCCAGAACCCAGGGTGTTCCCGACTCCTCTAGACTGAGGATGGGGCCAGGCCTACAACGGGAAAAAGTGGTGTCTCACTTCAACTGTATCACTTATTAAAAAAATACTTTAAAAAAATCTGCATATTAGCTATGTGTCTCTTTTACTTTATGAGCTATCTGTGCCCTCTGTCTTCTAAAAAGCTTTTTATTTTGAAATAATTATACACTCACAGGAAGTAAAAAAAAATAGTACAAAGTGTCCCATGGACCCTTTGCCCAGCCTTCCCCGGTGGTGGCACCTTCTCTAGATGTAGCACAACCTCAAAACCAGGAAACCAGCTTTGGGAACGTTGTTACTTAGACGACAGCTCTTATTCAGTTTTCACCATCCGTTGAAGTGTCAGTTGTTTTTTTCTTGCTATTTTATATTGGTAATACTATAATATTAATGATATTAACGCTTTGTGATATTTCTGCCAATGTTTCCCCTAGGTTTTGGTTTTTACTTCTTTTTATAGCATGTCTTTGAATAAGTAGGTTATATTTTTGTGTAGTCATATCTACTGGTCTTTAGAATTTCTTTTATTGCTTCCCTGCCTGCCCACCCACCCTATCCAGAGATTTACTTTTCATTTTAATCTCTTTTTTAGCCTTTTTAGTCTTATCTGATTTTTAAATAAATTATATACTCACATTGAAAGAAAATTCAAACAACACAGAACAGTACAAAGAACAAAAGCAAAGTCACCTGCAATTCCACCACCTAGAGATCACTATTGTTTAAATTTTGGTGATAACATTGTGTAGTGAAGAAATAACCTTATTCAAAGAGAAGTCTAGCCCTTGCCCTCATCTCCTGAGGGGTAACCTCTAGGCCGCTGGAATGTCCTGCCCAACAGGAGTATCTGCGTTTGCCTGGGGCTTTGGCCACAGGACAACCTCACTATGTAATTACAATGGGGGCTCTGGAGCAGGTGGTGTCAGTTCCAATCTCCAGAGGAACCCATGACTAAAGGTATCAGCCATCTCTGGAGGGTCTGGAGACTAGAGGCCAGCCACACAGACAGTGATCCGGCCCCCACAGAAACTCTGAAGACCAAAGACTCAGGTGAGCTTCCCTGGTTGACAGCATCACACATCGTGGCCGGAGGGAGGTAACGCCATCCACTGGGAGAGGACAACCAGATGCACCACATTTGGACCCCTCTCGGACTCTGCCCTATGCATGGCTTCCCTTGGCTGATTTAATCTGAATCTTGTCCCTGAGATAAACTGTAAGCATGAGCATAACAGTGTTCAGTGAGTTCTGTGAGTCCTTCTAGCAATTACAGAACCTGAGGATGGTTTTGGGAACTTGCAATTGGTGTTAGAAGTGAGCGAAGTCTTGGGAAATTCCCCGGCAGTCCAGTGGTTAGGACTCCACGCTTTCATGCCGTGGGCCCAGGTTCAATCCCAGGTCGGGGAACTAAGATCCCACGAGCTGTGACACATGGCCAAAAGAAAAAAAGGGAGTTGTGGACTACTCTCTGCCACTTTGCAGTTGGCCCTAAATCCTTACAATATATATTTATTAGATTATGTATATATGTGTATATTTATTCAGATTAAAACATATGAAAAAAGTATTTAACTATATGGAATTATTTTGTTTTATAATTCACTTACAGGTCATGGACATCTTATTATAGTTATATACAGCTTTTATTGGTTACAAAATATTCCATTATATACATTTGTCACAATCTACTTAACCACTTTTCAATAAATAGGATTCGTTTATATTAATGGACATACATTGTTTCTGTTTTTCACTATTATAAACATACTGCTTCGATGACCATACTGCTACTTACATTTTTGTGCAACTGCACGACTGTTTCTGTGAGATAAATTCCTAGAAATTGGAAAGCTGAATCAGAGGGTATTTGTACATTTATAATTTTGTAATAGTCAAAGAATCTTTCAAGGTTTATACTAATTTACACTCCTAATAGCAGTGAATAGTACCTACTTCCCCAAACAATTACTCAAATTAGTTATTTAAAGATTTTTTTTTTTGATGTGGACCATTTTTAAAGTCTTTATTGAATTTGTTACAATATTGCTTCTGTTTTATGTTTTGGTTTTTTGGTCCTGAGGCATGTGGGATCTCAGCTCCCTGACCAGAGATCCAACCCGCATCCCTTGCATTGGAAGGCGAAGTCTCAACCACTGAACCACCAGGGAAGTCCCAGTGTCTGCTAATCTTTTTTTTTTTTTTTTTTTTTTTTGTGGTACGCGGGCCAGCGGCCATGGCTCATGGGCCCAGCCGCTCCGCGGCACGTGGGATCCTCCCGGACCGGGGCACGAACCAGTGTCTCCTGCATTGGCAGGCGGACTCTCAACCACTGCACCACCAGGGAAGCCCCTGCTAATCTTACAAACAAAAATTTAGATCACTAATTTTTAGTTCCCACTTATTAGCATTTTTTATGTTTATTGGCCATTGGATTTTTTAATGTTAACTGTCTGCATGTCTTCTGCTCGATTTCTGTTGTTTGAAAGCTCTTAATTTGGTGGAAATGTCTGCCACACACATGGCAGAGTTAATGAGTCCGTCTTGACTATTTATCTTTGCCTCGACTATTTCTGATGTGCTTTGTTTTGCTTTTTTCCTCTGCTTAGCTTTTTAATGTATGGTGAGTTTTTGTTGTTATTGTTTTAGTTGACATTGTTCATTAATGCAATCAAAATTTTAAAGTCCTTTCTTTTATGTTTCTATCTTTTGTGTCATAATTAAAAGGGCTTTTCCATCCCAAGACTGTGAAAACACTTATCTATGTTTTCTTCTTGTTCTTTCATAGCTTCACCTTTTACATCCTTTGCTCCATCTGAAAGTTGTTTTGGTTTCATGAAGATACTGGGATCCTGCTTCAGTCAATGGTTCCGACCTATTTATTCACTCAGTAATTCATCCTTCCCCTGTTAGACTAAAAAATCATCGCCATCATACACCACATTCTCATATATAATACCTGGGACCACTTCTGAGCACCCCAGTTCTTTTGGTGCTTTGTGCCTATGTTTTAAATGGTTTTACTTTTTACATTTAACTCTGACTCATCTGGGGGAAAAATCAATTTAGCTCTTTATACAGCTCACCAAAATAAATTCCGAAAGGCTATCTGATTATCTCATCTTCCCTCACTAATTTATGACACTTCCATTAACATATATTAAATTATAATATACACTAGGGTCTGTTCTGGGGCCTCATATCACTGATTCGTGTCGAATCCTGTCTCAGTATTACAGTGATTTAATAACTATAAATCTGTGATACACTTTACTACCTAGGTAGCGTTAGTCCCCAGTATTTAAAAAAAATTTTTATTTATTTATTTTGGCTGCCCCGGCTCTTAGTTGCAGCATACAGACTTCTTAGTTGAGGCATGAGGACTTCTTAGTTGTGGCATGTGGACTTCTTAGCTGTGGCATGTGAACTCTTAGTTGTGGCATGCATGTGGGATCTAGTTCCCTGACCAGGGATCGAACCCAGGCCCCCTGCACTGGGAGCGTGGAGTCTTACCCACTGGGCCACCAGGGAAGTCCCTGGCCCCATCATTTTTTTTTTTTTTTTTGCGGTATGCGGGCCTCTCACTGTTGTGGCCTCTCCCGTCGCGGAGCACAGGCTCCGGACGGCAGGCTCAGCGGCCATGGCTCACGGGCCCAGCCGCTCCACGGCACATGGGATCCTCCCGGACCGGGGCACGAACCCGTGTCCCCTGCATTGGCAGGCGGACTCTCAACCACTGCACCACCAGGGAAGCCCCCCATCATTTTTTAAAACAAATTTTAGAATCTTTGCCTATTTATTCCTCCATGTTCCAACTTTACAATCATGTTGTCAAATCTCAAAAGAAAACTATTCTGGCATTTTGATTGGAGTTGCACTTAACAAATACACTACACAGTGTGTGTCCACCACTGACCATTCCAGCTGGGTCATCTCCATCCTAGACTGGCCTATGTTTCTCTACTTATTCGAACAACTTAACCTATTTAAAAATAGGTTTTTTTAAAAACCTGAAGCTGTCTTCTGTAATTTTCTTCATAAACGTCCTTCGCATTTCTAATCATAATACGCAGAATAATGTCAAAAGAAAGTTTAAAAAGTGAAGCCAGCAAAACAAAACAAAATCACATAGTTACACACCCAAACACAAGCACTATTCGCACTTTATTGTATTCAGCACAGCACCTGCAGCTGATATGGTAACTGCCACCCTCACCCGGATCAAAGTGGCCAACCCACAGATATAAGTGAGAGGTTTCTATTATATTCAGTACCAGGAATAACCAACTACCTGCAAAGAATACAGCCTTTCCCTAGCACTTTCATCCACGTACAGGAAAAGGTAATTAATAGGTTCAAGTATTCACCAAGGTTAAGATTTTTATGTAAAGAGTGGAAGAACTCCACCCCATCTCGGACACCTGGTGTAAAGAGGAAGTAAATTAACAGAGGTCTCCGGCCAGAGTACACACCTGGAGTCAAGAAACTGGCTGCCAGAGATATAACAGAAATAGATCACGCTTGCAAATGTTTCTGAGTTCCTAGGAAGACTGGCAAGAAACAACTTTGTTAGTATCACCATTATTAGCCATTTTTGAGGCACCGCCAGCTACATAACCTACTTAAAAGGCAGAGAAATCTGAAGCTGTCTGATGCATTTCAAAGGATAAGGTAACATCCTCCGGGTAGCCAAGACCTATAAATAGGCTTTAAAAAGCATTGGGTCCTTTTTTAAAAGTCAACGTTGGCTATTAAAAAAAACCCATGGAATCTGTTCTTTATTGAATTTGAAACTTCAAACCTTTGACAATAACCTTGACAACGTAACTAGGATCACAGTGACATTACGGGTAAATTAACTGAAGTTGCTCTGGGTACACCTAACAAATGTAACCTTTCTGGGGCCAGAAGCTGAAGCCAATCGTTAATTCTCTGTAGTACCCACCATAATGCCCTGTGTAAAACAGTGCTTAACACCAGAAACGGGTTGATGGTAAGAACTGGAATGTTTTCAGGCTGCACATGGGCTATACACAGCATGAATACCGTAGCCAGAGTAATCTGGCTCAAATACCACTTTCTTCGTGACACTACCCTGATTCATCCACCCAAATCTGTTATCTAGGACTGTCCTAGGTGCAGAGCAGTGAACAAAACCAAGTCCCTAGCCTCGTGGAGCTTATATGCTCCGGAGAATGACAGACAGGCAGGCGACCACAGGCCTGCGGTGTTCGGAGGTCCTCAGTGGTATGGGGCAAAAGCTAGGGGATGGGGAGCCGGGAGGCAGGGTGTAAACGGGTCCCCGCCAAACTCCGCCAGGCTTCCTCTTTGGGCTCCTCCCCTCCTGCCTCTCCCCCCCACCCCCGCCCCACCCACCCAGGAGGCCAGAATGACCTGGACAACCCGTATCTGTTCATCTCTCTCCCCCACTGAGACTCCTTCAGGGGTTGCCCTGCTTGTTAGAGAGAAGAGAATCCCTGCGTATTCATCCCGGTAGAGCCCCGCAGCTGCACGTGTCTGGGTTAAACAAGAACCTCATTCACCTTCCCTGTCTCCCTCCTGGATGGTTCTCAAGGTAAATGAGTTAGTTGGCTACGACCTCTCACAACACCCTGTACCTACCACAGTCTGCGACTGCCTGTGTGTGTGTCTGCTGACGGTGTGTCTCCACAACCGACTGCATTTTCCATGGGGGGGGGGGTAACAACTCCGTCTGTTTTGCTCACCAGTACCTCCCCCCCGAGCCCAGCAAAACGCCACCGCACAGTCGGTGCTGAGGGAACTCCACAGCGAAAACCCTCTTCCCTCGGGCCCCGCCCCCCCCAGCCCCACTCCAGCCCCTGGCCCGGCCCACACCTCCCAACCCTTCCAGGACCCTTCCAGCGGCCCTCCCCCGTCAGCCCCTGCCCCTGCCAGCCCCGCCCCGTCAGCTCCTCCCCTGTGTGTCCCTGCCCCGGCACTCCCTCCCATTTGTCCCTGCCCCGTCAGTCCCTCCCCCTGTCAGTCCCTCCCCGCCGTCAGCCCCTGCCCCTGACAGCCCCACCCCATCAGCCCCTCCCCTGTGTGTCCCTGCCCCGGCACTCCCTCCCATTTGTCCCTGCCCCGTCAGTCCCTCCCCCTGTCAGTCCCTCCCCCCGTCAGCCCCTGCCCCTGCCAGCCCCTCCCCATCAGCCCCTCCCCTGTGTGTCCCTGCCCCGTCAGTCCTCCGCCACCCCCCGACAGTCCCTCCCCCCGTCAGTACCGCCCCCTGACAGTCCCTTCCCCTCTCAGCCCCGCCCCCCCCCGTCATGCACACTAAAATTCTCCTTGGCCTGAACTCCAGACTCTCACATGGATGTGTTATTGTCCGTTTGTTCTCGGTTTATCTTTCCCCCACATTCCACCTCCCTTCTCTTCCCCCCAACATTCAAAATCAGACCACAGGGCTTTGTAAATTAACTGATTGTTACTTTTTCCAGGCTTGCTTCATTTTAGAGAAGACACCTAGATGAAAATGAAGGGTCTTAATAGAAACTGAACAAGACAAAACCAGGTGGCAGGCCCCAGCGCTGCAGCCCCAGTTCCGACGCTGAATAGCAATGTGACGCCATCTCTGCTCCACAAGTCATTTCTTCGCCCTGGCCTCAGTTTCCCTTTTTTAGATGAGAGAGAACTGAATTAGCTTACTCCAACTTCCTTTCCAGTTCACAGGGTCTAGAACTGTACCCCTCCCCAGAAAGGAAGAGGCTGGCCCTAAAGAATACACTTGAGAGGCACCCATAGTAGAGGGGTGTTAGGGTAACACCAGCTACCATTAAGCAGAAGAGGGACTAGAAAGGTCTGCAACACCCCACCACAACCACAGACTTCTGGCTTATCTCTGAGGAGGGGGACTTTAAAAAGCAATACAAACAAATAAAAAACTCTGCACAGCCCTCTTCCCCTAATAGACGTTCCAAAATAAATCTGTTCTACCTCTGCCAGCTAAAGAGAATTTCCCTTCCGTCTGCTGCTGAGAACCAGTTGTCACCCTAAATCTCTCCCTCTTCTCATCCTTCTCCCATGCTGCTTCTTAATCAACCTGCTAACCTTCCAACCTTTGCGGATGAGGAGAGCTGGAGACAAACCCACTAAATCGAAGGCAAGCTAGATGATCTCATCAGACTGGTCTTGGCTTCAGTAACGCTGTATATCTCCACACCGACCCAGCTGAGATGAACATCCCTCTGCTGACACTGTCTCCTGAGACATACGTAAATATTACGTCTTTATCACATTCAAAATACCTACATTTTTCCTTTTTGATATACTTATTTTCACTATGCCCTTTCTGTCAGAAGCAACAACTTGTTACTCATAAAACCAAACTTAAAAACAGCGGTGAAAGATAAAAAGAAGTTTTGACTTATTATCATATCCCAGTTTTAACCTCAGACCTTTATATGTTATGAACCCAGCCGCATAGTTATTTCCCATCTTAACTGCTGTTGCAAATGCTTAAAAAGAAAAGAAAAGTGTGTTTTTTATGGCTCCATGAGAGGGTAGACACACCTTTAGTTACTACAGTGCTATAAAAATCAAGGTCAGGGTAACTTATCTCTCATTTCCCTGTTTCAAGGCCTCCTGGGAAAACAGACAAAAATAAAATGAGAACATTTAAGGCAAAATAATTCAACAAACTACAGAGCAGGGGAAAAAGTCAACTCAAAAAGTGATGAACATTTTATTTTCTCAAAATTGAAGTCCCTGATATGCTGAGTTATTCCCTCCACATTCACACACAAAATCAACAAATGGGCCAGGTGGGAGCTTGTGCGATAACGACAGACTGAACCAAATGGCAAAGAGATTTTGTGCTTCTTATTCCACAGATCTTTGGGGACCAGTGTACATTTTGGTAGAGGAGGAGTAGGGGGAGAGGTACTTGTGAGCGAAACCTAAAGCCAACCATTTACAAGGATTTTTAACTGCAAAGTTGCAGAGTCTTCACATTATTGCAAGGGGCAGCTACACTTTCTTGGCATAAGGAAGAAGGATAACATCTGATTCATCTGATGTCAAAATCCCAGATTTTACTGAGGAAATCTGATCCTGTCCACTGTGCTGTCCTGATGTCATAAAAATTCATCTATCAACAGAATCTCAGGCCAGGCCACCTTCACGGGTGGAAACACCACGTGCCTCCCGATTAGGGCTGACTCTGAAGTACAGTAGAAGCTTTTTACTCAGAAGGACGCTTTCCTAACCACCCTGTGACCTGCCCACCTGCCAGCCATGCCGCCTCGCACAGACATCTGGCCTTTCTGAACTTCACTTTCTTTGGGGAAAAGAAAAACAACCTATTTCACAGAGCTGTGGTAAGAATTAAACAAAGAAGGTATTTAGAATGGACTAACAGGGTCTGGAACACAGGAGGTTCTCAATAAAATGGACTAATGCATCCAGCTGACATTCCCCATGATGTTTGAAACTGTTCTGACCCTGGGCTGTGATAAAGCACAATTAAAGGCCTCTAGGCCACAGCAGCCAAGCCTCCCTCCCAGCAACTCGACTCAGGGGACAAAGAGAGAATGACTGTTAGGGGTGGGTGATGAGCAAAGGTCCTTGAGAGCCAGAGAGAACTACCATTTAGAGATTAGATACGCGGTTCTTCAATGAAAACGCAATCGAATCCCACCAGTATTGGCGGCACAGATACAACTGTCTCTCTTTTTTTATTAGCACTATTTCACTCTCCACCACAGATGAGTATCTACGTAGTAGAAAAGGCTAACAGCTCTTGAACAGGAACTGAAGCCTCCCATTCTCTGCATTCCCAGCCTCCTGAGCAAGAAAAAACACCACCGGGAACTGATCACTCACCCCTAACCGTGGCTCTCAGGCCCCCTTCACAGCAATGTCCCTTATCAAGCACCACTCAGGCAGACCAGCGAGGGGAAACCTGGGAGAGGGCTGGAGGGAGAGAGGAAAAACCCGAGAAGGAATGCTGAGGATGCAGTTCTAAACCCTGCAGGTGCCCCAGGAGAAAGTGGACAGGTCTGTGGGTTTATATTTTAGGTTGTGTCGCTGAAGGGTAAGCCTCTTTCAGTTCAAAGCCCATAATTCTATGACTCTAGAAGAATAAAGAATAATGAAAGGTACCAAGTGAGAAACGATTACCCTAGAATGATGAGAAGGCAGCTAGAAGGCAGCTGGAACATTTAAAAAGGGAAAGGCCAGAGTTTTCATTCCTCAGCTCTTTATAAGGTACAGAGAAATACATCTCTCAAAAAAAGCCTGCAGGGCTTCCCTGGTGGCGCAGTGGTTGAGAGTCCGCCTGCCGATGCAGGGGACGAGGGTCCGTGCCCCGGTCCAGGAGGATCCCACATGCCGCAGAGCGGCTGGGCCAGTGAACCATGGCCGCTGAGCCTGCGTGTCCGGAGCCTGTGCTCTGCAACGGGAGAGGCCACAACAGTGAGGCCCACGTACCGAAAAAAAAAAAAAAAGCCTGCAACGCCACTTGCTTTCACACCCAGGAAGCAAACGCATCCATAACTGTACGGGAGAAATCACCTGCAGGCCAGGAAGTGAAACCTCCCAGCAACATTTGTCAAGAGCCTGCGATGTGTCAGGCTCTGTGTGGAGGACTCGGCAACAAAGCTAGTCCCGGGCTCTTAATCCTTGGACCTTACAAGCTAATGGGAAAGACAGAAATGTCATCCTTCGAGGGAGCGAAGGCATGTGTGCAGTGTATGGAAACACAGGGCAGGGTACTCGATGGCGGGTCCAGGACAGCTTCCTCAAGTAGGATGCCTGAGCCGAGTCTCCAGGATGGGCAGGAGTTAATCAGGGAAAGGGAATGGAGAGAAAAGGCGTTTCAAGCAGGAGGAATAAAGAGGGTCTTTTCTCAAAGTATCAGCAGTTTTGACTTCTGGTCCCCTCCCTCCTCCATCCCTAGCTTTGATGAGAGGAGCTAAGATAAGAGCATGGGTTGTTTGGAGCCTTAAGGACCAAAGTCTCAATCTCACTGTTGCCTCCCCTTTGCCAGCGGGCTGTGATCAGCTACAGCAATTATGTTCTTGGAAAAATAAGAGACAGCTATGGAAAGTCAGTGCGTCCATACCTCACATTTGGGTTAAGTGCAATTTTCTGAATCTGTAGTCCAAAAAGATGATAGACAAGGAGGAAGAGCTAGCTTCTCATACCAGTTATTTAAATAAAGCAGAACGAGAAAGTGTGGGGGAGAGAGAGAGAGGAAGGAAAAACGGGGAAAGTAGGGTTTAGGAAAGGGACGTTTGGAAAGAAATCTCTTGTACTATTGGGCGTTTAAATATATAAAAGTGAAAAATCTCTTCTAAATCAAAAAAATCAAGAAGCAAAGTTAGAAGATCAGTGCCAAACTGAGACAAAGACTGTGAAAAAAAGTTACTGCGTAAGGAGTTCTACGCAATCAGTTAAGCTCCCCAAATTCCTAGTCATTGCATGGAGAAAAACATACCTTTACAATGAAGAGATCTGGCAGTTACCTGCAACCAAATGATCAGATTTGGTATCACTAATAGTGGGACACCCTGACACTGTACCTTCGACGTGACTATCTGTGAAGCACACTCAACAAAAATGTTGAACCTAAATGTAATCAAGCCTTCGGGGCCTACCATGTGCTTTACAGGAAATACAGGACCCAGAGGAACACGTCAAACAAAACAAAAAACAAATACGGAATGTAGGACGTTTTTCAAGACAACTGGACTGGTCACTTCCAAAAGTCGATGCCAACAGGGAAAAGGTAGAATGATTTTTCTATGTTAATAGAGACTAAAGAGATGAAAACCAAATGCATAGTATAAGCCTTGACTGAATCCTGATTCAGAAAAACCAGTTACAAAAGACATTTTGACTGGAGAAATTTTAATATAGACTGCATGTTATATAAATTAATATTTTTTGGCATGAAATGACATAATGGTTATGAAATGAGGAATAAAATGTCATGATGTCTCCAACTTCTTCTCCTGAGCCATCTGAAAGTAAGAAGACGTATACATAGAGCAAGTACGGCAAAAGCTAGCAAATGTGGGCTGCGTAGGTGGTGGTTAGAAAGGTGACGGCTGCGCCTTTATTTCAACTTTTCTGTTAGAAGCTTTTTCTAATAAAAAGTTGAAAAAAAATGGAAAAGGAAAGACCCACATCCCAACTAAAAAAAGAAAGAGCAAATTGGAAGAACTAAAAGGAAATTCACAAATATAAAATAAATGGTCATATTCAGGGAACAAAAAACACACTAGAGATCAAAGAAATGCAAATTAAAACACCAGAGAAAGGGCTTCCCTGGTGGCACAGTGGTTGAGAGTCCGCCTGCCAATGCAGGGGACACAGGTTCGGGCCTCGGTCCGTGAAGATCCCACATGCCGCAGAGCGGCTGGGCCCGTGAGCCGTGGCCGCTGAGCCTGCGCGTCCAGAGCCTGTGCTCTGCAACAGGAGAGGCCATAACAGTGAGAGGCCTGCATACCACAATTTGGCCTATCAGATTAACAAGAGTTTTGAACGCACAGTAATAATGGTACACAAAATTTTTGTAAAGGTACAGCTATTTTGAAAAAGGATTTTTTAAAATTTATTTATTTAATTTATTTATTTTTGGCTGCATTGGGTCTTTGTTGCTGCGCGTGGGCTTTCTCTAGTTGCGGTGAGCCGGGGCTTCTCTTGTTGCAGAGCACAGGCTCTAGGAGCCCGGGCTTCAGTAGTTGTGATTCGTGGGCTCTAGAGCGCAGGCTCAGTAGTTGTGGCGCACGGGCTTAGCTGCTCCGTGGCACGTGGGATCTTCCCAGACCGGGGATCAAACCCATGTCCCCCGCATTGGCAGGCGGATTCTTAACCACTGCGCCACCAGGGAAGTCCCAAGGTACAGCCATTTTGGAAAACAGTTTGGCAGTTTCTTATGAAGTTAAACATACACTTACATATGACCCAGCATTTACCCAAGAGAAATAAAAATATACGTCCACACCAAGGCTGGTACAGAAACACTCAAATCCATGCAATAATACTGATACAAGTAGCATCACAGATGAGTCTTAAAAATATGCTGAACAAAAGAAGTCAGACAAAAAGTGTGTATACTGTATGATTCCATTTACACAAAACACAGGACAAATCAAATCTATAGTGAGAGACAGATGGGGAGGAATACCTGGAAAGGGTCTGGGGGAACCTTCTGGAGTGATGGAAATGTCCTGTATCTGGACTGCAGTGATTACACATGTGAATACATTTGTCAAAATTATATAACTATGCATTTAAAAGGGTGAATTTTATTGTTTACATATTAAACCTCAATAGAGCTGATTTAAAATTTAAAATTACAGCAATGACAACCCAGAGCTGGGGAGAACGTGGGGGAATGGGCTCTTGTACACTGCTAGTGGGAATATTAGTTGGTAAACCTTTTCTTTTTAGGGAGTAACAGCTTTATTGGGACATAATTCACAAACAATTCACTCATTTAAAGCATACAATTCAATGGTTTTTAGTGTACTCACAGAAGTTGTGCAACTATCACCACAATCAAATTTAGAACATCTTCACCACCTCAAAAGAATACGCTGTACCCCTTAGTCATCAGCTCCCAAACCTAAGCAACTACTAATCCGCTTGCTTTTTTTTTTTTAAGTATTTACTTATTTTATTTAGCTTTTTGGCTGCATTGGGTCTTCGTTGCGGCGCACACGCTTCTCTCTAGTTGTGGCGTGTGGGTTTTCTCTCTCTAGTTGTGGCGTGAGGGCTCCAGGGCATATGGGGTCTGTAGTTTGCGGCACGCAGGCTCTAGTTGTGGCGCGCGAGCTGAGTAGTTGCTTAGCTGCCCCACGGCATGTGGGATCTTAGTTCCCCGACCAGGGATCGAACCCGCATCCCCTGCATTGGAAGGTGGATTCTTTACCACTGGACCGCCAGGGAAGTCCCCCACTTCCTGTTTCTCTATATGTGCCCATTCTGCACAGTTCATATAATTGGAATCACATAATGTGTGGTTTTTTGTGACTGGCTTCTTCCACTTAGCATGTTTTCAAGGTTCATCCATGTTAGAGCAAGTGCTTCATTCCATTTCATGGCTAATATTCCATTGTATGGATATATCACATTCTGTTGATTTATTCATTAGCTGGTGGGCATTTTAACTGTTTCCACCTTTCGGTTATGACGAATAATGCTACTAAGAACATTTGTGTACAAGTTTTTATATGGACATATGCTGTCATTTCTCTCAGGTACATACCTAGGAGTGAAACTGTTGGGGCAAATGGCACCTCTATGTTCAATTTTTTTAAAATTTTTGGCCACAGGGCATGTGGGATCTTAGTTCCCCAACCAGGGACTGAACCCACACCCCCTGCAGTGGAAGCGTGAAGTCCTAACCACTGGACCGCCAGGGAAGTCCCTATGTTCAATTCTTTAGGAACTACTAGGCTGTTTTCCACAGAGGCTGCACTGTTCTACATTCCCACCAGCAGTGTAGGAAGATTCCAATCTCTCCACACCCTTGCCAACATTTATCACAACCTAGTGGGTGTAAAGCAGTATCTCAGTGTGTGGTGGGGGAGGTTTTTCTGTAAAGATTTTTTTTGATGTGGACCATTTTTTAAAGTCTTTACTGAATTTGTTACAATACTGTTTCTGCTTTATGTTTTGGTGTTTTGGCCGCAAGGCATATGGGATCCTAGCTCCCCGACGAGGGATTGAACCTGCACTCCCTGCATTGGAAAGCGTAGTCTTAACCACTGGACCGCCAGGGTTCTCTGATGATTAACAGTGTTGAACATCTTTTCATGTGTTTATTGGTCCTCTGTATATCTTTGGAGAAATATCTATTCAAGTTCTTTGCCTGCTTTTAATTGGGCTGTTTTGTCTTTTTATTTTTGAGTTGTAGCGTTCTTTTTTTTTTTTTTTTTTTTTTTTTTTGCGGTACGCGGGCCTCTCACTGTGTGGCCTCTCCCGTTGCAGAGCACAGGCTCCAGACGCGCAGGCCCAGCGGCCATGGCTCACAGGCCCAGCCGCTCTGCGGCATGTGGGATCTTCCCGCACCGGGGCACGAACCCGTGTCCCCTGCATCGGCAGGCAGACTCTCAACCACTGCGACACCAGGGGAAGCCCTGTAGCGTTCTTTATATACTCTAGATACACATCCCTTATTAGATGTATGATTTGCAAATACTTTCTCCCATTCTGAAGGTTTTCTTTTCCAACTGGTACAACTTCTGAAAACCAGTCTGGCAACCAGCTCTAGTCCTTAAGAGAAGGGCAAATCAAAGATTTCAGTGTGAATGCTCTTTGATCTTACAGTTTTACTTTTAAGAGTTTATCTTAAGAAAATAGTTAAGTAGAATGAGAAAAGCTATAAACAAGAAAATAGTTAAGTAGAATGAGAAAAGCTATAAACAAGAACATTCATCAAAGTACTTCTTAAACTGAATCTCAACCCTTACCTCACACCATATGCAAAAATTAACTCAAAATGGAGCATAGTCCTAAATGTAAGAGCTAAAACTATAAAACTTCTTGAAGAAAACATAGGAAAAAATCTTAGAGGCCCTGCGTTTGGCAAGATTTATTAAATAGGACACAAAAAGCATGAACCATTTAAAAAAACATGCATTGGACTTCATCAAAATTAAAAACTTTTGCTCTTCAAAAAACAACTGAAAATGATGGTACAGGTCTATTTTTACCTATACAGGCACAGAAAAAAGTAAAAAGGGCACAGTGACAAAATAAAGTAAATAAATCCAAGAAGAACGTTTCAGAGGATGCTGCTCTTTTCTTTCTATCTTTCTGAAATGTCTGAATTCTCCATCTGACAACGAGCATGCATTTCTATATAATAAGGAGAAGAGCTGGAGAGGACCCGCCATAAAACTATTTCCATTTTGAAAAGGCGAAAAAGTGATTTTCCTTCTGATAATAGAAAGTAATATTTAATTAGCCAGGGGACATAGTTTACCATTGTGATTTGGAGTTAACATTTCAGAAATAAGAATAAACTGTAATTTTCTTAAGAGCTTAATATTCTTAAGATTTGCAGATAATTTCTTTCATACAAACAAGTTAGCCTGGTCAACAAATTTCAGTGATGTAACTGGATAATAATGGCTTAAAATTACACTGTAAAAGAAGTTTATATGTATAGCATTATCTCGCAACTATCTGGAGCTTAATTTAGTTATACCAAAGTAAGTAAAAATAATTCAAGATAGATAGTAAAGGTCTGTGCAATTGACTCAGAGAGTCTCTAAACTCTCACTAAGTTAATTACTCTCATTTTACACTCAATTTAACAAGTTATGCAAACCAACAGAAAATGAGAGGCACGAGACAAAACCGGAGAGTAAATGGCAAACTCACTGCAGAACAAGTGGCAGCCAACAGACTGGAGGAGACGATCATTAAAGATTTGAAAACTCAACTCACAAGAGAGGCTGAGATGGTTGAGTAGAGAAGTAAACATACCTGATCAGTGCAACTTCATCAAGAAGTCACTATGGTACTAATACTACAATAAGTAACATTCAGAAATAGATTCCTAAATAATCAAATGTTATATTAGACTCAGTATGTTCAAGAAAGCAGTGAAGATTATTACGTATTTGAGAGGGATTTCCATTTCCCATTAAGAATGGTTAATTTTATAAAAGAGATGATTAATGAAATAAACAACAGTGATCTGGAAAACTGGCTTATATCAAAGGAAGCTCTAGTCCTTAAGAGAAGGGCAAATAAATGAGTCATTTTTGCAAATATATTTTAATAGCTATCCACCCAACTTTAATACCACAAAACTCAAAGGACTGAACTAAAGAAGTAATTTAGCTCCACTGATAGATTCTTCTGTGCTCCCCAAAGTACACCATGTAGGTGGTTTCCAATCTCTGAGGAAGAACTAACGCTGTGGACAAGGTCATTTTACATCACCCACCTCCCGTCCGTCTGGCTCTGTCCTCCTCGTAGAATCTCCTTGCCTTTGCATCTCCGTCTCTGAGAAAAATCACTTTAACTTGCCAGTCTGGGGCCAGGGTCATTAAAAAAAATGGTTTCTCATACTCTGCATTTCTCCTAAGTTCTTCAAATGTCATATTGTGACCACACTGCATTTGGAGAGCTATCAATTCAGATGCAGGAAAATGAAGTTCCTGACTCTGGAAGCAAATGGAGGAGGCTCAGTCTTTCCTATGTGAGCTCCTCCACTGCAATGCAAGTTCCTGTTGTCCTCACCCAAGAGGCTGGGATTTCCACAAACACAGCTGGATCTGACTAATCTGACCACACAAACACGAAACTGAACGAGGGGCAGAGGTAAGACAACGCAACCTAATCAGCATCAGAAAGAACCAAAACACTGAGTGTCTGTCCCAGGCTCAAGCGACTGTGTCTGGGAGTCCAGCCAGAGGAATGATTCGCTCTTTGGATTAACTCCGCAGCTTGAGCTATCATACATGACAGGGACAGACGGCAGGCTAACAGGTCGGCAGGGAGGTCAGCTGGGCAGCAGCGCAGCAGGCAGGGAGCCTGGCCGGGACAGGTGAGCGCCAAGGGAGGTTGAGGCCATGAGCAGGCAGCCTGATTCCTAAAAGCTCCACTCCTCCAAGAGGCCACGATGGCTGCGACCCAGCTGGGGTCCAGGAGTGGCCTGGGATGTCCGCTGACCAGGAGAAGACTGTCTGCTCTGGATGGTTAACTGATCCACTGCTGAGCAGAGAGGGCAAAGGAGAGCAGTTTCTCCCCTCCGGATCGGGCAGTCCTCCTTCCACCTCCCGCCAGGAACGCTGCTGAGGTGGAAGAATAACAGCCGTTTCAGAGCACTGAAGCGATGGAGCCATTCAGACAGAACCAACTGGTACTTCATTCCAAACAATGATGGTTTTGTCAGAAGACTGCAACAGCCCACCAAATCCTGCACTCCTCTCCTCACTTCTACCCCTGACTTTGAGACACCATGCTAAAAAGAGGGAAAAAAGTTACACACATAAACTTATCAACAGCGGCCAACGCACGGGACTCAACACGGGCAAGCCAGCTGCCATTCAGTGATGACACGTCACCGGAGCTGACTGCTGTGCAGCCGTGGAGCTCCTACTCCAGGGACATGTTTGAGTCTCACGTACTGATGCATTTCCAGCAATCCCAGACAACAAAGAACACAGGGCTGAAATGTCAAGTTTTTCTACAGTGCTGCTGGGTCACTGTTCCAGTCGATCAGGGACGGCAGCACACCCAAGACCTCAACTGGAGCTACTGAGCCGAGGTGGCTGCTCCCAGCTTCACAGGAGCCTGAAAGCTGTTACCCTCTAGGATAGGAAGCAGAAGAAATTTTCTCTGCAGGGAAGAACTGAGGGATGAGAGGGACCAGCAGATTACAATATTTCTCATACCACACCCTTCCCTGCTCACTTCATCCATACTTCACCAATCAGTGGCAATCACCTCACACCCTACCACAAACACACCCATCACTCCAAGGAGCCAGCAATCGGCATAAAAACAGAGATAAGCAAACACAGTTATCGGGCAAAAAGCAGCTGGCTACATACAGGCTGAGACAGCTCAACTGTAATCAGGAGGCCCTCGGTAGGCTGCTCTCCCAGAGAAGCATCTGGAGGAGGCCGTGCCCACCACGGGTAAGTTTCCCCAGCACCACCTGCCTGCTGGCTCTCAGGTACTGTGCAAGGACATCACCAAGGACAAGCCAGGGGCTGAGCTCATAAGTGGGTTCCTTGCTTTTCTGAGAAGGCTTTTTTCCCATGGAACAAAGTCTTCTGCCAAGGTTTCTCGTGGGGGAAAAAAAATCATGAATTTCAAAGCCAGAAGGAAATAGACACTGGTCCAATAAATAGGGAACCAGCCTGGGAAAGCACTAGGAGGCTGGGGCCAGGCTCTGCTGGGGTAGGAGGGGGAGGCCACAGCAAGGGGCTCTGGGCCAGGATGTAGCCGGCGGACTCGGACGCCACAGGGGCAGCCTAACCTTGCCACTGGGCCGAGGGAGGCATAATGACCTGATCCAGCGTTTAAAATGTCACCGAAGTCCTCTTGTCTTGGCTCGGCCCCTCTACCACCACTCTGTCACCAGTGTGGGTGGTCGGATAGATGGAACCACAGAAGCCCCACCAGTGATCACGCTGACAAGTAAGGCTGCCGAAAAGCCAGAAATCAGCATCTCTGGACTCGATGCGACAGACAGTATTTAAATTGTTTTCCAGAGAGTTGAGTCAGCTTTCCCTTCCATATACCAAGTCACACCAGCGTCTGGTTTGTGACTCGCAGGAACATGCATCCACTCGACCCCCCATCTCAGGTGAGCTCGCCACAGCTGGGCAGACTCACAGCTGGAATCACTACCTTTCGTGAAGCTCAACGCTCTCCCTGCCTCTGGAAACACAAAAAGCCAAGCGATGGCATCCACCTGCTGGTGTGAGTGCGGGAGCCCTGGCCTCGGGGCGTGAACATGCAAGCTCAGCCCGGGTCCAGGCATGCTGCTGAGGGGTGCGTCACACGCCTTCCGCCGCATCCCCTGCCCTTCTGCAGGCTGAGAATGCAGCCAGCCTTTCTCTCTGCAGCCTGAGGCACAGACAAAGGCTGCTGCTGAGCTGCATACCTGTCACCACCACCTCCACACACACCTTATCCATGCGGGCAGGAGGGTGGGACAGGCCGGGCCAGGTGCCTTTTTTCCAAAGGTTCTCAGGTAAATGGTTCTTTCTGTCAGGAAGGAGGAAGAGGCAGAGGGACATTTTCAGAGGAAGTAGGGATATGATAAGGTAAATAGAACAGGGGCTCAGAAACACAAAAATATCATGAAATGTTCTCAATGACCACCCGAGAGGGTTCCAATAAATAACAGTACATTTCACTGTGTGGACAACGAAATACTATTCAGCCACTAAAAAATACTGCAGATGAGTATTTGGGGACTTGGAAAGGTGTTTGCAGTCTATTAAACAGAAAAACAAAATACACTTACCCTGCCAAAAAAACAAAAACCCCACAAGGTCTGGAAGGATAAACACCAGGGAACTGACAATAGTTATCTGTGGGTGTTGGGATTTTTTTTTTCCTTCCCCTGGAAGGAGACCCAGAAATACAGTCAAATTCCAAAAAGTAAGGTGCTAAATAAGCTTCGAAGGTTACTTCCCCAATTTCTCAGTGAGCGTGCTTAACTGCACCCCTGAGAAGTACAAATTCTATTTCAATCTGGCTTAGAAGCAAAGTCATGGCCTTTAAGAACCATAAAGCTATTTGCCAACACCTTTATAGATCAGATCAAATATAGACAGAAAATCCAAGAGCTGGAAAGGCTCAGAACGTGTGCAGGGTGGCTGCATGGGAACATGTGTGAGTGTGTGTTGGGGGGAGAGTTCAAAGCAAGCATGTCCATTCCTTTCTTAACCACCTGAAGTACACGTACACACACACGCACGCACACACACAAGTGCACACATACACACTTAACTGGGGAAGCACACACAGGTGCACACGCGCACATACACAACTGGGGAAGCACACACACAAGTGCACACGCGCACATACACACTTAACTGGGGAAGCAAAGCCAGAGGCACGCAACGCAACGTCAAAAGCATAGGTTAGAAACTTTAAACAAGAGCCAAGTGAGAGGCCTCCTCAGGCTAACTTCAAGTTATAATTTTGTTTCCACTACAACCAAATCAACTGTCTGGAGTGAAGTCAAGTGATTATCCCTTTCCTCCACCCCAGAATCACCCTATGAAAACAGCCCCACCCCAGGCAGGTACGGTGGTGAAGTTAAGGGGTAACAGTCAGAAATGGAATGTAAAGCTATGAGTAACCTACCGTCCAATAACTTCACAAAATGGAGAGTCAACCCTCCACCTCCAAGTCAGGATTATTTAAAATAATCGCCCTAGTTCCTCATAACTCAGAGTAACTGTCGACCAGGAGCACGTATACCTCTGGGGTTTACCAGGAGGAGAGTCTTAGGTTTTGTATTCAGAAGATGATGGTCCTGTGATGGCATCAACTTCAACACAGCATGAAGGGACACTAAGAGTAAGAACACCTAAGAGGACTTTCCTCGCGCCAGGGCTGACCTGCGGCAAACAGCACCACACACCCCTTCATCTCTTAGGCCAAGACTCACTTCTAAACTAGATGCAACCGAGATTAAACTCACTTCCCCAGAATTCCTAATACCTGAACTCAGACATTAGGTAGAAACTGAAATGTAGAGTTCACATACAAATTCAGATTTCTTCCAATTTTCAAATATGCCAGACCGCGTACACTGAGCTCACATTCCCAAATGGCAAACGTCGCCTGGAGCTGAGTGATGGCTGCGCCCTCTAGACCAGGCACATACCCTCCAGCTCACGACAGACCCCTCCACTCCCTGCTGCCCTTCCATCAGGGAGGCCCAGTCAACTGCAGTTTATGCTTGCATGATTTTCATAATAAAGAAATGTTTCTCTGTAACCACGACTACATCAAAAGCCAGAAAATAAAAGACAGCAAATGTCCTCTCTGCCTTACCGATGACCACTTTATTTCCTGGTCGTTGTGGGCATTTGACTTTGTGACCCCTGACCCAGACAACGTTAAAAGAAAAAAAGGTCTTATCAGGATAACCTTAGGGTGATTTGCCAAGCTATGAGGTAACTTGGAGAGCCGAATTCCTGAGTCGATTTTAATCTAGGGGAAATGCCCAGGACAGGTCACCTTCCCAAACAGTCTCTCATTTACTGTACACAGAAGAGATGGAAGATAGAGAGTCATGGAATTTCTAGACACTGACATATTTAGGATCTTCAAGATCATATCGTCCAGTGCTTCCCAAGTAAGCCTCCCTGAAGATAATGCTGAAAAACTAAACTGTTTGGATTTTTTTTTAAGTAACAGCTTTACTGAGACATAATTTACACACCATGAAATTCACCTTTTAAAAGTGTTCACTGGTTTCTAGTATATTCACAATGTTGTGTAACCATCACCGTTCCCTAATTTTAGAACATTTTCATCACTCCTTCAAAATACCCCATACTTGGGCTTCCCTGGTGACACAGTGGTTAAGAATCCGCCTGCCAATGCAGGGGACATGGGTTCGAGCCCCGGTCCGGGAAGATCCCACATGCCGCGGAGCAACTAAGCCCGTGTGCACAACTACTGAAGCCCATGCGCCTAGAGCCCGTGCTCCGCAACAAGAGAAGCCAGTGCAATGAGAAGCCCGGGCACAGCAACAAAGAGTAGCCCTCGCTCGCCACAACTAGAGAAAGCCCGCGCACAGCAACGAAGGCCCAACAAACACAGCCAAAAATAAATTCATTAATTAATTTAAAAAAAAAACCCATACCCATTAGCAGTGACCATCCACCCTTCCCTCCCACAGCAACCACTCCTCCACTTTCTGCTTTATGGGCTTGCCTAATCTGGACATTTCATACAAATGGAATCACAGCACGTGGTCCATTGTGACTAGTTTCTTTCATTCAGCAAAATGTTTCCAAGGTTCATCCATGTTGTAGCATGTGTCAGTACTTCATTCCAAAAGTTGTTTTCAATATTTTCAAACATATTTATTTGTCCATGATAAAGCCAGATGGCCACTGTTTAAATAATGTGATTTTTCTCATTTTTCTAACATTATGAACATTTTCAAACATACAGAAAAACTGAAAGAATCAGATGGTGAACGCCCATGCACCCACCACCTGAATGCTACGATTACCTCTTTGATGTATTTACTTTATCAAAATTCATCTACCCACCCAACAACCCATCTTATTTTGCTTAAGCAGTGGTTCTCAAAGTGTGATTTGGAGACCCCTGAGGGCCCCTGAGACCCCTTCTGGGTCCAGGATATCAAAACTATTTTCAAAATAATACTAAGAGGTTATTTTCCTTTTTCACTCTCATTCTCTCAAGAATGGTGAGGTTTTCCAGACATTCGATATTGCAGCAGACGAATGCAAAAGCAGATATAAGTATCCAGCTGTCTCCGAACTAAGCATTAACTAAGAGATTTGCAAATGGGTAAAACAATGTCATTCTTCTCATTATTTTTTTTGAAAATAGCTGTTCTATATAAAAATATGTTATTTATGTAAACATGGTAAATGGGGTTTATTATTTTTTAAAGTACTTTAACAAATATTTTTACTTTTTCTCAATTTTCATTTCTAATACAGTAAACATCAATATAATCCACAAACAAAAGCTCTTTGGGGTTCTCAATATTTAAGAGCACAAAGAGGTCCTGAGACCAAAAAGTTTGAGAGCCACTATTTTAAAGCATTTCAAAGATAAGATGCTGACATCAGTACACTTCGTCCCTGAGTTCAACATTTGTCAATGGTTCTTTTTGTTTTGGGTGAGATTTACACATAATAAAATGCACAAATCTTGAGTGTACCATTCAGAGAGTTCTGACAAATGTATACACAACCCCTTCATGATATAAAACGTGCCCATCATTCTAAAAGGTTCTCCCCTGCTTCTCACCAGCTAGTCCCCTCTTCAACCTCCCTCACAGGCAGGGACTGCTCTGATTTCTTTTCACCATAGATTAGCTTCGCCTATTCTAGAACTTCATATAAATGGAATCAGTAGATAATCTTTTAGGTAAGGCTTGTGTCATCTGACGTAATGTTTCTGAGATTCATCTGTGTTTCTGCACATACCAGTAGTTTGTTCCTTTTAATTGCTGAGTACAATTTGTTTCTAAGGCTTTATCTCTCAAAAACATGAGGTCCATGGAAGAAAAATAAGATTGGTAACCATGATTCTAGTCTAACCCCTCCCTTCCCCTCTCACTTTTTTTCTTTCTTTACGGTTAAAGACACTCAGACTTGTGAGGCTAAGGGATATGCTGCCAACCAGTGGCACCACTATCCAGTGGTGTTGAATCCATCATCTTTCCGCCATTTCCTGTTCTCACCTTGTAAGGAAGTTCCTAGCTGAATCTGCAAGAGACCTTTACTACAGGAAATGGAAAAGTCAACATCCAAATAATGAAGCTACTAGGCTTCCCTCAAAAACTTGCCTGTCAATGAATGGATAAACAAAATGTAGTATATTGACACAATGGAATACTGTCCAGGAATAAAAAGGAACAAAATATGGGTATGTGTTATAAACATGGATGAACCTTGCACACATTACACCAAGTGAAAAAAGCCAGACACAAAAGACCACATACAGTATGATTCCATTTATATGAAATGTCCAGAAAAGGCACAGACAAGCAGATTATAGACACAGAAAGCAGATTAATGGTTGTCTGGGGCTAAGGTGGGAACCGGGATTAAACGTAAAAGGGCAGGAGGGATCTTAGTGGGGTGATGGAATATTCTAAAACTGGATTGTGATAATGACCGCACAACAAAAAAGCAAATCAATGACTGCACACTTACAATGACTGCAGCTTATGGTACATGAATATATCTTGATAAAGCTGTTAACAACAACAACAACAACAACAAAAACTTGTCTGTACACGTGGAAGAAAGTCTTGCTCCAAGGCAGAGAATGATCCGTTTAATAATTTAAAGAACAAAGGAGGCAATGTAAAAGACCCCGCTACTCAACTGGAAAATAGTCATTTTAAAACAGCAAGCTAGGGGATTCCCTGCTGGCGCAGTGGTTGAGAGTCCGCCTGCCGATGCAGGGGATACGGGTTCGTGCCCCGGTCCGGGAAGAACCCACATGCCGCGAAGCGGCTGGGCCCGTGAGCCATGGCTGCTGAGCCTGCGCGTCCGGAGCCTGTGCTCCACAGTGGGAGAGGCCACAACAGTGAGAGGCCCGCGTACCGGAAAAAAAAAAAACAAAAAAAAAAAACAAAAAACAGCAAGCTAATATAATCATATACTGTTTTAAGAATTCGCTGAAAGTGTTTCATTTTATAAGTTTATTTATTTATTTTTGGCTGCGTTGGGACTTGGTTGCTGCGTGCGGGCTTTCCTCTAGTTGTGGCGAGCGGGGGCTACTCTTCGTTGTGGTGTGCAGGCTTCTCATTGCGGTGGCTTCTCTTGTTGCAGAGCACCGGCTCGGCACGTGGGCTTCAGTAGTTGTGGCACTTGGGCTCAGTAGTTGTGGCACTCGGGCTTAGCAGTTGTGGCACTCAGGCTTAGCGGCTCCGCGGCATGTGGGATCTTCATGGACCAGGGCTCGAACCCGTGTCCCCTGCACTGGCAGGCGGATTCTTAACTACTGCGCCACCAGGGAAGTCCGAAAGTGTTTCATTTTAATAAATAAGAGGAATTTATAAATTCACTTCCTCTAGAAAGCATAGTATCCAGCTATCTGGGCAGGTCCCATAAGATGAGGTAGTCCATTTGCAAATGGGTCAGTTACCACCTGAGCATATGAAGGGGTTCTTTAGGTTGTTTTTTGTTGTTGTTTTGTTTTTCAATAAATTTATTTATTTTATTTATTTCTTTTTGGCTGCATTGGGTCTTCGTTGCTATGCGCGGGCTTCTCGTTGTGGTGGCTTCTCTTGTTGCGGAGCACAGGCTCTAGGCACACTGGCTTCAGTAGTTGTGGTGCGTGGGCTCAGTAGTTGTGGCGCACAGGCTTAGTTGCTCTGCGGCATGTGGCATCTCCCCAGACCAGGGCTCGAACCCATGTCCCCTGCATTGGTAGGTGGATTCCTAACTACTGAGCTACCAAGGAAGCCCTTGGTTGTTTTTTAAAAAGCCAGGATATTGGGTAAATATCTAGAAACTAGGTTAATTCTCCTACTTTCTACATAAGAAGCTGTTTTTTGTTTTGATGACTGTTTGTTCCATGGTGACAGAGCAAAAGAGGCTGCCTTCTTCCCTATGCCCACAAGCCACAGAGGGAAGAAGTGGTAACTAGCTTTCAAAATAGACCCTCCTATGCACAGAATATTCCTCAACAGTGTAACTGTGCTAACACAATCCCCACGGGGTCCCCTCTGCACTGCTGTTCCTACCAGCAGCCTGCTTCTCCCTGCTGTCCCTTTATGAGCTCTTTACTCCCTGGCCTCACTCTTCACTGTTCCTCAATCGGATTCTTTATGTTCACTTCTGAGACTCAAAAGCTATTGACGAGGAATTCAGTTTCTGGAATTATTTTTCCAGATCTTGTACGTCCTTCTGGAGCTACCACATAACCTCTTCTACACTGCCTCCTCCTAGAAGGTTTGTCTGCTGGTGCAGTTTGACCCCAAACACATTAGGAATGCTAGATCTGGAGAAGTTTCCTTGTAGGGCATTCAAGACCAGGCGGTACTCCTCTACCACAACCAGACCCAAGTGAATAAAAAATATCATTCGGGATATGATAGTATATATTTCACAGGAAAAAACAACAACAACAAAAAACTGCCATCCCAAATACAAGCTCAAAACGCCAAAACCTCCCACAGCCAACTGGCCCCTCACGAGGCACAACAGGGGTTAGGGAGGCAAGACAGAGCAGCTGGGACAGAAGAAAGAAGTCCAGCGCCTGGACTGGTCTAGACTGGTCGGGGCTAAGTGGAGAACTGCTCTGGAGACAGTGAGGACCTCCCCGGACACCACGGTATCCCCCGACGCTGACAGCCCCTTGCAGCCCCTTCCCGGGGAGCTGCTCCGCCCACGGCCCACGCGGCCAAGTTTAGTGAACAGCGCAACACAGCAGGGTCCTCAGCACCACTCACACCAGCCACGTGGCTGACGGGGCTCCCTCAGCTTCCTCTTTTCACCCACGGCTCAGGCCAAAACCCTCAGGGTCCCTGCTGATTCTTTCTTTCCTTACATCCCCTAGGTCCGATCCACCGGCAAGCCCAAAGCCGCCCTGCATCCACGCACTTCTCACCACCTCCGCTGCCCCCACCCTGGGACCCACGTGCGCTCCCCCTGCCCTCCATCCCCTAGTCCCCACTGAGCAGCCTCAACAAGCAAACTCCCCAGAGCAATGAGCAAATATCCTGACCTCTCACCACCCACCAAGGCCCCTTCCCTCCTCTTCTCCTACCACTCACCCTGCCCTCAATGTTCTAGCCACGCTGGCCTTCTTCCTAGCCCCGGAATGTGCCAAATTCATTCCACCTTGGGCCTCTGCCTCGGGCTCTTCCACCGCCTGGAATGACTACCCACGTCTGGTTCCCACTCGCCACTCAGGTTTCAGTTCAACCTGAAATGTCACCAGAACACTTCTCCGACCCGCGGAGATACGGTGTCCCCCACCCTGCCCAGCCCCATCACTTTCCACCTCCCAGCGTGTTTTATGTTCTTTATTGTAGTAACGATATAAACCTGATTTCCACACTGAATCCCCCAACTGACAACAAACTCCATGATTTTACAATACCTGTAAGTCAGGTCATTGTGCCGTACACCATAAATGTGTACAGGGCTGTATGTCACCTACATCTCAATAAAACTGAAAGGAAAAAAAGAATATAAATGCCATGAAGGCAGATGACTAATTGGTCCTGTTTACTACTGTACCCTGAAGGGCTAGAACAGTGCCTGGCACACAAGAGAGGCCTGATTAATACTTCTGGAAGGAAAGGGCATCCTGTCCAAAGGCCATGGCTCGACTCACGCTCTGGGGTCCCTGAGGTGCTGCTCAGAGAGGGAGGGCACTGCTGGTCTCCTTCTCAAGTAGCTGAATTGGAGACGATGGACTAATTTAATTAGACAATTGGCAAAGAGCACTGACAGTAATGGGAAGCTTTAAGCAGGTCTGTGTGCGAAACACAGGCCACCGGCGAGCTCCAGTCAGGCAGACGCAGAAGCTCCCAGAAGCAAGAGCTTGGAAGCAGAGAAGAGCAGGACAGCAGGTGAGAGCGCCAGCTGGAAGCAGAAGATCCCAAAGAAAAGCAGAGCCTGAGAGAGGAGCTGAGTCACTTGATGGGGGTGAACCTTAAGGGAAGGGCAAGCTCCCCCTGCCGAGGGCCCACAGTGCCCTGGGACCCAACTCCAGTGTGCACTGAAGCCCGGCAGTCCTGGTAACCCTGGAGGCTCACGGGAGTACGAGCACCCTTCCTGACCCCTGCACTAAACCCCCATCACACGCGCTAGCACCAGAGGGTCCCTGATCCACGCGGCCAAAAGGGCTCTGCCTAAAACTCAAGCCCTGTGGCCTGGAATTCTAACCACAGACAGAATTCCAAAAAGATAGAAAATACCTAAGATATTTGCTGTCTGAACTGCATATTTTATACCCAAGAAGTAACTCAATTCTGGGGAACAGGAGCTCACACTCTGAATTTTTCATCAGCCATATAAGAATCCTTAAAGATAAGTACTATTAACTTTCTACAATACCCTACTCTAGAAACTGTGCTAGGGAACCATGATAAGACCACTTTACAGACTTTCTTTTATATCGAGGGCCCTCCTATCACTAGATCCCCTGAAGTGGTGCCTAATACACTCAGCACAGCTTGACATAACTGCAGGGTGGGCTGCTATGCTCTCCTGTGGGGGAAGAAGCCTTAAAAAAGACTTTTATACTTGTGTTATGTGCTTAAAAACATCATCTCAAAAAACTTTTGAGACCAGTCTGTATTAGTTTCCTATTGCTGCTGTAACAAATGACCACAAAATGAGTGGCTTAGAACAACACAAATTTACTGTCTTACAGTTCCGGAGGTCTGAAGTCTGAAACGGGTTTCTGGGGCTAAAATCAAGATGTCAGCAGCGCTGGGTCCTGTCTGAGGACTCCAGGGGAGAATCTGTTTCCTTGCCTTTTCAAGCTTCTAAAGGTTGCCCATATTCCTTAGCTCACGGCCCCTTCCTCCATCTTCCAAGTCAGCAACATCAGGCCAAGTCCTTCTCCCGCTGCTCCCTCTCTGGTTCTCTTCTGCTTTCCTCGTCTACTTTTAAGGATGCTTGTGATTGATTACACTGGGCCCACCCACATAATCCAAAATAATCTCCCCACTTTGAAGGCAGCTGATCAGCAACCCTAGTTCCTCTTTGCTATGTAACCTAACATATTCACAGGTCCCGGGGATTAGGACGTGGACGTCTTGAGGGGCCACTCATCTGCCTACAGCCCCAGTCCGTGTGGGTCACAACACAAACACTACCCAGCAAAACAACAACCTCGTTGTCCCATTCCACACCAACACCCCTAAAGCACTGTTCCACAGAGGGTGTATTTGTCTTTGCAGAGCTGAAGATAAACAAGGTTTACCAGAGGCAAGTTTCTGATGTTGGCCGCTTAGGCCCCTGAGTTTCCCTTTTCAATTCCATATATAGTTCTTAGCCACCCAGTACGTGCCAGACAACTGTTAGGCTCCGTGGGAAAGTCAAAGGTGAAGAGAGCAGGAATCTTGGGAAGTCAGGTCTGTGGAAGAATACCACACAGAACCAACAAGGTCGTGGATTTGCAGAGGATTGTGGCATTCACTCCCTTCGAGAAAGACGGCAGGGCCACAGTCTCGAAGGGAGGGCAGGATTTTACCAGTGGGGAAGGGCAGCGGAGGAAGGGCATGGAGCTGCCTAAGGGCATTTGTTCTCCCCATCTTGGTTTCTCCCGCCTTACATTCCTAGAGGAACTGGCACTTTCACCTCCTCTCTTACAGAACTGCAGGCTTCTGTGAGCAGATAAGGGAGGTGACTTTTCAACTCCTTTTCAGCTCCCAGAGACACCGCCTTGGACAAGCTGCCTCACCTCCCAGCAACAGGGCAAATTAACTTCTGTGCTCAGGTTTTCTTTCCATTTTTTTTGTAAGTTTTAAAAATAGGAATTCCATCATCACCTGCCTGAGAGGGTTATTGTGACTTAGGACAACGCAGAGACTCCAGGAGGGCGGTAGTTGCTCAGCTGGTGCGAATTTTCTTCCCTCCTCCCACCCTAGCAGATGAACTCCCTCCACCCTCCCCTCCAACCCCTTTCCCCGGGCTCTTCCCAATTTGATCACCCTTCTTCGCCCTTCCATCAGGAAGGCAATCAGCCATTCAGCCTCTACAGAAAAAGGAAATTTGGTCCTGGACTACCAACAAGGAGAAGATAGGCAAAAGGAACTCTGGGGCTTCCTGCATGATTTTTGACAGTTAACACGGGGAAGGGGAGATAGGTATGAAAGCCCAATGTCAGGGGAAACTGTCCACACTGATCCCGATTATGCAAACACACACACACACACACTGGCCTTCGGCACCCTGCTTGGTGCTGCCGTTGGACCTGGTTCACATTGTTTATCATAGCCCTTGCTAACTGTTTTACAACTGTCTATCTGTCCCCCACCCCAGGTTTGTGAGTTCCTGGAGGACAGAGACGGTCTTTTCTCATCTCTGCAGCCCGCACTCCCGTCTCAGTGCGGCCCTTTAATGGACACCATCTTATGATTAAAGACCAAAGAAAGCGCAAGAGAAGAGAAACTGCTTCTCTTCAGCATGGTTGCAGAAGAATAAAACTAATTTAGTCATTTGTGTAAATGGTTCCCATTTACAGCTAGTTATCGCACCTAGGATTAGAAAGTTCCTCTATGGAAAACTTAAAACTTGAAGGAGGAGATGCTCTAAACCTTTAATCCTTGGGGATCAGGAACAGAGGGTTACTATACATACGTATACAGGGTTACATTCTAGAAACTCATATCCCAAGGCTATCTTACAGGTCCAAATTAAAAGGTCTCCTCAAATATCCACTGGAGCAGAAATCCACTGTCCAGAAAGCTACTGCTTATCTTTAAATACATAAAAGAACTATCTCTCCCCCCGCCCCCCAGACATTCACACCAAGGCTCCCTAATAAAGAGTTATGTAAAAAGAGAAGCGATGGGCTTCCCTCGTGGCACAGTGGTTGGGAGTCCACCTGACATTGCAAGGGACATGGGTTCGAGCCCTGGTCCGGGAGGATCCCACGTGCCGCGGAATAACTGGGCCCGTGAGCCACAACTACTGAGCCTGCTCTCTAGAGCCCGTGGGCCACAACTGCTGAGCCAACACTCTAGAGCCCGCGAGCCACAACTACTGAAGCCCGCGCGCCACAACTACTGAAGTCCGCGCGCCTAGAGCCCGTGCTCCGCATCAGGAGAGGCCACCGCAACGAGAGGCCCGCGCACCACAACGAAGAGTGGGCCCCTCTGGCCGCAACTAGAGAAAGCCTGTGCGCAGCAACGAAGACCCAACGCAGCCAAAAATAACATAAATTTTAAAAAAGAGAGAGAGAGAGAAGCGAAACCAAAACCAACCACAAAAAGCTATCTACTAGATGTGTTCAGAATCCACGTGGGTGACTGACATGTGTGACATTCCTCACAGTGTTAAGAGGGCAAGGACCATGAACTATGTTCTAGAGTGCATAGCTCCTTTGTGGGGCCTTAGAAAGTATGGACAAACCAAGAATGCATCCATTTAGCATTTGTCAGGCAGGCATTTGAAAGCCACACTAAAGACCCCAGTCAGATTCGTTATTTCCCTCAGTTTACAGATGAGAAACTTGGGCTCCTAATAAATGTCAGCTGAATGAGGACGCAGAATGGATTCAGCCCATTAAACCTCCTCCTGCCTCTTATTTGTCAGGTACTAGACACATCCACAGACATTATCTCAGTTAATCCTCACTTCCACCCTGCAGCGGAGCTTTATCCTCCCCATTTTACAGTGGCAGACAGGAAGCCTTAGAGAAGGTAAGCCATGAACTTCTAAGCTCTGCCTTGGGGAGAGGCGACTTCTTCCCCCCCCAAACGTCCCAGTAATTGAACACACACTGTGGGACCAAGGCAAGCTGTTTCACTACAGGGCTTCTTAGCATCACAGTGGGGGAAGGACAGGGATGCCAGCTGCATGAAGCTGGAATCCATCCACACTGTCACTTGCCCAGGTGGACCACGGGGCACATTCACACCGAGTCCCAACTCCTCAAAGACCCTATTCCCCCACCCGAAGCCAGTCTTGCCAAAGATCCTTCAGGAGTGCATGTTCAGGAACAGATCATATTCAGAGTCCCTAGGCCACTTCACACGACTGGGGAAAAAACAACCACAACTTCCCCTGCACTTAGTTCCTCCCCCAAAGAGCTGTTGAGCCTCATCTGGAAACAGCTGGGAGGCAGCAGTTAACAGGAAACCAAACCCAAGAAAAAGCACAGAGTGTACCAGGGAGAGTTAGGCGGCTAGAACGAAGAGGCCAGGGGACAGACAGGAAGTTGAAGTTAGAAAGAGCCTAGGCCACAAACAGTCAGACAGAAGAGGAGGCCCAGCTGGCCTTCCTCTCAGCCCCAGGAGCAGAAAACCTGGAAACCAGTGGTGAAGGCTCACACCGCACTGAAAGGGAAGTCGGGCCACCTCTGGGGTTGACTCTTCTCTCCTCCCTGCCCCCCATATCTCAACCCCCCTTCTCGGAAAGCCAGCTAGTGGTCGTGCAGGACAGCTGAGGTCAGAAACTCACATCTGTTCTCATGCTGCTTTCTGGGCCAGAGGCTACAGCCCAGACAACTGGTTTCGAGTCACTCCTCTGTCAATCTGTACCCGGGTTCCACACCGCCAACTAAACTCTGGGGCCATCCAAACGAGCCCCACACGGAGACACAAAGAGCATCTTCATGAGAAATTACTAGGTGGACACATATCAGGGACCTGCAGTGGCAGGACTCTACATGGGGAATGACAGCAAAGCAGGAGAGCCAAAGGGGCTGGCGGTCTTGAAGAACCAGGTAAGCCTCAAACCAAACTAAGGGTGCATTTTGCAACCAAGAAAGTTAAATGAGCAATGGACAGTTGCCAAAATATTTTTGAAAGAAGTGAAAAAAAAATACCATTACTAAAATTCTTTGGTGTTATTTAATAATAAGCCTTTAGGTTATCCAAACGGAGGGCAAAGCGGGGAGACTGGTTTATTTTTCCTTTAGCAGAGCTTAGGTGAGTGCTTTCGAGCCCATGCCTCCTGCTACGCAATCAACCATTCTCTCTTTGTACGCGGAGAAGTTTATATTAAAATAAAGAAGAGGATTAAGTTCGCTTAATAAAGCACATTCCTGTCTTTCACCTCCAATTTTGTTTGAAAGGGCTCTCTCACACTGTAGCATATGCTACAATCTAGTTGTGTCTGATTCCAATGAAGTGCTCAAAATTTGAGACTGGGTAAGCAGGGCTAAACGAGGGCAGAGGGCTGCAATCTCAATGCCGTTTGGTTTTTTTTTTTTTTTTTAAAAAAAACAGAACATCTTCACAGGCTCAGTGCCAGCTCAAACTGGCAAGACCAGAGAATCAGAGCAGAGCCTAACCAATGTGCCACGCAAGGGAGGTTGGAGGAGAGCTCTGGGTAATGTAATGCAGCCATGTGGCAAACAAACCATCAGGGAAGCCTTCAAGAGAGGAAATGGGGGCGGGAAGAGTGGGGTGCGTTTCAGGAACATAACAAAGGAACAAGTTGACTAATCATTTATTCCAGAGGGGAAAATGCCACCCAGAGCCATGTATATCTAGTGTTTCAACTTCAGGTAAATGTGTACCTTGGATATATTTGGGGTTCCCTACTCTCCAAAAATAGGGGGGAGGGGGAGGGTAACGTTCCTACTCTTCTTTACACTGCTTCTGGAGTCTCCAAGGAAACTTTCCCTGCGCTGCCTGCAGACTAGACCTGAGACAACCCCAGCCAGTCCAGTTACTACTGCAGTAACCTCCACTCTGCGGAGATCCTATCATGAGCTTTGGGCAGGGCTGGGCTGCTCTGTACTGCAGCTAGTCCACAGAAGTTCTGTTGCTGAGGCAGAAATGATCGGAAGCAAATACCTAACAAACACACCGAGAAAGGGAGAGTGGAAGGCCACGTTAACCCTTGAGGACCACGCATTTCTGTGACTTAGAAAAAAGGGATCTCCGCCTAGAGCCGGAGCCACAGGTCAGGATGGTGCCTGGGATGCCTGCCCTAAACACTGACATCTCCATATAACGTTTCAGAGCCAGCCAAAGAACCCTCCAACTTGCCAGGAGGACAGCCTGCACCTCCAAGAGCTGTGGCTCCAAGTCTTCCTAGGAGGCAGCCAGGGCCCCTCCGAAGTTGGGGGAGGGCTTCCCAATAAAGGGGATGTGAGAGGACCCAGCCTCCCTCTGCTGGGGCAATAAGAAAAGGAGCTCACACTCTTCTGGAGCAATTAATTATGTGCCAGGTTCTGGAATAAGCACTTTACCTGCTGTTCCATCCCCACAGCAGCCAATGGAGGCAGACACTACTGTCATCCCCTCTTTATAACGGAGGAAACAGGCTCAGAAATTTGACTCAACCATTAAATACTAGAACCAGCGACTTTAAGCCACCCTGGACAGGTGGTCCTAACCACTACTGGCAATTGCTGGAAACACACAAAGCTTTTGGGGGAAGGGTGGATAAAGTCGCGTAACACAAGGTACAGCCTGTATTTACACCTTTTTCTTACCCGAAATCGGTGGCCTCGGAATTGGAGGTGAGGGCCTGCATGGGGAACGTGAAGCCGGAAGAACCCAAGCCCTGCTGACAGGGAAGAGGCCAGGACCCCCGCCCCTCTCGCTTCCACTAGGGACCCCAGACCCATAAACCCTCCTGAAGAGGGAAGACCCAGAGGGAATGCCTGAAGCTAAGAGATCCCCAGGCGGCCCAGCCCTCCACTCTTGTTTTGTCAAAGGGAGCTCCGCTCGAGAGGTGGGGCCGGCCGGGTCCTACCTGTAGGCCAGGGTCATGCACTCGAAGAGCTTGGTGAGCGAGGCGTCGATGGACAGGTGGCAGGAGCTGGTCTTGCCGAAGCTGTAGGTCTGGCACGTCTGCTTGTTGACCGTGTCGAAATCGTAGCCCTTCTTGGGCGGGTGCTCGCGGTGCGGCGACGACACCATGAAGTGGCCGCTGTGGATGATCTGCTGGCGGCGCGGAGGCTCTTCGCTGCCCGACCCGGCCTTGGGCGGCAGTGGCGCGGCGCTCGCGTGGCCCCGGGCCGGGGTGGCCGCGCCGGAGGCGGGCGGCGGAGACGGCTCATCCGTGTCCGAGTCGTCGTCGTCCTCGGGCACCTGGGGCTTGAGCAGCACCGCGCGGCCCCGGCTGCGGGGCCGGCGCGGGGAGCACATGAAGACGTCGGCGGCCATGGGGGGGCCCGGCCGGGGGCATCCCCCGGAGCCCGGGGCGACGCGGGCGAAGAGACGTGACGGGGCGCCGGCCCGGCCCGGCCCGCGCGCCGACTGTCCGCGAGCGCGCGGCGGGGCGGGAGGGGGAGGGCACGGGCCGTCAGGGCCGCCTCGGCGCCGGCCCCGGCGTGACGTCACCGGCGCGTCTCAGCCAATCGGGCGCCCGCTTCGGCCTCTTAAAGGCGCAGGGGAACCTTTCCATGTCTGGGCGGACAAAAACGGGGGGCAGGGGTAGGCGGAGGCCACGCCTCCAGGCCCCGCCCCTCGCCACCCCCTTCCCTCCGGGGTGCTGCGGGACTTGGTAACCGGGCGGTGCCACTCTCCAGTGTCTTGGCCTAGGAGAGGCGTTGGCCGAGCGGGCCGTGCCGATCCCGCCCCACGCTCCGGGGAATCGTTCTGCTGCCTCGCCGCAGGCCGGGCGGGCGCTCCACGTGGTGGGTGGGGGTGGCGCTCCTTCCGTCTCCCAGGCCCTGCAGGGCCCGGAACTGTGGCTCTTCACAGATGTTGCTGGGCGCTGTGGGTTTTGTCCCCATTTTGATAAAACTGAGTCGCTGAATACCAAAGGGGTTTTTCTAACGCGAAATCAAGCTTCACTGGACTTCCCTGGTGGCGCAGTGGTTAGAACCCGCCTGCCAATGCAGGGGCACAGGTTCGAGCCCTGGTCTGGGAAGATATCGTATGACGCAGAGCAACCAAGCCCGCGAGCCACAACTACTGAGCCCACGTGCCACAACTACTGAAGCCTGGGCGCCTAGAGCCTGTGCTCTGCAGCAAGAAAAGCCGCTGCTTGCCGCAACTAGAGAAAGCCCGCGCTCAGCAACGAAGACCCAACGAGCAGCCAAAAATTAATTAATTAAGAAAGAAAGATCACTAACGCTTCTCACCTCCACAAAGGTGGAACTTGCCTTTTTAGTCAACCTTACTTAAGGTACTTTCCCGGGGCATCACAACTAGTACGTGACAGAGCCACTAAAACTCAAAATACTGTCATTATTGCTAAGATCTTAAATTTGGAGGGCGAACCAGCCCCTAAACAATTGCAATTCTGAGCCACAGTTGTCTTCTCTGTCAAGTGGGGAATGATTCCTATGTTTCAGAAAGTTGTGACAGTTAAGAAATGACTATAAAGTACTTAGCACAGTGCCTAGCAAAGAATGAGCACTGAGTATTAAATGGACTCCAGACTGAAGAGACTGAAGCAGCCAGACCAGAGGCACCTAGAAATTGCCAATACTCAACCACTTTTGACTACAGAAACAGCAATTTCATATGGTCCAACCTAAGAGTTGACATTTATAGAAAGCTGTCAAGGGGCTCAATGCCAGCCTGGGGTGGGGGCCACGTAGGGACGGTAGGGGATGACAGGGCAGCGAGAGGGCCAGTGATGTCCCTGGGGCAGGAGCTCCCACTCCAGTCTCAGCAGGGCCTCCGGTGTCCTCTGCTGCTGCTCCTGTGCTCTGCTTTGAAGCCACTTTCACTTCCAGATTCAGGGGGAGGCTGAGCTCCCTCCCCCGCCTTCCTCCTGACAAGGGCCTCCTACAGGGGAGTGTGTTGGGACAAATGTCTCTTACCAAAGTGGCTGCACTAACTCCTTCCCTGGATGTCTCCAAGGAGGGATAGGCCAGATGGACTGGCAGCTGGTGTGAGTTTGAGGGTCTCCCCACTTGCCCAAACCACTGCTCCCAACTCTGGCTGCAAACGTCTGAAAGTCCACCCTTTGAGTTGCCTTCCTTTATTCGAAGACTTTTCTCCTTGGTAAACGCTTAAATGCCCAGCCACATTTGATACAGCGATTCCACCTCTATGATTTTATCCTAAGGCTGTGGGTACAAGGATGGTGAATACAGCATCATTTGTAAAGAGTGGGCATTAGAAACAACATAATGTCTAACAAGAGGGAATTCATTGAATATATTATAGTCCCCAATATAACAAAACACTGCATTTTAAATTATGCAAATGTATATTTATTGACATGGACAGATGTCCATAATATGTTGTTGGGTAGAAAAAGAACTTTTAAAAAGTTAGCCGTGGGGATTCTCTGGCAGTCCAGTGGTTAGGACTCCGCACTTCCACCGCAGGGGGCACGGGTTGGATCCCTGGTTGGGAAACTAGGATCCTGCAAGCCACACAGCACAGCCAAAAAAAAAAAAAAAAAGTTATCAGTAGCTTGATATAAATTTTTTTAAAATATTTATTTATTTGGCTGAGCCAGGTCTTAGTTGCGGCACGTGGGATATTCGTTGTGGCACAGGGGATCGTTAGTTGTGCATGCGGGATCTAGTTCCCTGACCGGGGATCGAACCTGGGCCCCCTGCATTGGGAGTGCGGAGCCTTAGCCACTGCACCACCAGGGAAGTCCCCAGTTTTTAAAAATTCATATATTTATGTGTGTATGTCAGAAGTGCACCATAATGTTAACACTGGTTATCTCTGGGGGTGGGGGGGGGGGTGACTATTTTCTAATTCCCAAAAGAGACAATTATTACTTGTATACCCTTTTTCTTTGCAGGGCACTCTTTATTTCTCTTTGGTTTCTTAACACAAAAGGCATCTATGTGGAAGGATACATACTTTTATTTTTAAAAAAATTTTTTAAGGCCACACTGATCGGCATGTGGGATCTTAATTCCCTGACCAGGGATCGAACCCGCGCCCCCTGCGGTGGAAGCGTGGAGTCTTAACCACTGGATCACCAGGGAAGTCGCAAGGATCTATATTAATACTTTAAAAATATATATAAATAAATATCAATTTCCTGGGAGGAGATAAACTCTTAAGGCTGAAGTTGCAAACTGGCAACATATAGGCCATATTCCGTGCACACACATGCTTTGTTTAATCCTCACTATAAATTCCTAAAGATTGTATTAGAAGAGAAGCAAGACTTGAGGAAAAGCAGTTAAAAATTCAGTTAAAAGCAGAGGACCACCAAGAGTGAGATCTGGAGGTTGCTCCAGGCTCACAAATCAGTGGCTAGAAAGAGGTCTCAAGGGCAGTTTTCTGGAAAATATAGAAGAGTTTGCAGATGACTGCCTGCCCCCACTGAGTAGTGGGCAGCAACAGCAAGTGCCCAGGGGGACACGCAGGGCAGTGCCCCAGGGGAGCCAACAACTCCCATGAAGGACAAAGAGCTTCCACACCCGACAAACCATAAGAACAGAGAATCTCATAGGATAACCATCTTCTCCCCCAAAATCAGAAGCAGTACTCCATGGTAATCAAACCAGCAAACAGGCAAATAAGAATTCCCAAATACAGGGAATTCCCTGATGGTCCAGCGGTTAGGACTCTGCACTTTCACTGTCAAGGAGGCGGGTTCAATCCCTGGTTGGGGAACCAAGATCTCGCGAGCTGCATGGTGCAGGAAAAAAAAAGTCCCCCATACAAAGTATTACAAACCAGCAAAAGTCAGCAAACAATTAAGGAAAGCCAACACTCTGGAATAAAGCTACCTGAGAACTAACAAGTGAAAGGATAAAGTTAACAGTACAAACAGAAAACTTTATAATAATTAATAGCCCTAGAAAGAATGTAGAAGATTCTGCACACATTAAGCAACAACCCATTATGAAAAAGAAGCAAATGGAGGTCCTGGAAAACGATGAATACAAAATTATGATTTTTAAAAAATGCCAGGTTGACTAGCAAAATGAATAAGTCTGGAAGACACAGTCATAAACTGAAAGATTAATCTGAGAATTTCTCCCAGAAAACTGCCAAAAGGACAAAGGGAAGTTACGTGACGTGGAGGATTCTTCCAACGAAAGTTCCAGCAGCTGCCTGATAGTTCCAGAAAGGAAGAAGTAAAAATGAGAGGAAAAATTGGAGAAAGGAAATAATTAAAGCAGCAATAAAAGAAAATTTCCCAGTGCTAAAAAAGCAAACCTTCTGTATGGGTCAGCATAGGCTGATTGTGCTCCAATAAAAAACCACACCCAAATCTCAAAGGCTTAAAACCACTAAGGCGTGCTTCTGATTTAAGCTACCTGTCTATTGGCTACATGTCCATCACAGGGTGGCAGTGCGCTCTGCTGGTCAGAGTCACTCCCAGACTCTGTTGCCCATCACTGTGGCACAGCGAGAGAGAGCTCAACGGGGTCAATTAAATGGTCTGAGCCAGAAGTGATGAGTACTCGCAACTCACCAGCCAGAACTAATCACATGGCCCCACCCAAGCACAAGGGAGGCAGGAAGTACAACCCCATCATAAGGCCAGAAAACAGACAGTCAGAAATATCTGGTGAACAGCACTGATGACCGATGATGACTATACTTTTGGATTTCAAACGTTTCCATAAATGCAATACTCTAGATGACTCTCAAAAGCAGACCTAAAAAGCCATATATTGTTTGACTTGATTTATATGACAACTCGAAAAGGCAAAATGATAGGAACAGAAACCAGATTATTGCCTGCCAGGAGCTGGAGGGGTGGGAACTAACTACAAAGGAGAACAAGGGAACTATTTGGGGTGATGAAAATAGCTCTTGATTATGGTGGTGGTTACATGACTGTATAAGTTTCTCAAAATCCATGGAAGTTTATGCCTGAAAAGGGTGAAGTTTACTTATGTAAATTATACCTCAATAAATCTTGGAGGATACAGGTTCAATCGCCATTTCATGTGTAGTCCATGTTTGAAAGAATTACTGGAGGTTGTTCTCCAGCAAAACAAAAATTCAAGTAAGAGAAAGATATGGGACACAAGAAACAGCTCAGAGCAAAAAAATAAAGTAAAACTTAAAACTGAATTTTTAAAATTATGATTTTTAAAGATTTTTTAAAATAAAATAACGTTTAAAAATTTAAATCATGTTAGATGGCTTATTAAAAAACTCCCTGCAGGGCTTCCCTGGTTGAGAGTCCGCCTGCCGATGCAGGGGACACGGGTTCGTGCCCTGGTCCGGGAAGATCCCACATGCCGCAGAGCGGCTAGGCCCGTGAGCCATGGCCGCTGAGCCTGCGCGTCCGGAGCCTGTGCTCCGCAATGGGAGAGGCCACAACAGTGAGAGGCCCGAGTACCGCAAAAAAAAAAAAAAAAAAAAAAAAAACAACTCCCTGCACGCCTCTGTGTCTACTGCCTCTGATTCTGGAGCTTCTCTGATTTAATTTCTCCAGATGCTAAACCTCCTGTCTGCAGCAGAAGGGAGAGAGGGACAGTCAGCAGAGACTGTGCAAGATGGGGGTGTGTGCAGGATGCAGAGGGTTCGGGGGTGGAGGTCTGACTATCTCACATACAGACTTTCACCCAAACCCCATTTTCAGTCCCTTGCTTTCTGCAGTCCTGGGGCTTTCTGGGATTCTTGGCGAGGACTGGCCTGCTTCTCTTTGAGATCTACTTCTGCAGCACTTGGGTCTGGTCTTCCTCCACCTCGCAAAGTTCATTTCCATTCCTCCACTCTCCTGTCCACTTTTGTATATGGTGGTTTGGGGCTCCAGATGTTGCCTTGTTTCACTAACTATGGATTTTCTGCTTCTGTATCTGGGTTTCTTGTACTTTGTGGGTGATTCTGGAGGAAAAGAAAGGGATGAACATGCCTTTACAAGAGTAAAAACTAATATCCAAACAAGTTTTTTATTTGCTAACATTTAAAAAATCATGGGACTTCCCTGGTGGTCCAGTGGATAAGACTCTGTGCTCCCAATGCAGGGGACGCAGGTTTGATCCCTGATCAGGGAACTAAGATGCCACATGCCGCATGCTACACGACGCGGACAAAAAAAAAAAAAAAATCATGACACTTCATATAAATGTGAGGGTGTTAGGATTTTCTTGAACTATGAGAAGATCTGACAACACTGGGCTCTTACTATTTCCACATGGTAGAAGCTGGAGCTAAGGAGGGACAATTCCCTTTAGATACAGCATAGCTCTCCAGTTTTCCACAGTCCCCACCACTCCCTGTCATCCCAGTGAGTTTTGCTATTTACATTACCTGCCTGGTTCCAGTAGGCATTTGAGTTTGAAATCTCTGCTAAACCTTATTATTAGCTCTGTGCCCCTCCGTGGAAAAAAGTTAAGTGGAAACCTTTCCTGCTGCGTCTGTGGGAGAGAGAAGACAGCCACAGGAGAAGGTGAAGGTTACAGAAGGGAGAGGGCACTAGGGATCAGACCGAAGGCGAGGAAATTAAGAAGGTGAGACAGCTCTGGGGACAAAACTTTCACAATCTGGGAATAATTAATACCTACTTCTCTGGGTTATCGTGAGGATTGAGTGAGTTAATATATGTATATGTAAAGAGCTTCAAGAGTGCCTGGCACATAGTAGGTGGTGCCATGTTGGCTATTATTATTTTTGTCTTGTTTTGTTGGGGTATAATTTACACAAATTTCTCTCTTTTTTTTGTACAGTTCCACAAATTTTGACAAACATATACCGTCGTGTAATCAGCACGACAATCAAGATGTGGAATAAAAAAATAAAAAAAATAATAATAATGATGGGACTTCCCTGGCACAAGTTCGATCCCTGGTCAAGGAACTAAGATCCTGAATGCCATGTGGTGTGACCAAAAAAAAATATATATATATATGTGGAATAGTTCCCAACACTGTCTCACACACAAACTCCGTCTCACCCCTTTGCGGTCAACCCCTCTCCCCACCCCAGCCCCTGGCAACCACTGCTCTGCTTCTTCCCTATTGTTTTGCCCTTTCCAGAATGTCATATAAATGGAATCATTCAGTAAGCAGCCTTGAGTCTGGTTTCCTTCACTTAGCAAAGCGCATCTGAGATGCTTTACTGTTGCCAAGGGTGTCTGTAGTTTATTCCTTTCTGTTGCTGAGTCTACCTTATGACTGTATCACAATTTATTTATCCACTCACCAGTGGAAGGCCAATTTAGTTGTTTCCAGTTTTTGGTGATTACGAAAACAGGCTTTTGTACATTTTAATTTCTCTTAGGTAAGTACCTAGGAGTTGGATGGCCAGATTGTAGGGTAAGTTTAGGCTTAACTTTATAAGGATCTGCCAAATGATTTTCCAGGTGGCGGTACTATTTTACCATCCCACCAGCAGTGGAGGAGAGTTCTCATTGCTCTGCATCGTCCCCAGCACTTGGTATTCTGGTCTTTTCAGCTATTCTAGTGGGAGTATAATGGTATCTTGCTGTGGTTTTAATTTGCATTTCCCTAATAATTAATGATGTTCAGCATCTTTCATGTGCTCATTTGCCTTCCGTATATATATTTTCTTAAATTTAATTTTATTTATGTTTGGTTGCATTGGGTCTTCGTTGCAGCGGGTCTTCGTTGCAGCACGCGGGCTTTCTCTAGTTGCGGCAAGCGGGGGCCGCTCTTCCTTGCAGTGCACATGCTTCTCATCACAGTGGCTTCTCTTGTTGCGGAGCACAGGCTCTAGGCGCACGGGCTTCAGTAGTTGTGGCGTGTGGGCTCAGTAGTTGTGGCTTGCCGGCTTTAGAACTCAGGCTCAGTAGTCGTGGTGCATGGGCTTAGTTGCTCTGTGGCATGTGGGATCTTCCTGGACCAGGGATTGAACCCACGTCCCCTGCACTGGCAGGCAGATTCTTAACCACTGCGCCATCAGGGAAGTCCCCGTATATTTTCTGTGATGAAATGTCTATGCAAATATTTTGCTAGTTTTTTGGGGGGAGGGGTGGGAGCAGGGGGGTTGCTATTTTATTACTGAGCTTTGAGAGTTCTTTATATATTCTAGATACAAGTCCTTTATCAGATAAGCGTTTTGCAAAGATTATCTGCCAGTCCGTGTTTTTTCTTTTTCATTCTCTTAACAGTGTCTTTAGCAGAGCATAAGTTTTATATTTTGATGAAATCCAATTTATCAATTCTTTCTTTTATAGTTAGCCCTTTGATATCATGTCTAAAAAAGCTTTGCCTAACCCAAGATCACAAAGATCCTCTCATGTGTTTTCCTCTAGAATTTTTAGAGTGACATTTTGGTCTATGAGCCATTTGGAGTGAATTTTGCAATAAGATGTAAGGAATGGGCTAAGAGTCATTCCTTTTGCACATGCATGTCCAACTATTCCAGTGTCCATTGTTGAATATTTGCAGTGATTTCTTTTTTCTTCTTTTCTTTTCTTTTTTTCTTTTTTTCTTTTTCTTTTTATGGCTGTGCAGCATGTGGGATCTTAGTTACCCGACCAAGGATGGAACCCGTGCCCCTGCAGTGGAAGTGTGGAGCCCTAACCACTGGACCACCAGGGAATTCCTTGCAATGATTATTAACACTATCAGGATTCCTGTTCTGGGGGCAACAAGGGAGCATTCTGACCCCACACAACCTTCAAACCTATCAGCTGGGGCCTGCTGCCGTTCTCTGCCGGCAGAATAATTGGTCTCAGGTCACTTTACCTCCTCTTTCTTCCTGAAATCTCTTGCATAAAACAAACCATGAAAGGGCAGGGGGGGCCTAGCGGTCTGGCAACGTCCCTTTGAAAATAAACAAGTGCAGAAACTGAAAGGCAGCGTCCATCTCTGGGGACTACTTGGAGAAACAGTTTGGGGCCGGTGCATCCGCTGCGCGTGGCTCTCTGACCCCCGCCGGGCGCAGGTCGGATATAGCAAAGCCAAACAGGATCCCCACTGCTTCAGATGAAACCTCTGCGAGGGAGACCCCCGTGCCTTTGCAGGGAGAGGTCAGACTGGTGGGGAGTGACAAGAGTTCCACGGCTCAACAGCTCTGGACAGTTTGCACAGCCATCCTCACACCTCTAGGGAAAATTCAGGCACGGGGGTGAGTAGGGGGGTGAAGAAATAGATGGCTGTGGGTTTGGGATTTTTTCTTTTTTGAGCTTTATTGAGGTGTAATTTACATCCCATAAACGTCACCAATTTTAAGTGTACAATTCAACGAGCTTTAATAAGTTGATACAGTTGTGTAATTATTCTCACAATTCAGTTGCCCCAAATCATTCCCTCCTGCCTCTTTGTGGTCAGTCTTTTGCTCCCAGCCCCAAACAACTCAACCTCTACCTTCTGTTTCCATAGTTTTGCTTTTTCTAGAAATTTCTTATAAATGGGATCTAACAGTTTGTAGTCACAGCGGGATTCCAAGCCAGAATCTAACGAGGAAGGCAGAGAGCCAGGACGGCAGGGACTCCTGCGCCAAGGGCTTTTCCTACCTGCTGTGTCACCTCACGGGCACCATGGTCTCTAACGTCAGTCTTCACATCTGCACAATGAGGCTAACTGGTCCCCTTTCTCATGTTGAAGCCGGGGTGAAATGAGGTCCAATATCTTGCATATTCATAATACTCCATGGAGACTGGAAACAGGCCAAATGCCCATCAGCAGGCGTGTCATGACTCCAATGACATGCAACAATATGGATGAATCTCACAAACACCTTGTTGAGTGAAAGAAGCCAGACACAAAAGAGCACATTCTGGGGCTTCCCTGGTGGCGCAGTGGTTGAGAGTCCGCCTGCCGATGCAGGGGACACGGGTTAGTGCCCCAGTCCCGGAGGATCCCACATGCCGCGGAGCGGCTGAACCCGTGACCCATGGCCGCTGAGCCTGCGCGTCCGGAGCCTGTGCTGTGCTCTGCAATGGGAGAGGCCGCAGGGGTGAGAGGCCCGCGTACCGCCAAAAAAAAAAAAAAAGAGCACATTCTGTACGATTCCATGAATAGAAAGTTCAGAAAATGTTAAAGTTTAGAAAACATCTGTGAAGAGAAACGTCGGGTTAGTGATTACCCTTCAAGGGGTAGTGACTAGAAGCGGTAGGAGGGGCCATCCAGGGGGTTAGTAATATTGTTTCTTGATCCAGGTGCTGGTTTTGCAGGTGTACTCAGTGAAAATTCATTGAGCTATGCCCTTTCATATCAATAAAAAATTCAGGAAAGTCTTGCATGGTGCCGGGCACATAGTAGGTAATTATTATTATCATTAATATCACTATTATTATCATATTCTTTCAGCCACACAGTGTTTCAACAGGAAACGGTGGTCAAGTGCAGGGGTTGGCAGACTTTTTCTGCAAAGGGCCAGGTGGTAGTTTCGACTCTGCAAGCCAATCTCTGTAGCAACTACTCAATTCTGCTGTTGTATCATCAAAGCAGTCGGGGACAATATGTAAGTGAATGAGCATGGCTGTGTGCCAATAAAACTTTATTTACAAAAACAGCTGGCAGGCCGGATCTGCTGACCCCTGGTCTAGTGGAAGACAGGCTGGGTTCCAAAGCCTTCTTCACTGAGTCCCTGCAGGACCTTTGTTCAGTCACTTCCCTGGCCTCAGTTTTCTTATCTGTATAATGGGGAGGCTGATCCCTGCTCTAAACTACTATCCAGGGTGACAAGGAGGTCAAATGAGCTCATGACTGAGAGAGCCCCGAGGGAGAAAAGCGGGATTTAAGAGTCTCTTGAGATTCTTTGATGCAAAGCAGATTGTTATCTCTGGCCAAGTCTAAAGGGATCAAGCCACTGACTCCAAGTCATCCAGTGCATCTACGGGCACCAGTGTACCCAGCGGTACCCCAGAAGGAGACAGGATCCACGGGCCTGGCACCACATCTGGTCCTTGCCTTCCAGAGGCCTTTCCCCCCCAGAGCCTATGGAGGGAGAGCAATGGTAAAGGAGAGAGGCTGGAAAAATGAGTCCCCAGTGAGCTGTTCCTCTGAGACCCGGGCCTGAAGTTCCTTGCTTGGGCGTGTCTTATAGAGCAGCCAGTGCCTGCAGCGGGGATGTGTTGTCAAATTTCCAGCCCTTCGCTCAAGCCTTTCCCTCGACCAGGAATGTCTTCCCTTCTGCCTGTTTCCTGGTGGGCTTCTAGTCATCCCACAAGGCACCACTCAGGCTCTGGATCACAGGGGGCGAGCTTGGTGGATAACTCCAGTGTCAATCATTTGGGGGAGAGGTGAGTCTTCAGGGAGCAAAGTGTAACTCAGAGCGCAAGCCCAAAGCAGCTGGGAGTGGGCGATTATGCCTGTCCCTGTGCTTCATTTGCTAGCAGCTGGGTTTCTGGAGTCTAGATGTGCCTGAGGATAATAACTACAATGGTAATAACAACAGCAGCTAACACTGAGATTTACTATGTGCCAGGGCTTGTCCCGAGCACTTTACATGTACTTATTAATTTACATGTATTAATCCTCACAGCAACCTGAGTAGGCACAATTATTCTTTCCATTTTACAGATGAGGAAGCTGGGGCCTAGATAGGTTAAGATACTTACCTGAGGTCACACAGCTCTGAAGTGCTGGAGTTCTGAGGATTCTAGAAGGGGCTGCTTCAGAAGTCCAAAACAGGTCCATGTTAGTCTCTGCTTATTTCCTTGTTTGTCATCAGCTGTGAAACTTCCAAGTTCTTCTCATATGGGAGCATTGAAAGGGCAAAGTTTGGAGGAAAGAGACACTCCCTCCAAGAAAATGACACCCAGTCAGGAGTCAGAGCTACCATCTTAGCAACCATCCCTCTTTCTGGATTTGTCCAGGAGACTCTCCAAGCCCTTGGGTAGAGGGGTGGGGGCTCAGGTGGGGAAAGGCCCAGTGAAAACTGACCTAAACTATCATGGGCATTTATTGGCTCACAAAATAGAAAAGTTCAGGAGGAAGGCTGGCTTCAGGGCTGGCTGGGTCCCAGTGCTCAAATGCTGCTCTCAGGAGGCTCACACTCACCATCTTTCAACACTCTCCTGTGTTGGCTTCATTCTCAGGCAGGCTTCTCCCCACCTTGGAGCGAAGGTGGCCCCAGCGGCTCCATTTAACAACTCCAGCCAACACTCTAGCAGAACTCTTTCCCAACAGTTCCCACAAAAATCCCAGGGCTGACTCTCATTGGGCCACTTTAGGTCATGTGATCATCCTTGACCCAACTGCTGTTGCCAGGGGGAGGGGCCTGGGTCACTTGGCCAGACTTGGGACTGAGAGTGCGTGAGGGAGACCCCTACTGGAAGAAGGGAATGCAACTGGCAAAGACAACCAGTGTCTCCTATGATCCTCTGGAGGAAAATATGCATTCCTCACCAGACAGGTGTGGGGGGTAGACTTGGTCTTCAGGGATTACAATCCCTCCTCAGCTCAACCATGGACTTCTATGACACTTATCTTGGTCCAGTCTTGGACCTGGACTAGAGCTTTCTCTGCCTGCCTCCTCCCCAACCTGTCCCCACCCTACCTGGCTGCAGTGCTGACTGCCTTCACATCACCTGCGGGCACACGGGCCCTCTTGCCAACTCCTGACCTCCTGCTTGACCTACTGTCCAGTTCCATAGCTGCCCTGCCCCCACCTCCAGCCTGGCTTTTTCCAATCCATGCCATTCACTAGCAACACCGCCCCCAGTCTAGCAGAGCCCTGGCTCAGAAACCTCCAACCACTCCTTAGCGTCCACAAGGAAAAATGAGCTTCTTAGCTCCATGCCTGGATTTCCTCACCATCCTAGGAGCCTCCCTGATCCCTGCCATCAAAATGCACCTCCCCCCCCAATTCCAAACTGTGCTGGGCATCCTAATGCACCAGCTTAACTGCCTAGAGAGAAAGGGTCAAGTTTGAGTCACTGCTGCCCAGGGCCCAGTACACAGGTGGTGCTCAACGAAGGCCTGTAAAGCCTAAATTTCCCGCCCTTGGGCACAACTGCTCCTTGAGGGAGATGAGAAGTCAGACACCTCCACAGAGACAGACAGGGAGCTGAGACAGAGAAGGTAAAGCTGAATGCCTGAGACAGAGACCCAGGGGGGTAGAGACAAGAGTGGCAGAGAGAAGGGGGGAGATCCAGAGAGACAAGTCTGGAAGGAAGGGACCTTCATCCAGAGACTGAGACTCAGGGAACAGAGCACAGGAGCAGAGAGTGGAAGTGTGCCCGCTAAGGTACTTTTTTTGTTAAGCAAACAAGGCCCCTATAACTTGTGTTTCGTCAGGCTGAACGTTCTGTATCAGTTTATTTTGCCGAGCAACCAATCCCGGTAAAAACACTGGAACATGTTAAAAAGGAATGGGGTGGGGAAGAGAGTCAGACAAAACAAAAAGGAGAGAACATCTGCCCGCAGGTCGGTCAGCGGTCAACATGGGTGACTTAGCACAAGCCTCCACTAGAACAATCGTCCCACCCCCAGGGCCCGGTTTCAGGTGCGAGAGTTGGAAGAGGAGAGACTGCACAGAGAAGAAAGGAAAAAGTCCACTGGGGGAGGGAGTCTGAGCCGAGTGGGAGAAAGGGCCTGAGTTGCTGGGGGTGGGCAGTGGGGTGCGGGAGAAGGGCCCTGGGGCAGCTCTGCCTCCAGCCTGACCACGAGTTAAGACAAGTCAAGACAAAGCCGCTTGTGAACTGACACCTCAGAGTCCCTGCCATGGGCCAGAGCCTCCCAAAGTCAGGGACGCAGCAAACTTGTGTCCTGGGCCAGGATCCAGGCTGGGGGGCCAAGCGTGGCTGTAATCTACACCGGGGCTCTGACTCGGCAAGAGGCTGTCTGCATAAGATGGCAAACAACACCCGCCCACAGCATCCAGCTGGTGCTTAATGATGGCAGCTATCACGACCGACCACGGGAGGCGGAGGCCACAGTGCCCGTGTGCAAGCTGTGTACAAAGTCAGGGCCACGTGGCCGTGCAGGAGACGCCAGCCGGTGGGGGACCTTCTCACCATCCACTGGATCATGATGCTACAAAAATCACATCGTGTTCATGATCTGAGTTTTTATTTTCTGAAATGGAACCACTGTACATTGTACAAACCATATCTACTGATGGAATAAATAAGTGAAAAATTATACTGCTGTACAACACACCAAAAAAAAAATCTTAAGAAAAAAAAATTAGGTAACAGTGAAAAAAGGTCTTTATACCTCTAAGCAGGTCCTTGGCTGATAACGAACATTCCAAACCATGACATCGTTGGTAATGGGAGGTCACCACCCTTTGAGTCGGTCTACTGCCTTCGGGTTATGGGGGTAAGTGCCAGCACTCTGTGGAATGTGTAGCTGCAGCATCCCCAACTTCAAGTTTTTCGGGGAGTAAGTTTGCCCCGGGAGCCCTTTAGGCCGCGGGGCCTGGTGTCCGCGGAAGGCATTCGCTTAGGACCCCCGCCTCTGGCTCGCCGGCTGAAAGGTCTTAGATTCTGTGGTGGGACTGGGGGCGAGGGGTGGGGAACGGCGGCTGAGGAGCGAGCCGCGTCGGGGAAGGAAGCACGTCTGGATTTTTGCAGTCTCATCATCCCGCGTGGAAGGCCTTCCCGGCCGGCGTGGATGGAGTGCAGGGCCACTGGCGCTCTGCCTGGCATGGCCGTGGAGGGGCCCCGTCGGTCCCGACCCCCGGCCCATTCCTACCTTCAGGCACTTCAGAGAAAAACTAATGACAGCCTCGTATCCTGGGTGTCCTCTTCGTTCATCCTTAACCGTGTCCACTCCCCTTGCCTGTCGAGAGGACCCTGCTGTTTCCACGGATGCGTGTGTGATTCTCCTTCAGCTGTCTTGCTTGTAACCTCTCGTTTCCCAAAAAAGAAGAGGAAATAAATATCCAAATTCATCTTTCATCCAAATGGAGTTTTGCTGCAAAGGAAAAAGTTAACTCTAACTCTATAGGGTCTGGAGGTAAAGCCGCCTTGAGATACGCTGAGAGGTAACGCAGGACACAGTTCTCCGCAGAACTGCCTGCCTGAGGGGTGAAATTGATAAGGATTTTTTTTTTTAAGACAGAAACCTTTCGGCATCGCTAACTTCAACATTAAGATTTTCAAAGTTCGTTTTTTTTTTTCTTCCCTTGTTTCAGGAGACATTTTTGCATGAGGTATTTGAAATTCAGGAACATTTTGATTCTTCTTGAAGTGCAGGAAATAGATTGGCTCCCTTAAAAAACAAATAAGAGCCTCACCCTCAGACACTCTTAGAAAATGGAATCTGGCAGACACTCCCCATGGTGGTCAGGAGAGAGATCCACATGGGAACAAGGTGGTACCTGAATATGCACCAATTAGCCAAAACAAAAACAAACAAACAAACAGAAAAAAAGAATAAAACCACCAACAAACCCCCCTCCCTCCCCGCCATACAACTCAAAGGGAGTTGGAACTCCAGTGCAGTAAAGAAAGCTCAGGAAAAGGGTTAAGGTCTGAGGAGTCCGTGTAGGAATTAAGAGCAAACCAGGCCTCAGAACCAAACAATTAGGCAGTTTGTCCAAGGGGCGGGGGTGGGGGGGGGGCATCTCCATTTTAGTGAGATGAAGCTGTCCCAGTGCAGGCAGGGGATGGAGGCACGGGAGGGACCCGGTTGCCCCTTTCTGGAGGAGTGCAAAGCTCTCCAGGTCCTCGGTGCCTCGTTTCTGGCCTTCGAGGTCCAACCCTCAAGGCCCGCTCCCCCGTGGCAGCGTCTGGGAGCGTCGGCGCATCCGGGAATGAGACACTATCCAACTATTGGCTCTGGGAGTCGGAACCGTATGTAGAAGCAAGCGGATGGATTTTGGATTTTGGCCGACTGCAACCTCGCCTCCTCTGCAGGTGGGGACGGGTGGAGCTGGGGGGGAGGGCGGCAAGCAGAGGGCAGCAGGTGACTGTGGATTTGAAATCCAAGCAACATCCTATGAGAGAAAGTTCAGCACCAGCTATTCCTCCCTTCTGCTCCCAGCCTCCTCTGCCCCTTTATCGTCTTAAGGAGACAACCCTGCAGTCAGCGGCAGAAGCCAGTCCGTCCTCGGAGTTGCGGGAGGACGCGGTGTGGTGGCGGCAGAGGGAGAAGTGCCAGACAATCGAAGGGCTCTGTGGAAGCCCTTGGGGATGGTGCCCAGACATCGGAGACTCCTCGGACCCTGGAGGCCGGTGCTGTCCCCAACTGGGGCTCAGGGTGTGTCCCTCAGCCCCCTGGACCGGGAAGTCAGGCTGCCGGGGAGGTCCTGCTCTTCTGCAGCCTCGGGCTCTCCTTGTCCCTGCCTGGTCCGCTCCAGCTGAAGTCCTGGGGCAGGGAGGAGAGAGATGTGAGGACCAGGGCAATGGCTGCCTGAACTGAACCAAGAGGGCACTTGCAAGGGGAGATGCAAAACAACCAGGAAAACATGCCAGAGGTCACCTCAAGGGCACAAGGCACAAAAAAAGAAAGTGGAAGGAATCAGTTGAACAGTGAAAAGCCCCGATGAAAAAGTGAATTCCTGATCGGTACCACCCTCAGATAGCTTACATCCTTATATAGAGAAGTGGAAAAAAAAAAAAAAATACAGCAGCAACACAAATGTAATCTTGGCTTCAGAGACAGTGTGCAGACGCTCCTGAGCTGTCGACCCCGCCTTCCCCAGGACAGTCACTTCAAGATTCGAGTGTTCTGCTTCACAGCAAGAAGTTCTTCAGTGTCTGAGAAGTTACGCCATTCTAGGTTTTCTTGGATTTGCACTTGGTAAACTTGAAAAGTTAGTAGTTCCCTTCGCACCCAACAGGGATCCGCTCGGGTGAGGTTGTTCTAGAATTAGGCCCGCTGATGCATCTCCCGTGAGAAGTGGATCAGAGAACTGAACTCGGTGTCTACATCTCCTCGGAGTTTTGTTGCGACGCCTCCAGTTTCATCTTTTTGGAGGGTGGCACTCCTTCCAGATCCTTGGGGGAAGAAGAAGAAAAGAGAAACACAGGTTGAGACCCCAGGAAAGCGACTCAGGTCAGCCGGGAGGTTGCAGATCAGCCCAGGAAGGACCCAAGGGCGGGTGTCCGCGGTTCTGACCCTGTGACCCTTTCGTGGACTTAAAAAGGTTCATGGACCCACGGGGAGCCTCACACCCAAGCTGCTCCTGTGTCCGCCAAGCCCATGTCACTCATGTCTTCCAATCTCTCATTAGCTGCAGGGTAATTATATCCGCAGTTTCAGGTTTACCTCTGCAAGCTCGAAGCCTAGACCAACCTGGCCGTGTTTACAACTGCTCATCCAGGGCTCAGTTAACAACTGCTCAGCCAGGGCTCAGCACAGGTGCCCGGCCCGGGGCAGACACTCAGCACTGTGGAATGTACACAAGTCTGTTATTCTGGGGGAAGGGTCCACAGTTGCCACCAAATTCCCAAGAAGTCCCAGGACTCAAAAAAAAGAAAGTTCAGGGCTTCCCTGGTGGCACAGTGGTTGAGAGTCCGCCTGCCGATGCAGGGGATGTGGGTTCATGCCCCGGTCCAGGAGGATCCCACAGGCCATGGAGCGGCTGGGCTCGTGAGCCATGACCGCTGAGCCTGCGCGTCCGGAGCCTGTGCTCCGCAACGGAAGAGGCCACAACAGTGAGAGTCCCGTGTACCGCAAAAAAAAAAAAAAAAGTTCGACGCTCACTCGTCTGCCTCTCCCTCGACCTTCTCACGCCACCATCCCAGGCAGCTCCAACCTGACCCACCACCTGAATCCAGCTCCTGACTTCGCCCATCCTAACCGGTGCTCCCACAGCTGGCGACAGCACCACTGTCTGCCTGGGATACAGTGGACCCTGGAGCCCTCCCTCCTCTCCATGCCCGCACGCCCAACTCCAACTCCAGAGACCCTCGGCCCACCCCCTCTGCCCTCTGCCTGCCACCCTGTCCACACCTGAGCCTCCAACCCTCATCTGGCTGGTGCAGCAGCCGCTCCACGGCCGCCCTACCCGGCCTTGAGCAGAGCCCAAGAGAGCTTCTTAAAGTAGCGATCCTACATAGACTGCTGTCCCACTGGCCTCAGAACAGAAGCCCAGCTCCTCGCCAGGCAGAGGCGGCCTCCCGCTCTCCCCTCCGTCCCGCCCTCCTCATCCAGCCTCCCCTTCCGCTCCTCAGGACGGCTCCTGTCTCCGGGCCTGTGCACCCTCGGTCCCCTCTGCCTAGAAAGCCTGCCCTCGCCTCCCTAACTTCTCAGCCCTCCACGGCCCCCCGCTTACGCCGTCCAGGGGGGCACTCTGCTCCTCTTAAGCATCTCCTCACCGACCCGCTCCCGTCCTCCTGCGGCATGAACCGTGGCCCACCTGTGTCTGCTGTCTCCCGGCTGTGTCTCGCCGCCCCCCCCACCCGCCGAACCCATCGTGAGCCCCGCGAGGGCTGGGGGACCATGTCTGCTGGCTCACCCGGGCTACCTCGTACCCAGCTTACTGCCTGACACACAGTGGGTACCCAATAAATGTGAAACAGAGAGAGCCCTGGGCCTTGATGTAGGATGTGTATGAGTTTCTTGAGGAAAACCCTGAGAGCAGGTACGGCAGGGAGGCACCCCTCCCTTTTCCTTATGAAAGTGCTAAAAGCTCGTGCCTTCTGGGGAAGGTGGATCCCGTTCAGGTGAAGTGTCTGCAGAGCACTTGCATGGGGGGCGCGGTGGGGGACAGTATGTGAGTTTGGGAGTGGACTCCGGAGACAGGACAACTGTCCTGCGTAAGGGAGAGGGCAGGAGGGAAGGGCTGAGAAAGGGGACGGGGAGGCTTTTATCTTTTTTAAACAGGAATGGCTGAACACCAATGCCAAGCTGTTTGCTTTAGTGCGGCGCACCCTTCGCCTTGCTCACAAACCTCGCAGCTCTGGAGACAGGTGGCATGTCTATGTGAGCAGGAAAACGGCAGAAGAGATCCCATTTCAGGTCTGGGTCCCCGGAAATGGGAGTGGGGGAGGCGTGTTAGAATGGAAGACCCCTGGACTTTTCAGATGTCAGTGGAAAGCATTACATGCCCCCAGGGTGTGGATCAAGGTTTCAAGCTATCTTTCCTCCACTGAGTTCAAGAGGCCAGGAGACCCCAGCTGCTTCTTGGTTTTACCAGCTCTATCTACATGAGGCTTTGACTTGTATCGTAGTTTTAATCAAATGGGCTCGTGCTATGCTCGAGGCTCTGTCTTGTGTTTTTCGTTTCACATTGTGAGAATATTTCTTTGTTCTCTATCTGTACCTGGGTCAACACACTCTTTTTAACAGCTGCATAGCAGGCTGTTTTATCCATGACCCCAGATTTATTTAAGCCTTCCAATACACTTAGGTTGTGGCCGATTTTCTGCCACTGCAAAGACATCTTTCATCAACACCACCTCTGGGTCTTTGGGCCTTTGGAAGGGTGTTCTATAGGCTGAAAGGGGGCTGCAGATCCAAGGGTATGGAGACGTGAAAATCTGAGAGGCACTCTCCTTTGCAGAAGGCCTGGTTGAAGGCTCCCCAGAGTACAGACAGACAGAAGTATAGACTTCTTTCTGCTACTTGTCAATTTCTCCCCAGGTATGAAAATACTCAGCAAAGTGGAAACAGTTTTATTAGTTGAAGTTTTGATACCTGAGTCCTCAGACCTCTTAGATAAGCACAGAGGGCTGATGGTAAAAGACAGTTCCGTGATCCCATTTTAGCAGCTGGAGATACTGAGGCTCATGTGTGCCAAGTGAAGGATCTGGGATTCGAACCCGGGACATTTCCTCCTGTCCACAAAGCCACCTGAGTCTGCACTGTCTGATTCAGACCAGATTGTGGCAAACGGTGATGACCCAGAAAGGGGTCCGAGCAGGGGGAGTGTTGTCAGCCGTGAAATTCCAAAGGATGATTCATCGGGCATTTAGGATTTTGAAGTCTTATCTTCCCAGCTCTAAGGGAAGTTGACTTTGGGTCACTGAGACCGGGCAGTGCTTTTGTGGACCCGAATAAACAAAGTGGTGAGGCTGGGGCTGGGATAAAGAACGCACCCCAAGGGCCAGACCCGTGTGTCTCCTCCTTCCCCATGGGCCCCAGTGACCAGCTCAGACACAGAAGGATGCTCACACATCCTGCTCAATGAATACCAGACAGTTCCAATCGTCCAAAGAGCAAACAACGAAACAGAACAGCAAAACGCCTTTTGACGTACCCCCGACACCCCAGCGGGCTCCTGGCCGATCTGGCTGCCCCTCTGAGACCTCGACCGAGGTACCTGAGAGATTGTGGATGTCTCTGCGGCCAGACCCACATCTCCAGATGGCTGCCGCTCTACTTGCTCTGAACTGTTCATCGAGTTTTCCATTGAAGACTGTGAATTCTGCTCGTCAGAAGCATCTGAGGGAAAAAGCAAGACGACAGAAGCTGTTTTCAGACACGGGAGATGCGGAGCCAGATGGACCAACTACTAAAAATACCTGGAATTGGGTAGTTTTGTGGCCAGGCGGTCTGTCAGGACGGCAAGGAGGCTGGGGGGCTTGGGAAGTGTCTTGCTTATTCTTAGGGATCTCATTTTAAGCAGCCAGGCCCCACTCTAGCCCTGTGGCCTCTGACCCTTCCCCTTGTACACCTATTACCTACCAAATGCCCTGAGAGGCCCCCTAAAGGATGCTACAGGATGCTTTGTGCTGCGTGCACCTGGCGCCCTCTGGTGGACACAGCACGCTCCAACCAACATGGCTGCTGACTCCTCCCTCTTCCTTTAGGGAGCCTGCCTTCTCCAGCTGGGGAATCCACAGAGGTAACTTGCCCCTTTGTAAACATTTCTCTTCATAATATGGATATTTTTCGGATTGTCATTGCAAGAAACAGAAAATACAGAAAAAAATTAAATCACCAACTATCTTGTCATCCACAGCTACCACGCCACTAACATTTTAGAGGATTTAGAGGACCCATCTTTCCAGATGTTTTCTCCCTACATGCATACAGTTCTACACTCTCCCCAGCTAGGGATCTCATAGTATTTTGGAAGACTTTCTCCAAAATACATGTCCTCAAAAATTCCGTAAATACAAGAGCCTCCAAAATGGCCGCACAGCATTCCATCAAGCAATCACTTATTTAATGAGTCCCGTTTCGCCAGTCGTTTGAGCTGTTTCTCGTGCATTGGTCTCCCTGCTCCCCCCACCATGTTCCTTCAGCAGAAGGAAGGTGCAGGCCTTAGCGGGCTGTGTGAGGTGATGCGGCTTTGGAAGAAGGGGGAACGGCCGGCGTACCTGAAGCTTATTTGGGGCACAGAGCGCAGGGAGGGAGCAGCCACATCACGCCCAGGGCTCAGCTCTGCTTGCATTCAAGACACCAACGACATATGTCACCCTAATGTGTAAAAAGTGCGCTAAAATACTCAAGAACGCCTTACTTTCTGGGGTTTCTGAGGCAGAGGCATAACAAAGGGGGAAAAAAATTCCAGGCTTAAGTTCTAAAGCAGGCAAGCAATATGGGGAAATGGGGGAAAGCAGGCAGCACTCCAGGGCTTGAGGACAGCAGGGCACACAGGGCTGGGGACAGGGCGGGAAGGAGCTGCAGCCCTCCTCCCAAGGAGGCTGACCCTCAGCCCGTCCATCCCAGGGGAGCCCAGGGGAGCTTCGGTTAACACACGCTCTCACTTCCCCTAAACCAGCAGTCCTGATCGCTCAGGGCAGTGCCAGGAAACCCGACACTCCGCCAGGGTCTGAGCTGGGTTCTCCTGCCACCATGGGGAGGGTCAGGGGTCCACCTCACTGAGGCCCCTGGGCTACACCTACAAGCTGGTGTCTGGGGAGGGGGACACAGGGTCTAGAAACCGGCCTGGGTTCTAATACTGCCTCTGCCACTTGTTCCTGGGTCTCAGATCCCTCACCCTCCGTAAAGTCAAGGTTGACAGTAGCCGCCCCGTTGAGCCGCTGTGAGGATTAAATGGAAAGACAGAAGTATCCAAGCAGCAAAATAATCCCAGGTGGGAGTAAATGAGGGATTATCTAGGGCAGAGAAACAAACTCCCCATAAACCTGACATATCTTTGATATTTTTAGTTTTACCTTTAAAATCCATGTAACAGCAGTTCCTCAAAAATTTAAAAATAGAATTCCTGTACGACTCAGCAATTCCACTTGTAGGATAGACCCACAAGAACTGAAAACAGGTCCTCAAACTGACACCTGTACACAAATACTCACAGCGACACTATTCACGACGGCCAAAAGGTGGAAACGGCCCAAATGTCAATTAACGGAAGAACGGATAAACAAAATGTGGTCCATCCACACAATGGAATATTATTCAGCCATAAAAAGGAATGAAGCGCTGACACAGGCTACAATGTGGATGAACCTTGAAAACATGACGCTGAATGAAAGAAGTCCGCCAAAAGTCACATATTCCATGACTCCCTTTATATATATGAAATGTCCAGATAATGTTTCTGTCTCTGTCCACAGAGATGGAAACCAGGTTGGTGGTTGCTAGGGGCTGGGGGGAATGGGGAGTGACAGCCAAAAGATACAGGGTTTCCTTTTAGAGTGATGAGCACAGTTTGGAACCAGACAGAGGTGATGACTGCACAGCATTAAAATGTGCTAAATGGTACTGAACTGCTCACTTTAAAATGCTTCCTTTTATGCTACGGGAATTTCATCTCAATTTAAAAAAAACAAAATATCCATGTTAACCTTATATTCTAGTTCATAATATATGTTTGCTTTAACAAACCTTTGCAGTTATCGTCCTCCTTCTCTGTGACTACAGATCCTTTTCTGCCCTACCCGGTGGGCTTTGCAGAGTGGAGAGGAAGGTAAGGGCCCCGTTGCAGGCTTAGAAATCATGAAGGTGGCCGGTCACCCAGAAAGGCACACTAATCCCTTGACCGGCCCAAGAGCGCAGTGGGAACTTGCCTTAGAGCTGGCGGAGCGTTCCAGGCCTCGCTGCAGTGGCCTGACTCTCTTAACCCAACAGCACTGGAACCAGCTCAGGGGAAATTATTTTCCGAGGGCCTAAATTTAGTCCAGGGAGTTTGGACATTATGTCATTCCCTGAACTCACTCAGCAGTAAACAAGTTCAAAGCAAGGTCAACAGCTGGCGACCAACCCGCCCTGTCCCGCAGGCAGTAGGCCCCAACCTGGGAAGGCCCGAGGGTCCGCCTCTTGTCCTTCCCGCAGGAGCTCGGCAGCCCCGGGCTGTGGGCAGGCAGGCCTGACCGCCAGTGCGGTCCCGCCTGGTCAAAGCTGGGCAACTGTGCCGGCCCAGAGGCCTGGCCCGGCCAGGAGGGACCCCGGTGTGGCTCCCACCTGCACCTGTGATGGGGCGTGGGGCTGTGGGTGGTAGGGAGAGGTTATGGAAGCACCGACCCCAGACGTAATTCCGCTGCCGAGCTCTACTGGACCCTTTAGGGCAAAGCAGCCGCACACCCCAAACATGGGAGAAACGAGGCTATGGCCAGAAAGTAAGAAGCCACTGGGACTTCCTGGCGGTCCAGTGGTTAAGACTCCCAATGCAAAAACAAACAAGCAAACAAACCCAGCAAGCAAGAAGCCAGGAGTGGTCCGCACCTGGCCCCGCAGGCCCCGCCCCCAGCTCCCCCAGGAACGCTCCGCCCTCCCGCTGCCCCACCCCCGCGAGCCCCGCCTCCTTTCCAGCCTCCTGAGGAGAGGCAACTTTTATTGGTCTCATCTTATGAACAAGGAAGCAGGAAGGCACGCAGGAGGTGATGCCGCTGGCCTGAGGCCACTCGGCCAGCAAGGGTCGGCTCAGATGTGACGAGCTGTCCTGTGTCCATGGCCCCGTCCCAGCACCTCCCCCCCGCCAGGCCTGGGCGGGGGGCCCCATGGGAACGAGAGGGGATGCCCACGTGCTGTACACGGGAGAAGGCGGCGCCAAAGTCCCTGGGACAGAGTTCTCAACTGGGGACGATTCTGTCCCCTGCTCCCCCAGGGGACATTTGGCCCCATCTAGAAACATTTTTGGTGTCACGACTGGGGGTGGGGCATGCTACTGGCATCTAGCGACAGAGGTGCTTCTTAATACCCCGCCATGCACAGGACTCCCCACAGCAAAGACTCATCCGGCCTCACATGCCCACAGTGCCCAGGCTGAAAGGCCCTGCTCTGCCGTTCCGCCCACCGGCTCGCTGGAGGACGACCCCGCAGGGCCTACAGAGGGCGTGCCCTTCGTCTCCACAGCCCCCTTCCAGGGCCGCGTCCTGCACACCCACTCACACCTGAGCAAAGAAGCAAAGAGGCGTGCACACAAGACTCCCTCCAGCACTGTCGGTGTAGGAAAAAGACAGAAACAACCCAAATGACCACCAACGCGGGGACTATTTAAATAAATCATGGCACATTCACGTCATTCAATGATAGGCTGGTAAAGAAAATAAGACAAATCCGTGTGTCCTAACGTGGAATTATCTCCATGGTGATGGCTAAGTGAAAGCGTTCTAAAGAGAAAGGTTATCATCTTATACAGATGCTTCTAGGGGCAGACTATCTCTGGAAGGCTACAAAACAGACTCAGCAGTGGTCCGCCCTGAGGAGGGGGACGACCCTGGAGAGCTGGGGGTGCACTTCAGTCTGCATCCTAATTCATGGTTGTTTCCCCTGTGTAGGGTTACCTGCACCCCCTTCACAGAGGTGCTCCTGGCACATGGGCATCTTCCCCCGCAGGTCCCCAGGCACTGCCCTGCAGTCCCTTCTGCCTGGGTTGCTCAGTTCCCTCCTATCTCTGCTCATCCTTTAAGACTAAGTCAGACAGCACCTCCTTACTGCATCTCACTGTGAGCTCAAAAGCCCCCTTAGGGGCCAGGCAGTGCCATGAATGAGACAAATATTTAATTCCGACACAAATAAGCTTTGTAAAGAAAATCTAAAGGAATATTCTCTTCTTCCTCAAAGAAATGTGCATTCCCCCAACCTCTCAGCCTTTTACTTTTCCACTCTTACTAGAGAAAAAGGTTCAAGAAACATATTAACTTTCCTTTTAAATCAACAATGAGAAAAACAGGGAATTCCCTGGCAGTCCAGTGGTTAGGACTCTGCGCTTTCTCTGCCAATTGCCTGGGTTCAATCCCTGGCCGGGGAACTAAGATCCCACAAGCCACATAGCCAAAAAAACAAACAAACAAAAACAGAAAACAACAGTGATCTCACGGTGTAATACATGGCAACTGCCTTTGGCCTCAGCGTCAGGGAGACAATAGGGCGTGGTGGGGAGTGTGGTAACTGGTGAATGTAGGTCCTCTTGGCCCTCTCTGGAGAGGCAGCCACATCTCTGCTCTAGCTGGTTGCTGCTCAATGGAAATGCAGGTCCAGTATTGCCAGATCTTCCCACTTTTTAAGAGAGGCTGGAAATCGATCTTATTTTAAGTGAAATCGCTCAACTTTTCGATTTCGGCATCGACAACCTGCTGTAAAGCACAGGGAGCTCAGCTCAGTGCTCTGTGATGACCTAGATGGGGGGGAAGGAGGTCCAAGGAGGGGATATAGGTATACATATAGCTGACTCGCTTCACCGTACAGCAGAAACTAACACAACATTGTAAAGCAATTTTACTCCAATAAAAAAAAAAATTTCGGCATCGAGTTCCAATTAAAAATAAAAACACCACTGGGCTCCACGGTCACACCCGCACACCACATGCTCGATCTCGTCTGTCTGCGACCTCTGTAGACTGTAATTCTCAGCTTCAGTGCTTGTCTTGCCCATGAGTTCTTGGGAGTCAGGAGTGGGACTCAGCTGACTGTCACCCAGGACTGGCATGGAGTTTTGCATGGGGCTGACGTGGGTGAAGTGTGTGGAACAGAACGGAAGGGGATGTGAATGAACTCCGCAACACAGGACGGCCTTCTCCCAAGGAGATGCACGCCCTCCCCAAGCATCTGGAAGCCCGGACTCCAGGCCAGCTGCCTTGCCCCACCAGGTAAGAGCATTATCAGCCCGGACCTCTCCCTGGAACCCCCAACTCTGCACTCGGGCATCTGCAGGCACTCCAGATGGCCCTGGCCCTGCCCCTCCACACTCCACACCCCACTGGCCCAGCCCTTCCACCTCTCCCATCACAGGTGGGGGCAAGGCTGTCCCTCCAGGTGCCGAGAGTCACTCTCCAGTCCCCTCTCTCACAGCCCACACACCGCCCATCGAACACACTCTCACCTCTGCCCCCAAAACACACCTCGATATTAGACAATCAGGGACTACTGTTCAATTTCTTAGGTGCAATAATGGTCATCGTGACTACGTAAGAGAATGTCCTTATTTTTAAAAGATGCATGCTCAAGTGTTTAGAGACAAAACGTCATAAGGTCTACAACTCAATGTCAAATGGCCTCAGAAAAAAATACTTTTAAGCAAAGCAAAAATACACAAAAAAACCAAACCAAACCACAACCCCCCTCCAACAAAAACCAAAAACCCCAAAACATTAAACATTAACAACTGACGAGTTTGGCTGGTGGGTATACAGGAGAGTATTATACTATTCGTTCAATTTTTCTGTATACTGGAAACTTTTTCATTTAAAGAGAATCCAGAGGGACTTCCCTGGTGGTCCAGTGGCTAAGACTCTGTGCTCCCAACGTACGGGGCCCCGGGTTCGATCCCTGGTTGAGGAACCAGATCCCACGTGCCACTAATAAGAGTTTGCGCGCCGCAACCAAGACCCAGTGCAGCCAAATAAATAAACATTAAAATAAATAAATAAATAGAAGACTCAAGATTAAACAAATAAATAAAAAGAAGCCAGAAGCCTCAAAATAAACCAACCTATAAATACATATATACACGTATACACACGTCCTCCACAGTCAGACCCCTTCTTACCACCTCATCAGCCACCATCCTCTCCCATCTGGACAACTACAGTAGCCCCCTCGCTGGTCTCCCTGCCTCCGCCCTGGCCTCCCCATCGTCTGACCTCAATCACAGCAACCAAGGTGATCCTTCATATCACGGCATTCAAACTCCCAAGGGCTCCTGTCTCACTCAGCATAAAGACCCGGGTCTGTGAAGTGGCCTATGAGCCCCAAAACTCGAGGTCCCGCCTCCTCTCTGACCTCATCTCGCTTGTTGAGACCCTCATGCCTTCTTCTCCAGCCACGCTGAGCACGCTCCTGCCACAGGGCCTTTGCACCGCCCACAATGTTCTTCTCCCACCTGGCTTGCTCCCTCCCCTAACCTGAGCCTCGTTTGCTCTCATGTCAACTTCTCAGTGAGGCCTTCCCTGACCATCCTATTTAAAATGCAACCCTAACCCACTCCCCTTTCTTACTTTATAATTCTCCAAAGCACTTATTTTCCAAATATTACATTGTATGATTCTTTTTAATTGCCCCTCAAGAATATGAGCTCCAGGCATTACCTTTCTTCTACCGTCACCTTCTGGGGGCCAGCACTTGGCAGGACCTCCTTAAAGACCCTTCCAACTGCCTGGCTGAAGGCTGGCGGGAGAGAGGCCCCCTCTGAGCCCAGCCCCTGAGGGCACATACCTTCGGCCCCAGGGAGCTCCTTCCTGTCGGCCTGGGCCTCATCCGCCTTGGCGTCGGTGCCGTCACCGGGCGCGGCCGAGGTGGGCTCGGGGGCGGGGCTGGAGTTGCTGCTGTTCTCCTGTTTGATGGGGGAGGCGTCTGCAATGGAGCTCTGGTTGCTGTTATCATCTGCACGGGGTGGGGGGGTGGGGGGACACGACAGAACCACAGCGTGAAATGCCGCGGCTGCTGACTCAAGGCGTGGGGGGGGGGCTCAGTCCCCCCCCGGCCTTGCTGCCCGCAGCCCTACAGGACGCTCTCCCGGGGGAGGAGACACCTCTTCCTCCTGAGGCCGCTGAGCTGCCCACCCAGGGCCGCCCCACACGTTCTGCGCAGGGTGGAAGCTCATCTGAGCTCCCCCTCCCCGACTCACTGAGGGGACTCCTGTGTTAGCGGCAGCCGACCGCAGACGGTGGCCCGGCACGTTGAAAATCTTTGGGCCAAAAAAAAAAAAAAAAGGGGGGACTTCCCTGGCAGTCCAGTGGTTAAGAATGCGAGCTCCCACAACACAGGTTCGGGTTTGATCCCTGGTCGGGGAACTAAGATCCTACATGCCACGCAGTGTGGCCAAAAATAAATAAATAAAACAAAATCTTTGGGGGTCACGTGAGGTCTTGTTCTGGGTGAAGAAACCAGACATCTTGTGGGCCTGGCTCTGAAGCACTGCAAAGGCCAAAGTGGTCCCACAAGGCAGCATTGTCAAACCGTTTCATCGGATCTGATCCAGCTGTGGACCAATTCCACTTGATACAAAATAAAAGGCAGAGAAACGGCAACAAGTTCACAACAGAAAGTGGATATTCTACAGGACAACCGGCCCAGGCTTTCCAACAAGTCAACGCAACTAAAGGAAAAAAAAATAAAAGGAGAAGCAGAGAAGATTACGGTCGTATTACAGATTAAAGAAATTTAAGAGACCTAACAACTAAGCATGACGTATGGAATTTATCTGTACCCTGTTTTGAATGTGCCAGCTCTGAGAGACATTTTGGGACAAATGGGGAATCTGAATACAGTCTGGAGTTTAAAAGTAAGGAATTAATTTTTTTAGGAGTGATAATGGTACAGTGGGTAGATAGAAATGTCATTTATCAGTGATGCGTGCTGAAGTGTTTAGGTACAGACTTAAGAATCATGACGTGGGGAAATGTACTTTAAAATCTTCTGGCATGGGTTGCATACAATTGTCAGAATTCCCTGAATTTTACACTCGAGAGCTGTGCATTTTTTTACTTGTAAATCGTAGTTCAATTAAAAAACTTAACACATTCAAAAAAACAGATGAGGCAAATGTAGCATAATGTTATGAAAACCTAGGTGGGTAGGCATATGGGTTTCATCATACTATTCTCTCTACTATTCTCTATTATGACATTTTTTCATAATAAAAAGGAAAAGGGGAAGAAAGTTAGCTGGGCAAGGGCATTAGGGGTTAAGCTGGGGGGCCAAGCTGGGGATCCTGGGGCACATCCCCCCCTTGCCCTGGACACCCTTTCTTGGGCACAAAGAGTCATTTTATTTTATTATTTTTTTGGCCGCACCGTGAGGCTTGTGGGATCTTAGTTCTCAGACCAGGAATCAAACCCAGGCCTTCAGCAGTGAAAGTGCTGAGTCCTAACCACTGGACCGCCAGGGAAGGCCCCACAGTTTGCTTTTTGACACTGAGTTATTCCCCAAGGGGGTGCACCATTCCTGGGGGTACTGCAATACCAGGTCGATGTGTGGAGGGGACACACATCCACACATAGCAAGCTCCTATTCCAACCGCCTGCTCCAAAGATCCATTCAATATATTGTCCTTGGATGGAGGACGTATCAGATATTAAACTGATAAGAACAGATACTACACTTGACCTTAGCCGAAAGGCCGAGAAGCGAGCAAAGAGTCATTTTAAACTACAGATACCCATGTGGTGTTACCCTGCTTTCCTGGGCCATGCTGTGCACCTGGGACCAAGGCCATTTTTGTAAAAATGAGAGAGAGAGGAAGAAAGAAACAGACAGGGAAGGAAGGAGAGGAGAGAAAACGAGAAGCACATCGACACATCCAGGGCACCTAACTACATGCCGGGCACCAGGCCAGGGAATTTACAGTCACCTCGTTTAATATCAACAACCTCCCAGATGGGGAAACTGAGTCGCAGCAGCAGAGCCCCTGGGTCGGGCTGGTCTGCCCAGCCCCAAACCCCGAGTCTTTCCTCTACCTCAACCTGGTGAGGAAGCGCCAGGCAGCCCTGCAGCCCTGACTTGGTAAATTGCATCTTATTTTAAGTGTACTCTGGGGCGCTCATTACACAAAAGCATCCTCTCGTGAATTCTGGGACTTAAAAAAAAAAAAGATATAAACACCCTCGATTTACCTTTCGAGAAAATCTCAGCCTCCTTCCTATGCCAAGATACATGGCCGTGTGTGTTGGAAGCACAGAAGGCGGAGGCTCAACCTCTGGGTCCCAGCGTTAGGTCATGCTAATTAAGGACAGTAAGCGCTAATGTTTAACAAGTCAGCTGCCCTGAGCCTTGCCTGGTAACCTGGTAACGGCGTGACCCTGATGCTTGGGCTGACCTCAGGTGGATCCTGGAGACAGATGCCCTGTCCCTTCATGTCCTCCTGTGGCCATCCTCCCGCCTGTAGCCTTCCAGATAACTCTAACCAGGCCCATAGCTTTCCCTGAGCTTTCACTCCCTGCAGGCGGACTTGGTCTTTCCTGGCTGCACATGTACTAAAATGGAAGGTGAGCACGGTTCCTGAGTCGGGGACCTGGGTTGCTCAGTATTCTAGATTTTTCTGGGCTAGTGGCCGTGAACTTGAATTCTGCCTCCTCCAAAGGACTGCAGGTGCCCGCACTGGCATTTATGAACTTCCTAACTCTGCACAAGTTACTTCGCCTCCTCGAGCCTTAGCTTCACCATCTGTACAAAGGTGGCTCATCACCAGGATTAAATGAGGTAATGCCCAAAATGGGCTGAGCAAGATGCTTGGCACACTGTGACAGCTTCTTAGATGTTAGCTACTGATACGCCAAGGCCTTTAAGGGATTATCTTATTCAATATTCATAACGACCTTGTGAAGTAGGCATTACCACCCCAAGGCTACGTGTTCAGTACCTAGCCCAGGATCACGCCATGATGGGTAGATCCTAGGAGAGTCACATTAGAATCCAGGTGGGATCCTGCCCTCTGCTCGAAAAGGTTCTCACCTGTAATTCTATGAATTAACTGAAACTGAGCCAGGCCAGGGGCCTCCTCGGTCCCCAGAGAGTGGGGATGCTAACCAGCGACAGAGGGACAGGGTGCGTCCCAACTCAAATACCTATTTCTGAAAATGAAATGCATCCCGACTAAAATTATACGGCCAGTTGTTGGTGTGTGTGTGTGTGTGTGTGTGTGTGTGTAAGACACTTTCTTGACATGTTAACTGTCAGCGAACACCCCCCCCTGTGCTTCTCTGAAGCCAATTCAGCAAAAAGCAAGACTCCTTGCCCTTGGAGCTTGTGACTGTTTTCCAGACTAGTCAGTTTGGGCAAATGGGGAAGTTTGCTGGCCTCCCTTCCCCCAGAGTAAGACAGCCTGGATCTGGAGGGTTACAAACTAGATCCAACCACTATTCCCTCTTGACTTACTTGTTTATTTATCTAACATCACCTTGTTGCGCAAAAAGGCTTGGGTGGTCAGAAGTACAAAGACACTGAAGCTGGGATCAAGACAGAGAAAGGCAAGTGCTGGGAGCTCCTAGACCGGCAGGGCCAGGCTGCGGACAAAACAGGAGGTGAGCCTGGTGGGCCTGGAGAGGCCACGCTCTCCCCGCAGGGGCAGCTGCTCCTGTTGCAGTGGGCTGTGGCCTCGAGGAAGAACATGCCCAAGGGCTGGCAGATCTGATTTCTCAAAGGATGGGAGAAATGCAAATTTTCTGATTTATAAATATCAGAAACTCAATTTTTTAGAAACTTCTGGTTCAACTCTCTGAGGTTAGAAGTCAGGTAGTGGTTTTCCATGGTGGGTTGGGGAATGACCGGGAGGGGACAACACGGGGATTGCCGGGAACATTCTGTCCTGATTTGGGCTGGTGACAAAGGTGTGTGCAGTTTGTGAACATCTCATGGAGCCACACACTTAGGATTTGTGCCTTTCCTCTCAGATAAAAAGGTAAAAAAAAAAACCCACCAGCAGCATCAGAACTGCAGACTGGCTAAAGCATGTCAACAGCCTGGATCTGATCAGTGGGACACTGGTTACAACTTTTGAAACAAGACAGCAAAGGAAGTTAGGCAGTCGATGTAGAAGGGAAGGTCCTAGGGTCCCAGACTGATTCACATGAAGTCAGAAATCCAGTTAGAGCTTCCCAGTAGCCCAAGTGAAATAGGAAATAAGAATCATTCATATGATACGTCAGGCCCAGGAGGGAAAAAGATAAGATTCCCCCAAAAAACTTCCTGGGCACATGGGGCTAACAGAACACGTCCTGTGACATTTGTGTCTCTGGCTCATTTAATGACTCTTGGCTTTGCTGCTCTTCTCCTCTGCTGAGCCTCCTCCTTGGCACAGAAGCCTCCCGGTCCTGCCCAGCCCTCCTACCCCTCGACTGGAATGTGAACAAACCTGCTGGTAAAACAAAAACACAACCAAGTGCTGCGGGCAGGAGAGGGGCCCGGCTGGCTGGCTGGCTGCGGGGAGCTCACCGTGCATGTCCATCATTCCCGGGGAGGAGCTGTTCTCCGGGGTGGTCACCTCTGAGCCACACTTCTCATCTTTGCCCTTTTTCTTGTTCTTGTTTTTCTGGAGGAGAAAAATGATGCAGAAACCGAGTCATCAAATTGTGTGTGTGTGTGCACGCGCGAGTGAGACCCTGGGGAGCGAGATGAATATTTTATTCCGCTGACTCATCCTGGAGCCCCCAGGGCTCTGGAGGGCTCCACTGGCCGGCATTTGAACACGTCCCAGGAGGAGCCTCACCTGCTTTGGAATCAAGGAGCCCTGTGGAGGGGAGGCTTCCGGGGCTGCGATGGGGGGCTGGGGGTAAGGCTGCCTTGCTTCTGGGGCCAGCCCCACAGGTATGCAAACACCCTGGCTGGCGGGAATTTCCTCTGGGGAAAAGGCCATGGTCACCCTGCCCGAAGCAGGTACAGTACAGGGATGCCAGGTAAGGGATGGAAAAGACAGCTCACACATTTCCACCATCTTCAGGCCCCTGGGACTGCCTTCCTCAAAGACAGTCAGCTGACTTCCGGCCCGACACTGGGGACCAGGTGAGGAGGGAAAGCCCAGGGGAGGAGGGAAAGGTCAAGGGGATGCTTTTGTACATGGTTCCATTTTTTACGGATGGAATGGAATTTTGTGGAAACAACCTAACTGTGTCCATTGGTAAAAGACTTGTTAAACACATTACAGTACATTCACTCAACGCACTGGGATGTGACAATCACAGAGTCCAAGTACAAGCTCTTCCTGTACTAATATGGAAGGATCCGCAGAAATATTCACATATTAAAATATTTCAGTATCTCCAAGATGTATTAAAGAAAGGTGCAGAACATGTGAACAGGATGCTGCCACTGGTGGTAAAGGAAGAGCATAAATGAGCGTGTGTTTGTAGTTTTGCGTGCACAAGCTCTCTGGAAGGATAAACAAATACTGGTTGTCTCCAAGGAAAAGAGCTGGATGGGGTTGGAGGTGTTCAGCCGGGATGGGAAGCAGATGTATAAAAAGATAAGACTGTAAAAAAAAAAGTAACATGTGAAGAATATGCAAACCTATAGAAACAGAAAGTAGACTGGTGGTTTCCAGGATCTTGGGGAGGGTATGCGTTTTGTTTTCGGGGTAATGAAAAACGTTCTGGAATTACAGCGGTGATGGTTGCACAGCTGTAAATATACCAACACTGACTGGCACACTTTAAAAGAGTGAACTTTATGGCATGTGAATCGTTTTAGTTTTAAAAAAGAGTTTTAAAGTAACAATTGAATTTTGTAACGTGTTTTACCTATTTAAGAGAAGACAATTTTCAAGAGTTCTGAAGAAAAAAAAAAAATGATGTAACCACGTCATTACTGGGTGTTTGAAAACAAGAAAAGAGGGACTTCTGTTGGCGGTCAGGTAGTTAAGCCTCCGCGCTTCCAATGCAGGGGACATGGAAAGTTTGATCCCTGGTCAGGGAACTAAGATCCCACATGCCGCGCGGTCAAAAAAACCCAACCAAAAACAAAAACATGGAAAGCTACCCCTTCCCGCTGAAGATTACCGGCCACAACCATCAGGGATTCGGATCCAGCTATCCAGGGTGAGGCCCAGGAACCTGCATTTTGTTGAGACTCCCAGGGGATCTAATGCTCAGCCAGGCGTGGGACCCACCACCCTAGAGAAAGGGGGGAGGAGTATTGTACATCTTGGCTCAGAGATGACAGCGAATTAGCATCTGAGCACTGTCTGCGCAGCTGTGCTGAGCTAAATTCTTCCCATATGATATACTGCCTTTGCTCTGTCGCAGAAACCCCAGGAGCTGGATGTTACTGTTCTACAGCACAAAAGAGGGAACTAACCCAGCGAGGTGGGGTCACCCGTCTGGTATCACAGGCTAATTGGGGGTAGTCTGTCCAAATCCAAACCTTGAGGTCTTTGCCCAGCCCCAGGCTGCCCTGTCCTTCCTGATAGCCCATATATTACATTCTCTCCTTCGTCACAATCCATTTGGCACTTCCCTGATGTCTGTTTCATGCTATTCTATAATTATCTTCCCCCAACAAGATTATAAATTCCTTGAGAGCTGGGACCACATCTTCTCAAATGCAACCGGCGTTTATACAACACCTAATGATGTGCAAGGCGCAGACACAAGCTCCTGTGGGCAAGAGCCAGGAGCTGCCTTCGAGGAGGCTGGCTGCACTCTGCTCTCCCTCCGGAACGGCCGGCACCAAAGGCCAGGACAGTCTATGTCGGTGCCTCTGGGGGAAGCAGCCCTGGTGGCTCCACGAACCAGCCCAGGCGAGGACCAGAGGGGATGACAAGCCCCCACGTTCTCAGCCCAGCACCGACCCACCCAGGGGCTGCATGTGATCAAAGGGTCAAGAATGGAGCCTCAGCCCTGCCAGGAGACCCAAGACTCGTGGGGCAGGTCACAGGAGACTGTGGAGAGAGGCTTTATCCCGCAGTTCTTTTTTTATTCTTGGCCACGCCACACGGCAGGCAGGATCTTAGTTCCCTGACCAGGGATTGAACCCGTGCCCTCTGCAGTGGTATTGTGGAATCTTAACCACTGGACCGCCAGGGAAGTCTCTGCCCCGCTTTATGGCCCCTAGAAACCTACCAATCGTGCCCACTGTCACGACTGGAGGCATGTGGTCAGTGTGAGCTGAGCCATCCTTGCATAGTAGGGAAGGCACTCAGGCAGGACGAACAGCCCATGCAAAGGCCTGTCAGTGGGACCATTCTGGATTTTGACTGGAAATGAGAGCAGCTGACCTGTGGGTCTTTGAGGGTAACTGGCCTGGGACCCACCAGGCTGAAAAACTATCCGTGATGCGGGGCAAGTCTGTCATCAATGCCTCCCTGAGAGCAAGCGCAGCCACGCGGCCTTCCTCTAGAGGTCACAGTCGCCGCCCCTCCTGGAACCCTCCCCTGTCAATGGTCCCTGCTTCTCCGCACCAAACTTTCACGCTGGGGTCACCCTTCACCAGCAGCTCCAACCACCAGAAGGCTCTCCAAGAGTGGAGAGTATGTGCTTTGGAGTCAAAAGACCTGACATTTGCTGTGTGACTCTGGGGAAATGGCTTTGCCTCTCTGAGCCTGTGTCTTCCCTTGTCCAGAGTGGATAAAGAGCTCACTCCACAAAGTAGTGCCTGGCAGATGGTCAGGTGCCAAGAATGACACCACAACGATGGGGGAGGTACCTGTCTGCAGGTACCGCCACGCCCACCGCAAAGCCATGGTGCCCAGGGCCTCAGGGAGAGGATAACTCTGCACTAAGCAGTGTGCCCACTGGCAAACCATGGGGCTGTCAGCCCCGAAGAGGCGACTTACAGGGGACATTCCCCACCTCTCTGAGGGCCAAACTCTGGGGCTGGATGATGGGGGAGGGGTAGACACAGGTTCAGCAGCCTCTCCAGCCCTAAGCTGGGTCCTTCCGCTGCCAAATGGCCTTGGCCCCAGGGTCCCCGCATGGTGGGTGGCAGTGGACAGCCCCCGCTCCCTGTGATGGGAGAGAGTGTGGATGGACAGCCCCACCCCAGGGGACCGGCCCCACATACTCACATCGTCAACCTTTGGCTCCGTCACAGGGACCCACTTGTAGATTCGCAGGGATGTGTCACCCACAGTCACCCACTTCTTCTCCCTGCAGAGGACGAGGAAGAACCCATTACCGGGGGGCTTCGGGGGCAGGCCCTTGCTCACGCCGGCGGGGGGCACAGGCCGCACTCCCTTGGAGCAGCTGTGACGCGGTGACAGCTCCAGGCAGGGCTGAGAGAACATCTCCGGATCACACAGACGAGGGCTTGAATCCCAGCTCCGCCGCTCGCTGGCTGGGGGCCCCTGGGCAAGTCACTTCGCCAGCCTGAGCCTCAGTTTCCCCATCTGCTAGACCACATGGGGTCGTCAGTCTCTCCAGGCTTCCGCGAGTGAGACAAAGCATGTTGCATGTCGACTGCTTCCTGTGCCTGGAAGAGTGCCTCGTGAGACCGGAGGGGAGGGCGGGGCTGCCACTGGGATGATTCCTCTGGATGGAGGGAATCAGCCCCGGTTCCTCCAGCCTTCACCCCCCCAGAGCCGGCGAACTGGGCCACCCGAGCCCCTCTGGGCAGCAGAGAGGGCTTCAGAACAGGGCATTTCCTCCGCGGGGGTGGGAGGGTCTTCCCCAAGGGCACCCAGGGGCTCACCCTGCCCCCCTCACCCTGCACCCTGCCTCAGAGGTCGTGGGAAGGGAAGCAGGAGCTGACAGCATGAGTAACCACCCCAGGCTCTTCCGGGCAAACGCCAGTTAGATCAGCCCCGGGGAATGGAGAGCAGGGGGGAACCTGGATGCCCAGTGGCCTCGGCCCCAAGGGCAGTCCCCAGATGCTGAAACCGAGGGGCTGCGGCAGGGAAGCACAGCCCCGTCTGCGGGCAGCCACGGCCGGGAGGTTGCCTGCCCCGAGACCCTATACGTCAGTTCGGAGACAGGCTTCAGTTCCAGGGTCTCAGCTCCTAACGTCTGCACAGGTGCCCCCGATCCACCCCCAGCCACATCCTAAACTCCTGGGGCACAGTGCCCAGGGGCCCCCAGCTGCCAAAGGCAGGTTGATGGTGAGAAGCAAATCACAAGCCACGAGAAGGAAAGGGGGTGACTGCTTTTCACTAAGGGTAATGATGGTAATTACCACTCTCTCCTCCTACCTCTCTGCTTCGAGCATCGTCCTTCTCTAGCTATATCACCCCAGCCTCCCAACTTCGGTCCTCGACCTCTGGCAGCCTACGAGTCAGGTCCTGTCACCTCCTGCCCCTAACACTAGGAGTGACAGCCAGAGGCCACGTGCCTGAGGACACCATGGCTAAGGGAGAGCCCCCCTCAGAAGGAAAGCTGGGGTTTCAACCAGGGAGCTGGGCTCTGGAGTCCACAATTTGATGGGACAGCCAGACGTACACCTGCTGTAGGTGGCATAGCGGCCGGGAGCCCTCAGCAACGTTAGCGACACGGGTTCCACCAGAGCCGAGAATCACGTGTGGCTGTGGGCGCCTCGTCCAGCCTCCCCACCAAGACCTTGGCCTTGGGTCCTCTCCTCCATGGGCAAGTAGCCCTCCCAAGCTGGTGAGACACGTTACCGCCACCTGGCTCCCATTCACCACTGGGGGTTCCAGGTACCCAAGCACACTCAAAACCAGCTGACCCAAACCACGGACACTTCCATACCCCAAACTGTGCCTGCGCGGGTCCGTCCCAAAGTCCCCGGCTGGCGGAAGCTAGGGCCTGGCTTTTCCTTATTCTACTATGACCATTTCTAGTGCCTTCTGTGCGCTGAGCACACACTCTAATCATCCCATAAGCTCTCGTGGCAGCAACTGTCACCTTTCCTGTTTGACAGATAAAGAAACTGAGGCAGGGGGAGGTGGAGTCATTCTCCCTAGAACCAGTGTTCAAACCTCCATGCCACACTGCTTTTTGGAGCAGCCTCCCCTGCCCCATCCCTGCCCCGTTTAGCCCTGAGAGAATTAAACAAAGTCAGGCACCTAAGTCACCACCCACCTGTCCCCAGCCTCTCAGAGGCAGGATGGACGATCCACAAGCCCAGTCTTTCCCCACCTTCGTGCTGAATAATCAACAGGTGCCTGGAAGGGACAGAGACGTTCCAAGAAACAACCTTGGTGACAAAGCAACAATGATAATGGCCATTGTGCGCTGAGGGCTTCCATGCCAAGCACTTTACTTACATGCCCTCTCTCCCGACAATTGCCAACAGACCTGTGAGAGGGAGACTACTGTCACCCCACTTTATAGATGGGGCAATGGGAGGCCCAGAGAAGTTATACCAGTAGCTCATGGTCACACAGCTAGTCAACGGCAGAACCAGGACTGGACACGGGCTCTGACCCCTGCTATTCTGTCTCCTGTGAAACACTACTAAGAAATGACTCCACAGAGCACATCGGTGACAGAAGCTGGACAAATCGCCCAAATCCCATGCAAATGGCCAAAGGCACTCACTACTCACAAGCCCCTCAGCTGGCTTCTTTGGTCCGGGCCCCAGTAGGTCAGCAAATCCAAGGCTTGATTGTGTCATTAAAAAAAAAAAAAAAAGTAATTGACTTGCAATAGACAGGACACCTCTCAGGTGCCGGATCTGGGCTTCTCAGGCCACACCTGAGCCAAGATGAATGTATCAAGTGGCAGGTAGCTTCCCAGAGAGGTTACAGGCCCTGCAGGTTCGGAGCTGAACACAGGTAGGTTCTGGTGCCTCCCTTGGTCCAGGTTCCCAACTCACCCCAGGGATTAGAAACCGTTCTCCAGTTGCATTTCTAGGTGTGGGCATTGAGGGGCCATGGGACAGAGGGAAGAGCATTGAGAACCCGACCTCAGCCTGGTATCCGGCCAGCAGCCACCCAGGGAGACACAGGCCCCAGAGCTCAGGGGCGAGTCACTGAGTGAGTAGCCGGTACTTCGGAGACACATCCAGGGAGCGCCGGGTGTGTCATCAAGCCAGCGGCCTGGCAGCGCCTCGGGAAATGACACAGGAACTCCAGAGAGCAGCTGAGAGTTCCCACTACCACCTCCAAACCCATCACCCTAGAACACACAGCCCCCCAAGCCCAAAGAAAGGTATTAAGCTGTACTTAATTACATCCGCAGTAGCAAACAAGTAGCCAACAGGCGTGTTTTGTCTGGCCTGCACGGTACTTTTAAAAATTTGAATCAATTACCAGACTTAAAAAAAAAAAAAAAAAGAAGCCAGACCCCACATTAAAATGCAGATTCCTGGCCACTCTCAAAAACATGTTCTGGCCACGAGGGGCCCACATGCCCCGAGGAGCACTGACTCTCTCCAGATGGGGCCCTGGGGCTCCCTCGGATCCCCCAGGTCTCACCACCTGCAGGCACTGGGCTCGGATTCACCACAACCACCAGGCCGCAGCCCAACCTTGCCACGAAGCTGCCCTGGGCACGGCCTGAGCCCTCCTGCCTTGCTGGCCCCTGGTAACCAGCCAGGCTTAAGTGCCTCTCTCTTCCCCACCAGGCTTGGGCTCCTGGACAAAAGCAGCAAATGAGGTCCCAGCTGCAGGAATAGAGACCCAAACGCCCCTCCCCAGCACGGGCTCCTGTGTAAACTATGCGCACCCTTCTCCCCAGATTCTCTAGGCCGAGGGCAATGTCTAATGTTCCCCCAAGGTCAGGTCCAAGGAAGGGCTAGCCAGCCAGGGTGACCTGACTCCCTCAAAGAGGGCTCCGAACCCCTCACTCCTGATCCACTTCTCAGGGCTAGTCCTTGGCGCCGTAGGAGGCCTGGCTACAGCTGGCCTCATCCTAACTAGGCCCAGGCCCGCTTGACCTGCCCTGTGCCTGGTAGAAGGGTGCCCCTGGAAGTACCAAGGTGAGGGTTTAGGCACAGTCAAACCTCCCCTCGCCCCCAGAGACGGGCGGGAAGTCTTGGGGAACAGGCCTCTCTCTGTCTTCACAAGCCACCCTTCAGACCACGGATCCAGGGGTCCAAGGCCTAAGCCTACTTCGAGGCTCAAGGCTTTGCCTCCCGCCCAGGGACTCCCCCTGCCCTGCTTTTCTCCGCCCACACGGGGCCTCCTAACCCTGCCCCAGCTTCCCCAAAAGGAGCCCACCATTTCGTTCTTCCTTCTTGTTCTAGCTGCCTCTCACTCCACCAACCTGCCTTGCTGGGACACAGAAAGGAGAGGAGAAACGGCCGGCAGCTACCGACAGGGTGGCCACGGCTGGCTGTTGGCTTTTTCCACAGCAGGGGAAGGGTAGGGCTGGCAGAAGGGGGAATTTTTAGGGGTCCCTGGGACTGAGGAGAAATACCACCTTAGGCTTACAGGCTAAGTGGTATGCCAGGCACCTCCATTCTGGATTTAAAAAAACAAAACAAAACAAAACAAAACAGGATGCAGAGTTAAATTGGAATTTCAGATAAATGACGAACAATTTTTTTAGTATAAGTATGTCTCAATTAGTGCATGGGACATACTTACACTAAAAAAAAAAAGGAAGTATTTAAAAATATTATTTCTTTGTTTACCTGAAATTCAAATTTAACTGGGTGCCCCATAATTTTATTTGCTCAATCTGGCAACCCAGTGTCCCAGCCAGTGGTGAAATGCACGGTTGGTGGCTACACAGTTAATAAACAACCCCAAACCACAAGGGCTGACTGGAAGACGCATTCTGAAGGCACAGCGAGGGTGAGATTTGGCTTTTCGGGGCTGGGGAAACCCAGGAAACAAGGCAAAAGCTTTTTTTTTTTTTTTACTTAGAATGGGCAGGAGAAAAAGAAAAAGAAAGAAAAAGAAAAATCAGCAAAATGCAAGTTTCTACCCCACAGTAAGGACCGCATTTAATGACTGCTCCTGTGTGTAGGATAAGTGCTTTTCGAGACATGGTGCTATTCCAGAAGGGGAGAAGGTAGCACAGGAACCTCTGGTCGTGGTTAGAGAAGTTATGTGGTTAGCCCAAGGTCACACTGGAAGCCCAGCCATGAGATCCCAAAGCCTGAGGTCTTCTAGAGGACTTGACTCGTAGTTTCCCAAGACACAAAAAAGGAAGGGAGACACGTTCTCCTCTTGTCCCCCCAAACACAGGCCTCGCCGGCAGCGGGCTAAGCAACACTGAGGGCCACCAGGCCGGCTGCTCTGGGGCCGGCAGGGTGGAAAACCCCACACAGCTCCATCTGCCCTCCCAGCAGAGCAGCTGTCAGGGTGCAGGAGCCTCCGCCAGGCTGGGAACCTGGAGCGCAAGGCCCCGCCAAGCCTCCCGTAGCACGGAAAGGCAGCTGGCCCCCACCCCTTTCTCACCTCCAGGCTGCTGACAGAAGGGACTCAGGCCCAGACAACAGCTCTTTCTTTGCACAGGCGTTCAGGCAGGGGACCACTCCAGCCTTCCCTCTGGGAATCCCGCAGGAGAGGGGGTGGTGGGCTTGTTTTCCCCTGTGCATTTTGGCCTGCAGCTGTTTCTGCCATTTTTAAATGGCTCCAGTCCGGGCACTGGGCGCCCTGCGCACCAGGGGAGCTCCCACGGCAGGGAAGACTTGGATCTCAACTTTGGAAGGCCTTCCCTTCTCACGGTTCTGAAAATTCTTTGTCCCACTAGAGCCAAACCCAGCCCTCGGCCGGGCATCCGGCCATCTGCAGACAGCCCTTTCCATAGGAGGCCCGGGAGCACGTGGACTTTATTGATTTTCCTCTTGCCTTTTTTGTTGGGTTTGACTCAGAAAGGACAGCTAACTTGTGACACGGCTAGACTGGAGGCTAGCCCCCAGTGGTTTTGAGGGACCGAGGCGAGGCGTTACTCAAGAAATGACACCCCTAAACATAAACAGAGCCCGCCACGGGGCCTGCGAGGGTTTGCAGGCTTTAAATAAAGGGTCAGGACGAGCCCGCGGGCGCTGACACTCGAACGGCGCTGCGGCTCCCCTCCCTCCCTGACCCTGGTGAGGCCGTGGGAAAAAAATAATAAAGTTGAAATCCGGGAGCTGGGAGTTTTCAACAAGTCCGCCCCAACCTGGCGATCGGCTCGCGCCTCGGGCCTGGCCCTCGGGCCGATTCCGAGACAGACCCGGACGAGGCCGGGGAAACGTTCAGTCGTATTAATTACAACCAGGCCACGCCGGACGGAATCTCACGTGAGCTGGAGAAACCGCACGGCAGACACCGAGTCCCCCTCGCCCCCCGCGCAAAGAACAAAAACAACGGCTCTCTCCGCAAAACAAACGCGAGCTGCCGGGTTCGGACAGGCAGACGCGGCCCAGGACCGGGGTCTGGCCCCCAACATTCGCTTGCCCAGACCCCCGCGCCCGGGTCCGGGCACAGCGGGGCGGGAGGGGGGAGCCCGGAGCCCCGGGCCCCGCGGCCGCCGCCGGCGTTTCCTCCTCGCGCTCGCCCCCATCTTTCTTCCTCGCCAAGATCCCTCGCTCCAGGCAGCCCAAAGCGCTAAATTTAAACGGCTCGCGCTCTGCAAACTCCGCAGACTCGAGGGCGCCGGGCCTGGGAGGCGGGGAGCGAGCGAGCCAGCCAGCCAGCCAGCCAGCCGGCCGGGGAGGGAGGGAGGGAGCGAGGGAGGCCCGGCGCGGGCAAGGGCGCGGGGGCCGGCGCTGCGCCGCCCGGGGCGCGCGGGTAGGAGACGGAGACAGCGGCGGCGGCCCGCTCGGTGCCTGCACAATGGAGCTCGCGCTCTCCCCTCTGCCGCCGGCATCGCGGCCCCGGCGCGCGGGAAGCCGCTTTCATGTGACTTGCACAAAACGAAATGGCTTCTGGGGCCGGCCCCGAGCCCCCCTCCCGGGAGCCGAGCGCCGCGCCGGGGACTGCCCGCCGCTCCACCGCCCGGCCCGGGGCGCCCGCCGCCTCCAGGCTGCCGCCGCCGCGCCAGGTGGGCGACAGGCGCGAGCGCACCTGGGCAGCGGCCGCGGCCCCCGCCGCGCGCAGGTGACCCGGCTCGCGCGCCGCCCGCCCTCTCCAACTCCTGGGCCCGCGGGCGGCCCGGGGCGCTGCGCCCCGCCGGCTTTTTGTATCTGGTCTCGGGGTTCGGGGCGGCCGCGGCGCGAGCCTGCAACCGAACGAGAGAACAAGCCGGCGCCTCCGCTTACCATTTGCGCACTTTCTCGATAGCCGCCATGACCCTCTTGATATCATCTTTGGCCCGGCTCCTGGTCTCGGCTCGAACCGACCTGCCCGACATGGTTCTGGCGGGGAGAGAGAGGCTGGGGGAGCGCGCCCGCCGGGTCCTGCTCGCGCTCCGCGGCGGCCACACTCGCGCCCGCCCGCCCGCTCACTCACACAGAGACACACACACAGACACACACACACACACAGACACACACACACTCGCACACATACACACACACACACACAAAGCCTAGTGCCGCCGCGCGCCCAGGGCCCAGTGCGCAAGCGCCGGGCGGCAGCTGCACCGAGCAGGGGGAGCAGCGCCGCCGCGGCCGCCGGTAGTGCGGCCTCCGGGCGCCGCTGCCGCCGCGGTGCAGCGCCGCGAGCCTCTCCGCCCACCCGGGGGAGGCGCCCGCGACCCCCCGCTCCCCGGGGAGGCGACGAGGGGTACCCGGCGACCCCCGGCTCCGGGCACGCGGAGGGGAGGCGGGCCAGCGGACGTGCGCGCGGACACTTACTCGGAGGCCGCAGGTGCCGGGGGGTCCCCGGGAGAGGGCGGGCCGGCGGGGCGGCCGGCCGTGGAGGGAGCGCATTCCTGGGGAGCCAGCGCGGCAGCCCATCCGCTGCCCCGGGTGTGTGGCAGCGTCTGCAGTAATGGAAGTTTCCTGTGGGGCTCCCGACTTCTCCGAGTTGAAGGCGCCGATTCGGGACGCGAGGTGCTCTTGGAAAGAGTTGAGAAACGCGGACCTCTGCTGACCCCTCTGCCCGGTTTAAATACGCGAGCTAGGACGTCGCTTCCCTATCCTTCGTCCTTTTGGAAAACGAGGGTGGGAGGAAAGGTGCCTGGGGTGACCACTAGAGACATCCGACCTTGCTTATGAAAGAGCTTTCGGCGCAGGAAAAGCTCGATGATTATTTATCAGCGTTTCAACAGGGGCTCTTAGACCTTTCCTCCTAGTGATAAGTTGCCCTGGCCATAAAAAAGGTCAGGGAGCCCACGCTGGGGTTTCTGTTCGAGAACCACGAGTTGAGTTTAAGTCACTCCTGATGTAAGTCCCAGGCTCAGCCCAGGTGCTGCCACCTCACAAATGACCCTGGCAGGTAAAATGGACTGGCCAGCGACAAGGAGGACTTCTGGGCTGGTTTCTTCCCCGTGGTGCCTTACGACAGCTCCGCACGAATCTGCAATTACCAGGATAAGCCAGGGGCCTCAACCTTATGTTCAGCTGCAGCTAAATTATCTTGACCAGAGCCAATTCGTGCCCAGGTGGATGCTGGGGAAAAAGAATGACCCCGTTAGCAAGCCCAGTGCCTTGGAGATCAACTAACCCAACATCAGTCATTTTACATGGAGGGAAACTGAGTCCCAGGGAAGTTCAAGGACACAGCCATGAGCTAGATGTTTGTCTTCCGCTCATTCTAAAATCAAGCCCTTTCCCCTGAGGTTTTGGTTTGGGGGAGAAAAGCTTCTGGCGATACGGAGTGGAAGCTGCACTGCAGGCCTTTTCCTATGCATGTCCTTTTACCATACCAAACCCCAAGTTCCTGATGTGAGGATTATATGGGAAAACATGTAACAGTGGGTCATAAGGCAGCAGTCTCATACCCTTGGCCCTCTGACTTACCTGGCCAGCAGATACATGCTTAAGGTTACACAGAACTTTTTAAAGCATATATTTGAATGAAAAATGGGAACATATATTTAAAAATCCAAGTACTGAATGATGAATGGACAAATGGGCATATCTATACAATAGAACATTATTCAGCCATTAAAAAGGAATAAAGTACTGATACATGCCACGGCATGGATGAACTTTGAAAACATCCTAAGTAAAAGAAGCCAGTCAGAAAAAGACACATATTGTATGATTCCACTTATACGAGTTATCCAGACTAGGCAAATCCCTAGAGACAGAAACCGGAGGGACCGTGGGGAGGGGGGGAACGGGGAGTGACTTCAAATGGGTACAGGTGTTCCTTTGGGGGTGGTAAAAAAGTTCTGAACGTAGGCAGTGGCGATGGTCGTGCAGCATTGTGAAATGTGCTTTCTGTCGCTGAATCGCACACTTTAACGTTGTTGCAGTGGTCAGTTACATGATGTGTATTTTGCCACAGTAAAAAGATCTAGAGATAGCAGAAGACCTGCAAACTGGGCCCCACGTGCCACACGGCAACAGTCAGCCGGAGCCGAGACGCCCTGTGCCCCTCAGATAGAGCTCACTGGGTCACCAATGTGCCACCCAGTCACTGTGCTCATTTGTGTTACCACGTGGCCCCTGAAGGTGTCTGTGTGTTTGATCTCCGGTTAAACTAGAAGGCTCTCTCCAAATGTTCTTTATAAATGTAGTATGGCACTTTTTATAGTTTCCTGTCCCCTGCAGATAGTTTTACACTTCTTTCTTTCAACAAAGCACACTTGTTTTACGGTCTGTGTCTGATCATTCTGATATTTGAAGTATCTGAGACTCTGTTTCTGCTGGCTCTTACTCATGGTGTCCTATTTCTTTGTGATCTGTCTGGTTCTCCTTGACCTTGCTGGACATTGTATTTTAAAATTTATTTATAGGGATAATCTGAGGCCTAGAGTGAAGTTACCTTCCTCTCGAGTTGTTTTACATTTGCTCTGCCAGACTCCTGAGGGCACTGCTAGTGCAGGATGACCGACATCCAAGTTCAGGGCTCGTGGGTCCCTGGACCCCCAGGTGATGCCAATATAGGTTGCCTAAGTGAGTGAGACCGATCTGCTTATTGTACCCAGGGTGGGGTCAGTGATGTGCTGCAGCTGACCGGCAAGGCTGTGCTTCCCAACTCTCTTCAGTGACCTCCTATCAATAGTTCTAAATCAGCCACGGCGGAGCATTTACACTGTGGATATCGGCAAATGCTATAAGACATCAGGACCCTTTCCCAACCTCACCAAGGGCTGGTGATAAGCATTTACCAGCACACCACTGGGCGAGGTCTCATCTCCCACCCAGCGTGGACCCTGGACTTTGATTTCCGACCTCCTGCCTCAAGAAAACCATTCACACTGAAGTTCAAATATGCCAGACTTGGCAAATATCTACAGGGTTCGAGTGGCTTCCTTGCTGGATTAGCTGTCAGGGTTCTCTTTTTCCTTCAGTTTCACCTATTCCTTACTATCTTGTCAGCATGTGGTGGGTTTTAGGATTTTTTAAAATACGTTTTCTAGCATATGTTCTAGCATTTTTAGTTGCTTTCAGCTTGAGCGTTGGTCTGAATAACTAGTTACCAGAGACTGGAAGTCAAGCTCTCTCTGAATGTTTGTGATAATCTTAGACGTGTTAAAGGAGTGATCGTGGGGTTCCAGAGGTGAGTTACTTAGTCATGGCTTGTGCCTTGACCTAACTGTGCCTCATCTGTAAAATGGGGATGAAAATAAGACCTGCCTCACCGAGTTATGTGAATTAAAAACAGTATTTGTCAGGGAAAGTGGGGGGAGGGATACATTAGGAGTTTGGGATTAACATATACACACTACTATATATAAAATAGATAACCAACAAGTACCTACTGTATAGCACAGGAAACTATACTCAATATTTTGTAATAACCTATAAGGGAAAAGAATCTGAAAAAGAATACATATATATGTATAACTGAATCACTTTGCTGTACACCTGAAACTAACCCGACATTGTCAATCAACTATACTTCAATTAAAAACAACAACAGGGCTTCCCTGGTGGCTCAGTGGTTGAGAGTCCGCCTGCCGGTGCAGGGGACACGGGTTCGTGCCCCGGTCCGGAAAGATCCCACCTGCCGCGGAGGGGCTGGGTCCGTGAGCCATGGCCGCTGAGCCTGCGTGTCCGGAGCCTGTGCTCCGCAGCGGGAGAAGCCACGACAGTGAGGGGCCCACGTACCAAAAAAAACCCACCACCAACAACAACAATAACAAAAAACAAGACAGTATTTGTCAAGAATTTAGAACAGCACTTGGCACACAGTAACTGCTAGATACCAGAAAGCATTTGTTAAATAACAGACCTGGACGATCTTTGCATCAGTATGCCCCACACTGGGGTCTGAAGTCAAACTACTCTTCTAGGCTGGTAAATTCAACCCTTACGTCACTCCTCCTCCGGGATGAAGGCTCATTCACCACGGGGTGGGAGGTGTGGGGAGGGGAAGGATAACTCTGGAACAGAGATGGAGATGGGTGATTGTGAGGAAAATGCAGGCCCGGCCCTGGCGCTTCTGGGCACCTTGGTCCTTGCCTAGCAACTTGTGACCGAGCGCTGTTTTCATAAACAGAGGTGCTTTGGTGTTTGGGGAGCAGGTCGTTAGCAAGGCCCAGCCAAGAGGGAAAACTATGAAGGGCACACTCCAACCACAGAATGAAATACAGTCCCTTACTCGGAGACAGGAACAGAAAGGATGAGCTGTGGAGGCTGAAGCCTCCTCCCTCCTTTCACAGAAAAGGATGCTACTGGGACTTCCCTGGTGGCCCAGTGGGTAAGACTCTGCGCTCCCAATGCAGGGGGCCCAGGTTCGATCCTTGTTCAGGGAACTAGATCCCGCATGCGTGCCACAACTAAGAAGTCTGCATGCCGCAACAAAGATGCCACATGCCGCAACGAAGAACCACGTGCTGCAACTAAGACCCAGTGCAGCCTACATAAATAAATAAAAAAATAAATAAAATATTAAAAAAAAAAAAAAAAGGGACGCTACCATCCGGTCACACAGCCAGTTAGAAGAGTTCTGGCCAGAGCCCCGCTCTCCTGACTGTGTCTCTGGACCGGTGCTCCCCACTCCACAGTCATCAGGATGTGGAGAGTTGTAAATCAGCCCTGTGGGAGTGCTCTCAGGACCCTCCTGTCCCTCCCCCACCCAGAGAGGACAGGTAAATCTATACCAGCACGCCACTGGTGGAGCCCAACGGGATCCCGAATTATCGTAGGGAACGTCTCCCCCACAATGTGGGCCTGATGATGAATTGCAGATAGACTGGGGAGCCATTAAAAAAATTTTCTTTGATAAATCAAATACTCCAATTTGCTTCTCTGCCTACTTTTTCTTGCCTATAATTACAGCTCTAAATATGGTCACCAGCTCAAATACTAATAGACTAGCAAGTTGTATATCCATGCATGCAGCCACTGGCTTGCCTAAAAGTTGGGCCACTTGAGGCCATATAGAAACAAAGAGATAGTAGATATAAAGTGCTTCAAGAGACAGATGTGTTCAGAGGTGAGACGGTGTAACGCAGGCTCTTCCAACAATGAATGATTAAACACAGAAGTCCGGTCATGACCCAGTGACCTGGAGCAGAGTTGGAATGCATCTACCAATGTGCTCGGTGAGCTCTTAGGTCAGAAATCCAGGAGGCTGCCCGAATGTCTTCTCTCGCTCCCACGTGTGCAGTCATTTTGGCCGCCCAGCATCTGAATACCCTTCCTAGTTCTGGGTGAGCCTTTGTGGATGGAGGCTGCCCCCCACTACAGAAGCTAGAGGCGGCTTGTCCCTCTTTTTCCCAGGGGGTTAGGTCCTGGGCATGGGTCCCAACCTTACCCAGGTGGATGGTCTAGTAGGTTGATTTTCTTTTTTATTGAGGTATAGTTGATTTACAATATAATATGTTTGAGGAATATAATATAGTGACTGGTTCCTTTTTCTCCGCATCTTCGCCAACATTTGTTATTTGTGGTCTTTTTTTTTTTTTTTTTTTTTTTTTTTTTTTTTTTTTTTTTTTTTTTTTTTTGCGGTACGCGGGCCTCTCACTGTTGTGGCCTCTCCCGTTGCGGAGCACAGGCTCCGGACGCGCAGGCTCAGCGGCCATGGCTCACGGGCCCAGCCGCTCCGCGGCATGTGGGATCTTCCTGGACCGGGGCACGAACCCGTGTCCCCTGCATCGGCAGGAGGACTCTCAACCACTGCGCCACCAGGGAAGCCCCTGTGGTCTTTTTGATGACAGCCATTCTGACAGATGTGAGGTGATGTCTCTTTGTGGTTTGGATTTGCATTTCCCTGATGATTAGCAATGTTGAGCATCTTTTCATGTGCCTGTTGGCCATCTGTACATCTTCTTTAGAAAACGTCTATTCAGGTCTTCTGCCCATTTCTTTAATTGGGTTGCCAGTCGATTATTTTTAAATAATAGCTTTATTGAGATATAATTAACATACCATAAAATTCACCCTTTTTTTGGTTGTTTTTTTTTTTTTTTTGATGTGGACCATTTCTAATGTCTCCACTGAACCCACCAGAATATTGCTTCTGTTTTATGTCTTGGCCTTTTTTTTTTGGCCCCAAGGTATGTGGGATCCCAACTCCCCAACCAGGGACTGAACCCGCACTTCCTGCATTGGAAGGCAAAGTCCCAACCACTGGACAGCCAGGTAAGTCCCAAAATTCACCCTTTTAAGGTGTTTTTGTGTGTGTGTGTGTGTGTGTGTGTGTTTGTGGTGTGCGGGCCTCTCACTGTTGTGGCCTCTCCCGCTGCGGAGCACAGGCTCCGGACGCGCAGGCTCAGTGGCCATGGCTCACGGGTCCAGCCGCTCCATGGCATGTGGAATCTTCCCGGACTGGGGCATGAACCCGTGTCCCCTGCATCGGCAGGCGGACTCTCAACCGCTGTGCCACTAGGGAAGCCCAAGGTGTTTTTTAGTATAGTCGCAGAGCTGTGAAACCATCACCACAATCAATGTTAGAACATTCTTGTCATCTGAAAAAGAAACCCTCTACCCATTTGCTGTCATTCTTTCTCCCCCCAGCCTTAGGCAACCAAGAGTCTATTTCCTGTTTCGATGGATTTGCCTATTCTGGACACTTCACATGAATGGAATCATACAATATATGTCCTTTTGTGCCTAGCTTTTTTTTTTTTTTTTTTTTTGGCGGTACGCAGGCCTCTCACTGCTGTGGCCCCTCCCGTTGCGGAGCACAGGCTCCGGACGCGCAGGCTCAGCGGCCATGGCTCACGGGCCCAGCCGCTCCGCGGCATGTGGGATCTTCCTGGACTGGGGCACGAACCCGTGTCCCCTGCATCGGCAGGTGGACTCTCAACCACTGCGCCACCAGGGAAGCCCCCTAGCTTCTTTTATTTAGCATATTTTCAAGGTTCATCCCGTGTATTAATACTTCATTCTTTTTATGGCTGAATGATATTCCATGACATGGATTTACCACATTTTGTTCATCCATTCATTCATCGATGGACATTGGGTTGTTTCCACTTTTTGGCTATTATGAATAACGTTGCTATGATGATACGTGTACAGGTTTTTGTGCAGATGTGTATTTTCAGTTCTCTTGGCTACATACCCAGTAGGGGAATTGCTGGGTCATATGGTAACTCTGTATTTAACGTGTTGAAAAACTGCCAGACTGTTTTCCAAAGCAGCTGCACCATCTTACATTCCCACCAGCAATGTACGAGGGTTCCAATTTCTCCACATCCTCACCCACACTTGTTATCGTCTGTCTTTTTCATATTAGTCTTGTGGCGGTAAAGGGGTATCTCATTGTGGTTTTGATTTTGACTTTGATGTTTGAGGGTGTGTAGGGGCAGCGGAGAAACGACTTCCAGCAGAAGTGGCCCTTGGAGAGCCTAAGTAGCAGAGGCGCTGAGCTCCCAGTGGTGGCAGCGCCATGGGCATCCTGGCTGCCGTTGGTTCCTGGTCATTTTCAGAGCTTGCTTCTTCAGTCGCTCCATTGAGCCTATGAGTTACCTGCTGGTCTTCACATGAAGTCCCTTTCCCCGAAGCTAACCAGAGCCAATTTCTATTGCTCCAAACCAAAGATCATGGCTGATACCCTATTTAAGCTGCCTCTCAGTCTGTTATACTTATCCTTCCTGAATGTCTTTTCTCTTGTTGCAATCTTTCACTTCTCCCCAAACTACTATAACAATCCCCTTGCTGTGGGCCCTTTCCCCAGCCAATCCCTCTTGCCCATCACCCAGCCCTACGCCTCTGAGATCCAAGTTTGATCCACTTCTCCCCCTTCCCTTTCATATCAAGCCTAACCTCCCTGATTCAGCACACAAGGCCAGCCATAATGTGATCACTGACTTCTCTGGGCTGCTCTCCTGCCACTTCCCCCCGGCACTGCTCAGATGGGCTTAGAGCGCCTCATTCATGTAATGTCTCCTCCACCCGCCCTGATCGCCTCCTCCTTCCCGCCCCATCTGCTCTGGACGCCCCTATGTCATATCACAAAATACTGTATTATTATTGACAGGTCTGTTTCCCTCGCTACAATATAACCTCCTAAAGGGAAAGAAACATGCTTCCCGCCACACTTTATCTTAGGCCTTAGCACCAGGGCACCCAGCTCAACTGAGGTCACTGTTAGAGGGTCTGGCACAAGTTACTGCCGTTCTCGCATCTATCCTAGTGAAAGGCAGAGGTGACGGACAGCACACTGAGGGAGGGGTAAGTGGCGAGCTCTGGTGGAGCTTCGCTGTACACCTGGCTGCCTTTGGGTTACCACCGGCGACTCGGGACTGTGTAGTTAAACACGGTTGTGCACAAAGGGACAAGATCACGGAGAAGATTGTGGTTACATCTTTTTAAAATGTCGAAATCCCTGGAAAACTAAGAAGGATGTATTGATGCCGACTCAGGGTTTAAGGTTTATGGGGCTGAAACCCACTGGGAGCTTTCCCACCTTTGTCCAGTGTCACGTGAGAGAACACACCAGCTTCAGAGCTGGTTCCTCACAAGACTTATTTATAGTCTTTCCTGGGATCCTCTGAGCGGCAGCATACCCCATATCAAGACTCTTTGTTTTGTTTTGTTTTTAAAAGCTTCTCCAAGGTTATGTAATTAAATTTTTTAAAAATTTCATTTATGTATTTATTTTTGGCTGCATTGGGTCTTTGTTGCTGCATACGGGCTTTCTCTACTTGAGGCGAGCAGGGGCTACTCTTTGCTGTGGTGCGGGGCTTCTCACTGCGGTGGCTTCTCTTGTCGCGGAGCACGGGCTCTAGGCGCGCGAGCTTCAGGAGTTGTGGCGCACGGGCTTAGTTGCTCTGTGGCATGTGGGGTCTTCCCGGACCGGGGCTCGAACCCGTGTCCCCTGCATTGGCAGGTGGATTCTTAACCACTGCACCACCAGGGAAGTACCATATCAAGACTCTTTGAAAGTGAAGGAATGAGAAAGGCCAGATCGTCTTCTTGAAGACTTGGCCTCCCTCCATTCCTCCTGCCCATCGCCCACGTGAAAACATTCCTCTTCGGACTCGAGAGGAAGCACCATGCAATGGCAGTGCTGAAGGAATGCCAGAGGTCGTTCTAGACTCCTGAGGACCCCACCTTGAGCCTACGTCCCTCTCTAGGGTCTGACCACACAAACCTCTGGTTCACTGAATGCTTCTGGCCTTGGTGGCACTGTCCCCTCGGTCTGGAAGGTTCTCCCCACTCTTTCCATGACTGTCTCTTAACTTACAAGCCTCGTCTTTGGGGAGACTGGCCCCGATCACTTAACTAAAGTACATTTCCCTCATGTTATTCTATCTCATAGGCCCCTGGCTCTTCCTCTATGACCGCAGTTTGCAACGACATAGTTATGTGTTTGTTTAATCAGAGATCCCCGAAGACAAGGGCCATGCCCGTCTTGTCCACCCCTGTACCCCCAGCCCTACCGCAGTGTGGGCGCATACTCACCCTTTGCTGAATTCGTGAATGAATGGATGGATGAAGTCCATCTCCGAAGCAGTCAGATGCACACGGAGGAGAAGCTGGGTGGTGGCCAGCACTTTAGACAGCGCCTACACCTGATGTGCTCTCTCTGCATCAGAACCAGGGTCCACAATACCGCCCACTGCTCCCTCCGCCAGGACAGACACGCTGTGGGAACTACCCTTCACAGCACACGCTGTGTGTTGTCTGAAGTGCTAGCAAAGAGCTTGTAGTGGTTGTTGGAACTAAACTCGCCCCCGCCCAAAGGAAAAAACCCACTTGCTTTAACGACTAAGATCTAAAAAAATAAATACCATGTTTACATTGAAGTGTTTTGTGACTTCCCATCAACAAATAAGGAGAGAACAAGAGGGGGTGCAGGGCCGAACACAATGGCTCGTTCCCTTCCATGGGGGCAACCTTGGTATTGAACTTCCCCACTCACAGCTGGTGATTTCAAACTATGGAGAAAAAGGCAGGGTTGCCAACAGTGGAGAGTGATCTTTGGGGCCCGATGCCTCTCACCTGGGCACTGATAAATACCCATGGTTATCGGCGGGGGCGAGAGGCCTGCCTCGGGCATCAGCAGCTCAGGAAACACGGTAAAGAACCCCGCGACAGGTTTACTGTCCCACGAGCTTGGGCCCTACACTCAGCATCACACTGCCCTGGAAGAATGTTGCATCAACTCGGGTTGTGTGCGTGTGCGTGTGCGTGTGCGTGTGTGTGTGAGATATTCCTTTAAGCTAAGCTAGCAGAGGATGTTATATGACATATGAATAGGGTGGCAACTTACTGTTGAGTCCCAGTGTCCTGTGTCTATTTATTATAGTCAGTTTTGAGCCACTGCCTGCAGGGGAACCTCTGTCATCCAGATCGCTCAAGAACATGGTCAGGCCAAAAACCCCAGGGTCTAGGGCAGCCATGGCTTTAGGACACAGATCTTTCTGAAAAAAAAAAGCCCCTTTTTGTCTGCACTGTCGCGAAGCACATCGGGTTCACAGAGGACAGCTGGCACATGAGGCAACCCACGAGCAGGGGCCCGGACTGGCTTCAAGAGCATTGGCTTGAGAGCTGCGAGGCACAGGGCAGCTCGTGGAAACAACTCAGGGGTGGCTGAGGCAGAACGGTGGTACAGGATTTTTTTTTGGCCGTGCTGCGAGGCATGTGGGATCCTAGTTTCCGGACCAGGGATCGAATCTGGGCCCCGGCAGTGAAAGCACAGAGTCTTAACCACTGGACTGCCAGGGAATTCCCTCATTTTTAAATACAGTTTTGATTTTGAAATATTTTAGATTTGCAAAGGTAGTATGGAGAGTTAACACAGACCCTTCGCCCAGCTTCCCTCGTGTGCACTTTTAGGCAACCAAGATACATTGATCGAAACTAAGAAATTAAGTTTGGCCCAATGCTATCAATTGAACCACAGACTTCCTCTGGGTTTCACCGGGTTCTTCCTAATGTCCTTTTTCCGTTCCAGAAACCCAGGATCCTGCTTCACATTTAGTCATCGTGTCGCCTTAGTCTCCCCCGACCTGGGACAGTTTCTCAGCCTTTTCTTGTTTGTCATGACCTGGGCTATTTTGAAGAGTACTAGTCAGGTGTTTTACACATTCGTCGTATTTGTAAAACTCCGTTGGAAAGAGTCATCCTGGCCTAGAAGGTGGAGCAAACTCCAACCTGCAGGACAGATCCGGGCTGCTGTGTCCGTGTGGTCCACAAGCTAAGAATGGCTTTCACATTTTTGAGTGGTTGAAAAAAATCTCAGAAGAAGAAGATTTCACGGTATGTGGAAATTCTCACAAAATCCAAATTAGTTTCAGTGTCCACAAATTAAGTTTGATTGGAAGGGGGCCACGTTCGTTCTTTCCTGGACCAGAGTCTGTGTGGCTGCGTTTGTGCGCCAGCGGCCGAGGTGAGGCATCCACCAGCCCACTCGGCCCACAGATCCCCACTGTTTACCCTCTGGCCCTTTCCAGAGAGTCTGCTGACCCTGATGCAGACGGCCTGTGGGGGCCGGATTCACTTTGATTCAAAAGCTAAGTCAGCTATTAAAAGAGCACTGAAGCTTCACGTTCATTCATTCAGTTGTTCCACAAATATTTATCAAGGGTCCTTTGTCAAAGCTTGCAGAGACCCCTATTTGAGCAAGTGTTAACAGATGCTAAAACCCTGGAGTTGGGAGAGATTAATTCTCATCAAATGTCTTCCCCAGTCTCGGGCACAGTTTCTGCCTGCAGTGATAATAGCTGCTGTCCTACTTTGAGCACTACGTTATACCAGGAACGCTTACCTGCAATATCTCTTTTAATCCTCACCACCACCCCAGGAGTTGTTCCAGGGGGAAACTGAGGTTTAAGAGATTAGCCACACCCAAGGGCACACAGGGTGCTACTAAATGGCAGAGGCAGGATGCAAGCCCAGGCCGGCCCGGCCCTTGGGCTGGTGCTGTGCAAACAAGACACTCGTCCTGCCCAGGAGGGGCCTGGGGGTCTGGAGGAGAGAGTGGGGGGTGGGGGAAGCTTTGGGTGGTTCCTGGACGATCATGGCTTTTCCACGGGCTCCTGAACTCTGGAAGCAACAGGCCAGGATGCAGAGGTCGGTAGCCAGAGGCCCCATCTGAAACAGTATTATTTTTTCAAAAGAACATCACATGGTGCTTTTTGGGGTCCAGCGTCTCGCCCCTACGTCCGATGTACAAGCCCAGCGAGACCGTCCGTCTTGGGTCTCTGCTCCCTCCACTTCTGGTGTCGCTGCTCTGCTACCCACATGGCTGGGAGAGTCTGAGCTCTCTGCCCTCTGGGCAGGAAGGCAGCCCTCCTCTTCCTGCCCTGGACCCGGGTGCTGGGGCCCGGCCTCGCCACCGCTTGCGTGGCCAGCAGGTGAAGACGCCCCGCCAGGGATGGAAGGTGCACATAAGCTGCTCTTCACCCTGGTCGGACAAGCTGAGAGATACCCCAAGAAAAGCACCAGCAGAAAGGGTGAGAAGGGGCGCCCGTGGCCTGGCTGGGCTGGGAGCAGGGTGGGAACGCCGCTGACATGGATGCTGCTGTCCCCTGCTATTTGGGCCTTCCCGGATGGACGGCCGCACTGACCCTCACCCTTCCCGTATCGACTCAGAGCAGAGCGAGCGGCTCAGCCTGGGCCTGATGGCAGTTCCCGCTCACCAGCCCCGCCGCCGCGGGTCCAACTGCTCACGGGCCGGTTCTGCTCCGGACGATGACTCCAATATATGTCGTCAACAAGAACCAGAAAGAGGGAGCCGGACCTGACGAAAGAAGCCCCTGGTGGGTGTCCAGAGTGCATCCAATTCTGAGTTATTTTCTGAAGAGAACAAGTCACTTGAGAGTTTTCTGTTCCCTAAAATGTCCCCGGGAACTTTTTAACTGGCTTGGTGGTCTGTCTCTCCTAAGCCCTTAGCAGCTGCAAAACTGATTCACAAAGCTTGTTTTTCTTTTTGTGTTTTTCAAAAAGAAACAAATGTAAACCAGGTTGCAAAGCCCTGGAGGTATACAGTGTGACGAGCGGGCACCGGCTGTCCCGAGGCGGTGGTGACACAGCCGGGGGGGGGGGGGGGGGGGGGGGGATACGGCTCTGTTCTGTGTTCCAGGCTGTCCCAAGGACCCACAGCGCTAGGTTTCCAAACGGCCGCCACGCAGGGGGCTCTGTGCCTGGAGGAGGGAGCTGCAGCTGTTCTGTTTCTCTCACACAGACCCCTGCTCCGGGGGTCAGAAACATCATCTCAAAGGCTGGTTTCTCCGGGGTAGGAGCTGGTACTGGCCGGCGGGTGTGTCGGACTAAGCACGTGTGGAGAATAACCTTTGGCCCATTTGCCTGAGTAAGACCTCATAACTGAGGACAAAACTCTTAAAATCAGACCATAACTTCCACCTGTTTATATGACGAGGGTAGCCTATATTCAAGGTCAGAATGCTGCTGAAGCCTGAGTCACGTTCCCTCAACATCCCGAGCAGCGCCGGGTAACTGCTTTCGCCTGCTACGAGTTCTGCAGCCCAGCGGAGTTCAAGGCTGCGAATCAACCACACTGGCCTATGCGGCGCGTGCGCTGTGTGAGGGGGCGGCTCCCGTCTGCTGAGCTCTGCCCCGGGGAGGCCGGCCGGCCGTTTCTGGTCCAGCTGCGATACACACAGGGCTCAGGGGCTGCTGTTCTGCATTCTCTTTGGCAGGTGCCACCGGCGTTAAGCATGGCCAGGGATGCTCTTCATAACGGTTGCACACAATTGCTCAGGGGTTTTGCTCATAAGAAGCCATAAGCCGGGGCTCTCAGGAGCCCAGAGCACCCAACGCCCCCGCCCCAGCCTAATAGCAGGCTGGGATGACCCATATCAGGCCACATTAGGCTAAGGGTCCAGGTGCCACTTGAGGGGATAGAAATAAGGCCACACTTGCCACGAGGAAGGCCTGCTGCTGGCTGAGGCGCCCCCTGCCCCCGGGGACCACGCCACCTTCTCGTCCTGTCCAAACCCCCTCCAGGCAGCACTGCCGTGGATTAGGCGCGAGAATGGCGGCCGGGGTCTCCAGACACCCTTTCCACCCAGCTGCCATCGTTTTTCTTGCCTCCGCCCACTTTTCTATTTCAGAAACAGTGGAATGTCCAACTTTGTGACTTCCACTGCTTAAGAGAAATTTGCTTTTAATGTCTAAACGTTCTGAAGATTAGAGCAGGGGTAGGGAGATGCGGGGAAAGCAGTGCCTTGTGGAAAACACACACACACACAAAGTCCTTTGTGCTTCAGGCACTCCTTTCAACTTCACTGACCGTAGGATCTTGTCCAGAATCTTGGGAAATGGTTAGGCCAAGAATTTGAGTCGTGAATATTTCTGCAGTGATTTCGTCTGGAAGTTCTTCTTCAAAGCAAATTTCTGAACCTAACCAGACAAGAAAAGAAAGCAAATGCCTTCATAACAATTAGGTTTCTAACTCAGAAGCATTTTCCAAAAATATGAGGAAATGATACTAAACAAAAGTGAGAGGAGCTTTGTGCGGGGATTTGGCCCTGATTCCGTGAAAACCTTTGGGTGGAAACTGGTTAAAATCCCTCCTTTGTGGTTTGGGTTTGGAGCACTGTTACCCAAAACTCTGCACACTTCACTGGAAAGCCTCAACTACAAGGCATCATTGATTTTACTGTTTTGAGACACTTAGGAACACTGTATACATGTGTGTGTATATAAAACAATTGGGAAAGTTACATTCTGAGATCCCAGATACACAAGGAATGGCGTAGAGGAGCTTGCAGGTTGGAAATGACCAATCAGATCCTGGAGTCTAGAACCATCTGTGTTAGGAACTCTGTTCAATTTGAAATTGGGAACAGACAACAGAAGGAGAGGGAGAAAAAAAAAAAAAAAAAAAAAGAAGGAGAGGGAGAAGGAAGCCTGATGAGGAGTCTTTGTTCCCGACCCCATGGGGGCAGCAGGGCAGCACTCGGGGTTGTCCATGGACACGTTCCAGCACAAGGGCGTCGGTGAGCTAAAAGAAGGAGGTGGGAAATCCTCAGACAGGAAAGGAGAGGAGGATTTTTTTTTTTTGGCCGCACTGCACAGCATGCGGGATCTTAGTTCCCCGACCAGGGATCGAACCCACGCCCCCTGCAGTGGAAGCGTGGAGTCCTAACCACTGGACTGCTAGGGGAGTCCCAGGATGATCTTTAAAGATGTTCAAGCTCTGGCAGCGTGAAGTCGGGCTCGTGCCTGCCTGCCGAGTCCCTACCCTCTCCTCATCCAAGGCTCTCCTGACGATACCTCTTCTGAAAGAGCTTCTGAACTGTATCCTCTACTAGTGGCCAAGATTCGCCTACCCAAGCTGGAAAGATGAGGACTGAATCGGGGGAATAAAGGGAAGAAACAAGGCTGGGAGACACGAAGGAAGGACGGAGCACAAGAACAAATGCTTTCATCTCTTAGACATGACCACCACTCCCTGGTCCTTTTATAACGTATTCATGTTGCGTTCCCAACAGACTTGCTTTGTTGTGTGCATGGTATGAAGGAGAGTGGCTTGCACCAGTTAGAAGACTTAAATGCACTTAAGTCGCCAACAAATTAGTGCAGCTCAGCTACGTGTCCGGACAGAGCCCACTGTAGTACCTTTGAGAGAAGAGGCTGCGGGCTCGGATTTCCAGCCCTCAGGATTCAGTCCGAACAGTGTAGCAAAGCAGTCAGACATCTCCTCTTCCGTCATGTGCTCACCTGGGCATCACAAAGGGAAAAGGAGGCTGTTCAGCTCATGGGACTGAGCCTCACGTCAGAGTTTAACATCATCATTCTGGGGTCTTCAAGAGAATGATTCCACTGTTTCCTTGAGACACAGAAACATTCTAGGGAGTCCCATGTTACTGTCACATAGACTTCCTTATATGGTGCTAAAAATGGGACTCCAACCCAGCGGACTGTGTTGGGGCTTGTGCAGAGAAAGAAGACAGCACTCTGATAAAGACTGTGCTTAGCTTCATTTCAACTTCCCTCACATTAGAAGCAGCAGTTTGGCTAAGATGAAATGATCGCCCAGAGAAAAGGGCTACTTGACTTCCTCACAAAAAACGATGAGGAAGGACTTCCCTGGTGGCGCAGTGGCTAAGAATCCGCCTGCCAATGCAGGGGACATGGGTTTGAGCCCTGATCCGGGAAGATCCCACATGCTGCGGAGCAACTAAGCCTGTGCACCACAACTACTGAGCCTGCGCTCTAGAGGCCATAAGCCACAACTACTGAGCCCGTGTGCCACAACTACAGAAGCCCACACGCCTAGAGCCCGTGCTCCGCAACGAGAAGCCACTGCGATGAGAAGCCCACGCACTGCAACGAAGAGAGAAGCCCCCGCTTGCTGCAACTAGAGAAAGCCCAAGCGCAGCAACAAAGACCCAACGCAGCCAAAAATAAATAAATAAATGTATGTTTTTTAAAAGTACGATGAGGAAAAGAATAGGTAAAAATGAAAAGTTTTACTTTGGTGTGGTTTTATTTCACAAATGCAACCCAGTCTCGTAGTAGCTCTGTGAGTTTGATGGCTGACACTTGTATTCCTGCTTTATGAGTGAAGGCCCTGAATCTTGCAACTCCAGGAAGCTGGAACATAAACTGCATCCTTCTGGTTCCCGGCATCCTTCCCTTTACCCCGTGTTTGCCAGCCACGTGGGTCAGTAAGCGGCATCCTCGTGGCTGAAGTCCAGTCAAATCAGAGATGCCGGGGGGTGGTCTGTCTCCCAGCTCAGTTCTCTCCAGTGGGAATGGCTCAAGGGTGTTACGAGATATACCTATTTAGGTATTTACCTTTGGTTTGAAGCAGTTTCAGAAAATCCTCTCTTCGAATAGCTTTCTTTCCGTTTGAATTGGTAAAACCAAGAATGTCAAAGCTCCGCTGGATGCCACTCATGGTGTTACCGAAGGGTGGCCTGTGATTAAGGTAAACTTTGAAGAAATCTGGTAGGTTGATTTTGTCAATTAGTTTTCCAGTGTCCACATACTCACTAAATCTGATTTCGTTAAACATATCTTCAATCTAGGAAAGAGGTTTAGGGGGAAAAAAGAAAGACCATGGTAAGCAGAAAAGACGCTTTGATAGACGTCTAAGAATTGGAGAGTAACAGACAAATGTTCACCATTAGCTTAGAACATGTATGTTATTGGTTGACTGTATCCCCCCTCCAAAGAAAGATAGGTTGAAGTCCTAACCCCCAGTCCCTCAGTCCCTCAGGGCAGATGTCATTAGTTAAGATGAGGTTGTACTGGAGGAGGGTGGGCCTTCCATACAATATGACTGGTGTCCTCATAAAAAGAGGAAAGAGACACTCAGGGCCAAGACGGACATGTGATGGCCGAGGCAGTGGTTGGAGGGATACACCTTAAGCCAAGGAACATCAAGGATTGATGGTAACTGCAGAAGCTAGAAGAGGCAAGGACACACATTATCCCCTACATGTTTCATAGAGAGCATGACCCTGCTGACACCTTGATTTCAGAGTTCCATGAGAGAATAAATTCCTGTTGTGTGAAGCCACCCACTTTGTGGTACTAAATTTTACAGCAGCTTTGATCCACTGTCCAACTGGTCAATACTATTAGCATTGGCATGAACAGTGTTTCATTTCTTCACTTTTCACCTAAGTATCTCACAGTGTATCTACTACATCCTTGCTTTGTGAAGAAGATATTAGTTTCATTTAAAAGATGGAATCCTGAAGAATTTAGAAATTAGTTTAGATGAACGAGCAAATAATTCAGTGTGAAACTCAAATACAGGACCTAAGGCTGTGGTAAGTTTCTTAAGGCAACTAACTGCACCACGATTCTTTTTTCCTTTCTTTCTTTTCCATCTTTATCCTGCAATGTTTTATATACTCAAAAGATTCTATGTAACATACATACAACTTATGTGATATAATTTTTAAAATGAAGACCTAAGAAGCCATCATTCATTGAAAATATCAACACAGCTGGCAAGTCTTAAGCGAGACTAACCAAGAAAAAGAAGAGAAAAGACTCAAATTATTAAAATCAGGAATGAAAGAGGGAATACCAGTACCAATCTTACAGAGATTAAAAAGAGTATGAGCAATAATATGCCAACAAATCAGATAACTTAGGTGAAATGGACAAATTCCTAGAAAGATACAAATGACCAAAACTGACTCAAGAAGAAAGAGAAAATCTAAACAGACCTATAACAAGTAAATAGATTGAATTAGCAACTTTACAGCTTCCGCAAAGAAAAACCAAGGACCAAATGGCTTCATTGGTGAATTCTACCAAATATTTAAAGAATACCAATCCCCCACAAACTCTCCCAAAAACATAAGAAAAGGGAACAATTCCCAACTCATTCTGTGAGGGCTGCTTTCTGATTTGGAAAGTCATTCTTTGCGTATTTTCCAAATTTCCTAGAATGAGCAGAGTGCTGACATGTCTGCGGATTCAAATGGAAATGTGGTGCCAGTTAATGCAGGTCTCCACACAGGGCTCCTTGCGTAACTGGCAAAATGCAAGGAGGAGAGAAATAGAACACAGAAACAAACAAAACCACACCCCACTCCAATCAGCCTTCTCTGTGCAGTATTTTTGTACCACGCACACTGCAGCCGGCTAAAATTCAGAAACCTGAACTGTGCCTGACAAAGGGCTAGAAATGAGTATTTTAGTGTCTACATTTGAAACTAATATGTGTCCCTCCAAATTGCAGGGTTTTGAATTTTAGAGAGAGAGAGAGAGAGAGAGAGAGAGAGAATAAGAGCCACAGAAAAGTGGGAAATAATTTTTTTCCCCCAGAACCTGAACTTTTTTGGTCTGTAGGAATGAATCAGGAAGAGAATCTATATTTGTACACAATATTTATCAATAGATGGCCAATTTCTCCCTGTCCACTAAATAAATGTAGAACAAAAATGGAAAGAGCACCAGTTTGAAGCAACGCCAAATATCAGCCTGTCTGGAACATCCTAGTGTCTTGGTCTTGCCCCAAGTATCAAGAAGAAAATACAAACCTCTTGCAGTCCAGCCATCATTTCTGTGAAAGATCTGGGGTACCTTCCTTCCACTTTTTCCCATGCATATAAAACACATGTGTCTATTTTTTTTTGCAAAACTGGTACGTGTATATATCCTTTTTTGTATCCTGCTTTTCCCCTTTTTACACTGTATCTTAGTAATCGCCTAATATTTTCAAAGAAGCCATATATCTTCAATGCAACATTCCAGGAATGGTCTTTAGATGTAACATCATTGGTTATGGATACAAACGAACCATAATTGGTACTATGCAAGCAGTTCTAATTGGTAACATTTTCATATACAGCATTTGTTGAGTTTATATTATGTACAACTGCATGTTAAATTATGTACAATTTTGTGTATAAATAAAACTATCCAGTAGCATGTATTATTTACAGATTCTACTATATGATTTTAATACTATTGGTATATGCATGTGCTACCACCTACTATGAGCCAAGGGAGACTGGGGCTAACACTATGATCTTTGATGGCAGACCTAGGTTCAAAGCCTGGTTCTGCCATTTTCTATATGACTTTGGGTTAGTAACTTAACATTCCTTATCCTCAGTTTCCTGTCCTGAAAAAGGGAGTAATATGGTAAACCATTTGCAGTGGGCTGATCTGAGGCTTACTGTGACAATGTATCTAAAGTGCTGACACAGGGCCTAACACAGTCAGCACTCAACCGGCAGTAACTGTTCTTGTGATTCTTATACTTCCTATGCCCTTGCTAATTACAATGCATGTAATTATAACACAAATTATAATTTATAAATACATAAATTATAACGTAAATGACACGTGTACTTTACAAACGTAATATACGATTCAAACTCAATTCAGAAATAGGAGACTAACCCAAAGAGGACAAAGAAGGAATCCAAACGTGCCTGGAGTTACTCACACCCGGAGCATTCCAAAGATCTCAGGGAACATTCTTGGCACAAACCACTCTGTAGGTGACTCACCTCTTACTCTCTTTCCCCAAATGACTGACCAAAGATCACTGCTCAACAGGCAGGGAGCTGGCAGCTTCAGCGTCATGACGTTTCTTTCCCGAGCCTACTCTGGGTTAGTTGAAGAGGCAGGTGCTGCTACGTATCTAAACGAGGTTCGTGCTTGGGAGAGGAACCTCGGAGCCCGAATGGAACGCCCAGAGCCCTCCCAGGCCCCGCGGTCGCCCAGAGCGCTCTGGCTGGCTCAGCCCGGCCTCTTATTGGCATTCTCACACCGGCCTGTCATCCACGAAGGCAGTGGTTCATTTGATTCACCCAGGGAGCTTTAAACATTCTAAGGCCTCAGCCCCATTCCCAGAGACCCTGATTTAATTGTTCTGGGGTGGAGTATAAGCAGTCAGAGTTTTTAAAAGCTCCCCAGGGGATATGAATGTGTGGCCAAGGTTGAGAAGTATGGCTTTAAGGCAGGGGATCTCAAACTTTATCAGGCATCAACATGAGCAGGAGGGCCCCTTAAAACACAGACTGCTGGGGCTTCCCTGGTGGCGCAGTGGTTGGGAGTCCGCCTGCCGATGCAGGGGACACGGGTTCGTGCCCCGGCCCGGGAAGATCCCACATGCCGCAGAGCGGCTGGGCCCGTGAGCCATGACCGCTGAGCCTGTGCGTCCGGAGCCTGTGCTCCGCAACGGGAGAGGCCACAGCAGTGAGAGGCCCACGTAACGCAAAAAAAAAAAAAAACACAGACTGCTGGTCTGGGGGCCACAGCTTTGAGAACCAGCTCTTACACCACAGCGGCTAGCGGAGGTGATGCTCATGCCAAAAAGAACCAGCACCCGGCCTGTGACTTTCATCCCAGAGCAACGGTGGGTGGCAGCTGTGAGGCATATTCTAATTCTTCAGGCCCACATCTGTCTCCTCCATTAAGCTGTAGCAATAGTGTTCATCTCTATTTCCACAGCAGCCTTGCTCAGAGCCCGGCACATCGTGGGGGCCCAGAGAAACGTTTACTGCATGAATGAAACACCGTGGGCACAATGAGGCCATGGAAGAAGTTCTCTTAAAACTCAAAAAAGGGGGGCTTCCCTGGTGGCGCAGTGGTTAGGAATCCTCCTGCCAAGGCAGGGGACACGGGTTCGAGCCCTGGTCCGGGAAGATCCCACATTCCGCGAAGCAACTAAGCCTGGGCGCCACAACTACCGAGCCTGCGCTCTAGAGCCACAACTACTGAGCCCGCGAGCCACAACTACTGAAGCCCACGCACGCGTAGAGCCCGTGCTCTGCAACAAGAGAAGCCACCGCAGTGAGAAGCCCGTGAACCGCAACGAAGAGTAGACCCCGCTCGCCACAACTAGAGAAAGCTTGTGCACAACAACGAGACCCAACATTAATTAATTAATTAATTAAATTAATTAATTAAAAATTTTTTTAATAGGTAGAACTGTCGAGGTCTAGTATCTATTCAACAGCTTGTCATTTGAGTTATAACTTTTTTTTTTTGGCCACGTGCCATGCAACTTGTAGGATCCTAGGTCCCCAACCAGGGACTGAACCTGGGCCCTCGGCAGTGAAAGCGCAGAGCCCTAACCACTGGACCACCAGGGAATTCCTGATTTATAACTTTTAAACATTTACACAGTCGGCCCCTGGACCTCTGCTGGTACCATTGCCCAGGCCCCGAGACGTGAGGGTGGCCTGTCCTTGGAGGGCCGGGGTCCCCTGGCCCAGGACTGCTTTACTCCTGCCGCTGTCATTCTCCCCATAGGTCTTTGGGTTTGCGATCCTGTTGTCAGCCACAGGAAGCCACTGATGGCCTTAGAATTGTGTCTTATAATTAAGTTTTATAACCTCCCTGTTAAAAGGAGAGGAACATGATACACTTGAACTGGCGCCATTCCTCGTCTTTATAAACGGGCTCCTGGTGCGGGTCGGTTTATTCTGTGATAGTTTCATAGACTCGCAGGCTGGAAGGACTCTCCCTCCTCCTTAGACACACCTAGTGCTCTCTAGACCGTCCCTGGCAAGCGAGGAGACAGTCTTTCCTCACAGCATCCTCTTCGCCTCCCACCCCCTCCGTGTGGCCCATCGCGGCGGCGTTTCGCACTGACCTGGTGCAGGGAAGGAGGGTCTGGGCAGCAGCTTCCAGGGCTGGAGATGCCTCTGCTGTTGGCGCATCACTCTGTCACTCACAACTGCCCCCTCTCCAGTAACTATCGGCACAACAGCTGCCTCCCGTCAGGTCCTGCCCACTGGACACCGACCCAGGAGAAGGCCAGCCATTGGTGCTGGGCCACAGCGCTCTCTCCCTGCTGTCTGCCGGCCGGGGGGAGACTCAGAGATGACCACACCACCATTCCCAGCGCCTTTTATGGTGACCTCTGCCCAGCCCCTCATGGGGCCCAGGCTGCAAGCACTTCCGGGGATTCTTCCCCACCCCAGGTGAATGTTTTTAAAGGTTTTAAAATCTGAATGACAGAATTCCCTCGTGGCGCAGTGGTTAAGAAGCCGCCTGCCAATGCAGGGGACATGGGTTCGAGCCCTGGTCCAGGAAGATCCCACATGCCGCGGAACAGCTAAGCCCGCGAGCCACAACTACTGAGCCTGCGTTCTGGAGCCCGCGAGCCTCAACTACTGAAGCCCATGCGCCTAGAGCCCGAGCTCCGCAACAAGAGAAGCCACTGCAGTGGCTTCTCTTTTCTTTACTCCTCTAGAAAAAGGAGTGAAGTACTGATTATGCTACAACATGGATGTACCTTGAAAACAGTGAAAGAAGGCAGACACAAACAGTCGCACATCGCATGATTCCATCTATATGAAATGTCCAGAAGAGGCAAATCCGGAGATGGGAAGTAGACTAGTGGATGCCAGGGGCTGAGGAGGGGGGATGGGAAGTGACGGCTAACGGGTACAGGGTTTCTTTTTAGGGTGATAAACATGTTCTAGGATTCGATAGTGGTGATGGTTGCACAACCCTGTGAACATACTAAAAGCCATTGACTCACTTTAAATAGGTAAATTGTATGATATGTGATATATCTCAATAAAGTTGATTAAAAGGAAAAAAAATAGGGAGTTCCCCGGTGGTCTAGTGGCTAGGATTCTGCGTTTTCACTGCCTTGGTCAGGGGAGATCCCGCAAGCCATGAGGCGTGGCCAAAAATAATAATAATAATAACAAAAGGAAGAAAAATAGGGACTTCCTTGGCGGTCCGGCGGTTAAGACTCCGCACCTCTAATGCAGGGGGTGCAGGTTTGATCCTTGGTCGGGGAACTAAGATCCCACATGCTTCACGGTGAGGCCAAAAAAAAAAAAGAAATATAATACAGAGGTGAAGCAATGGCAAAGGCACGTAACAAAGCAAATGCCATCAGTTTTTAAAAATGTAATTTTCACCATGACTATGATCTATTCTTTTACCATCATAAAACCAGTAAATATAAATATGTGCTTGTTATAAAAAATGCAAACACTGGAGATGTAAAGAATAGAAGTAAAGTGCTCTACCATTCCCCATTCCTCAGCAATAGCCAGTGCTTGATGTCCTGACTTTTGTTTGCACTAAGACCAGCCAGCTGGGGTACAGACCGCGGCCCGGAGTGGCCGTGCACGCTTCCTCATCCCCCTAAGCCTCACTGTCCTGGTTGGTAAAATGGAGATGATAAAAGCATCTTCTTGCCGTGAGGACTAAACGCCAGGGGGTCTGGCACGGTCCTTGGCTCTCAGCGAGCGCTCAAGCAAGAAGGGCTGGTCTGCTGTTGCCGCTCTTGGTGTTATTGATATCATCAGCTGCATTCTTTTTTAGTGGCCGCGCAGCATTTTAGTATTTCTTTCTTTAGATGCTGTAAGTGTGACAACGGCAGTGCTCCCTGGAGTAGGGTTCTCAGTGGACCAGGAAGGCCTCCCGACAGCAGTGGGCCATTTCTCTCACTTTCAGGATGGAAACACCTCGTGATATTTATGCTTCAGAACAAATCCAACCCACTGAGGACCTTTCTTCAAAGTGCAAATTTCCCAATTCCCCTGGGGTCTTCATCAGAGCGGAAACTGTGCCCATGACCGTTGGCTCAAATTTCTCCTCCTCCTACGGTGGGCAGCTGTGCCACCTGGCTACGCTCCCTCCATCCCAGCTGGGACTGCGGTTTAGCCACAAAGATTAGTACACAAGGCTTGGGGAGGATTTGTTCGTTTATCTTTCTGGGTTTTGTTCTGAATACAAAAGCAATACAAGCTACTGCTTGTAGTTAAGAAAAATTAAATTCTACAGAAATGTATGCATGAGCCTCCCCTCTCCCCGGCAATTTACAGCCACGATGGTCTTCTAAGGAGAGTGGATGCGTCTAAATGGGAAGTTTTTTCATTTGTAAACCCCAGAGATGGGCTTATACTGCAGATTTGGAAATAGAAGCCAAGAGCTGAACTGGCTCGGCCAGCAGAGGGACGGGAGGGGGTGCTCCACAGGGAAGGAAGAGGGGGAGCAGAGCTCGGTGGGGGGGTCAAGACCAGCAAGGAAGCCCCCCTGGGGGTGGTCATCGGCACGGGGGAGAAGGTCTAATGAGGAGTTTTAGGTAAACCGCTGCGGAATGCGGTTATGCGTGAATCCTTCTGGTGATTCCGTGTTCCAGGGAAGTTGTCTTGTGTGGATGGGCTTTCTGTTTTTGTGGAAAAGGAGGAAGATGCTGAGCGTCACGTCTGGAATGACCTGGAGTGTGCACACGCACACGGGGGAGCCCCGAGGCCAGGAGAGCGCGAGCCCCCAGGGCAGCCCCGAACTCAGACTATGGGTGGGAGCCAGGGCTGGGTTCCAGCTGGTACCAGAGGCCCCAGCTGACGGGGGTGATATGTAGAAAGTAGAGAGTAAAAGCTCTCACGGATCCCGTGCCTCAGAGGTCAGTGTCGTTAAAGGTTTGGAAGAAGTTCTTTCAGTTTTGCTAGGCATATATGAGATCTATATATTATTGTTAATGAAATGAGGTCATGCTTTACATACTGTTTTGCAACTTTCCTTTTGTCCTTTAACAACAAAACCAGCACATTCTTTCTGAGTCAAGAATCATAGGTCAGGGACTTCCCTGGTGGTCCAGTGGTTAAGAGTCCACCTTCCAATACGGGGGACGTGGGTTCGATCCCTGGTCGGGGAACTAAGATCCCACATGCTACGGGACAGCTAAGTCCATGCGCCGCAACTACTGAGCCCACGTGCTCTGGAGCCCGCGTGCCACAGCTAGAGAGAAGCCCGCGCACGGCAACAAAGAGCCCGTGCACTGCAGCTAAGACCCGAGGCAGCCAAATAAATAAAACGAAAAAATAAAAAAAAGAAGAGAACAGAAAGAAAAGAATCATCGGTCCATTTCACTGTTTAATAACTACTGAGTGTAGGTGCGCCTTACTTGATTCACCCCATCTCCTATCAACGGACCTTAAGGTCATTTTAATTTTTCACTATTACAAACTATCCCGCAGTACATCACTGTTACACTTGCCTGAGTTTTCCTGCAGGATATACTCCTAAAAGCAGAATTGCTGGGTCCAAAGGTAAGCACATTTAAAAAGTTAAGTGATTATTTCCTCTCCAAACCCTCCTAAACGAGGCTAAAGCTGCTGAGTATACCGAATAGTTAGGGCTACTATTCGTTACTCTGAGATCAAACAATAATGTCAGGGATTCTGTCTTCCTTATTGTTTTTGCAGTCAAACATGACTGGTGAGCATATCGTTCATGTGTGTACTCGTCCGACCAAGATCTGCTGAGCCTCCACGATGTGAGCTCTTGCTGGGCACACACCTCTCTGCCAGGATTGGCCTCAATTTATAGAACTAAGTGGTCGAACTGCTGTTAATTCATTGCAAAAACCTATCAAGAATCTATAACGCTCTGCAAGCTAAATAGAAACATAGCCACAAGTGACCAGGGGACACACGTGACGCACAGGCCCCAACACGATATTCCAAAGTCCCGGGGGGGAAAATATATCTGTAGAGATGGAAGACGACACTTTCTCATATGTGAAATGAGCTATAAAACTGTGAAGAGCCCTAACTTAGGAACCCAGACTTAGGGTTTATAACATCATAAACATTGCAGATCTTTCTTTTTAAAAAAAATGAAGATTTGTAAGAGCAGCCCACCTCACCTCTTTGGCTGTGTTCTGCAGAAGATGGGAATGGTTAGGGATTCTTTGGGGAGGGTTATATTCTTGTATAATTTGGCTTCAATCTACCAGACTGACTAGATTCAAATCCCCAAGGCAGTTAAAATGACGTAAGAAAAAATATAAATAATGTAGAGCCTTGGGGGGCTGGCTTGAGTCTGTGTTTCTAAGTCTTTCAAGTAACCAAGTGTGAAAATACTCTTATCAGCGGCACATACTTCTTCATGCCACTTCTTGGGGGAGGGGGAACAGCTGCATCTTAAGAGGAAATGTTTCATTAACCATGACGAAGCCTGGGTTTAAAAGTTTCAAAGCCCCGAAAACATTTTTATTAAAATCGCTATAAATCTGATGGAAACTAGAGATCAAAAAGCTCTCCCCTCGGAGCTTCAGATATAAACTAATTCATCAGCAAACAGTGTTTGCACTCAGATGTGGCCACATCTGGATCGGGGGCCTTCAGAAAACATCTCCAAAGAGTAAATTTATTTTTTAAGTGGATTAAAAACCCTGGACTCCAGGGGACTTATGAAGACACTGAGTGGGGCACTGAAACCCCTTTTTAGCAGCTGATGTGGGGGGAGACACAACAGTCAGTGACACAACAGTCAGTGACAACCCTGCAATGACCATTTTAATGTGGGTAAAATAATATTCCATGTCACTTTATAACATTTGTTGCAGACTAACCTTTTTTTCTGGGTACTTTTTTTTTTGCCACGCTGCGTGGCTTGTGGGATCTTAGTTCCCCAACCAGGGATTGAACCGGGGCCCTTGGCAGTGAAAGCAGCGAGACCTAACCACTGGACCACCAGGGAAGTCCCTCTGGGTACTTTTTACTCATCAGCAAGATTTCGATAGGTTGTTAAGCTTTATTATTTTTGGCCAATGATAGGACAACGGAGTGAGCCCTTGGTAATTACACTTCTTACTTCTTGAGGAAGCAGAAAAAACACAGCCACTCTGTGCCACCCTCCTCCTTCAGCGATTCGTGTGGCAGGTGGGTGACAGTCACAAAGGATAAACACCCAGAATTCCCTTATCGACAAAGCAGGACTGCAGAGGACACATTTACACGCGCCCAGGGTTTAAAATCAAGAATCCTGAGTGAGAAGGCTGCCATCAGTTTGATGACTTTCGGCCATTTACATAAAGTCTCTTTACCAGACAAATCAAGAAAATAAAAAACTGATTTTAGAGAGGGTATTGTAAACAAAGATCCACAGGGTCAGAGAGACATTCATCTAAAGGCCTTTTATAATCACACATCCAGAGACGAGGATAGGATGGATGGTGGAGGTAATAATACTGGATGGTGTTTTTTCAAACATTTAACATGTGCCCTGTACTGTACTAAACAGATACTCATTTAATCGTCACAATAATTCCAGGGGCTGGGTACTACTATTAGCCCCATTCTACAGATGAGGAAACTGAGGCTTAGAGAGGTTCAGAAACTTGACCAAGTCTCACAGCTGGCGAGTGGTTATAGTCAGGAGTCAAACCCAGAGCCACCTGACCCAGGAGCCTGTGCTCCCAGCCGCTACCCTGTGCTGCTTCCCTAGTAGGAAGGCTTGGATCTGCAGCCATCAGAGAGAGGCTCCTGAGTGCTTACAGGAAATGTGAGACATATGGCTCATGATGGCATTTTTTTTTTTTTTTTTTTTTTTTTTTTTGCGGTACGCGGGCCTCTCACCGTTGTGGCCTCTCCTGTTGCGGAGCACAGGCTCCGGACGCGCAGGCTCAGCGGCCACGGCTCACGGGCCCAGCCGCTCCATGGCACGTGGGATCTTCCCGGACCAGGGCATGAACCCGTGTCCCCTACATCGGCAGGCGGACTCTCAACCACTGCGCCACCAGGGAAGCCCCCATGATGGCATTTTGGTGAGTTTCATATGAATATGATCCTTAGACACTGCAGGTAGCAACTGAGTCTGTGCGGCACTGTGGAGGAGGGCCTCTTCCCGGCTGGACTACCAGGTAAGGGGCAAAGTGTAAAATGCAGACTCCCAGGTCCCATACACTGAGATTCTGATTGGCTAGATCTGGGATGGGGCCCAGGAATCTGATTTTTAAATAAATGCTCCAGGTAATTCTGTTGCAGGTTGCCAGTTTGGGAAACAATGTTCTAAGGAACATGCTTTAGAAACACAGCTCTAGGGAACACTTTTATGTGGGTTGCACAAACTTTACGGGGAGTTGCTTCTGTTTCTGACCATATACTTTTACAAAATGAACACTGGTCAAAAGACCTTTTGAGGAGCTTAAAGAATCCCTGACTTTTTTTTTTTTTGGCTGCGTTGTGTCCTTGCTGCTGCACGCAGGCTTTCTCTAGTTGCAGCGAGCAGGGGTTACTCTTTGTTGTGGTACGCGGGCTTCTCTTTGCTGTGGCTTCTCTTGTTGCAGAGCACGGGCTCTAGAGCGTGTGGCCTTCAGTAGTTGTGGTACAGGGGCTCAGCAGTTTTGGCTTGTGGGCTGTAGAGCACAGGCTCAGTAGTTGTGGTGCACGGGCTTAGTTGCTCTGTGGCATGTGGGATCTTCCCGGACCAGGGCTCGAACCCGTGTTCCCTGCACTGGCAGGTGGCTTCTTAACCACTGCGCCACCAGGGAAGTCCCCCTGATGTTTTTAAGGTACTCATTCAAGACTCAGCTGGGTTTATGGGCTCTGAAAACTCATTTCTCCAGATGCTACTTGGAGAATAAAAGTCACCTTCCAGTCATACTTGGAGCACCCAGAAAAAGGTGATTCTGGGTAGGCCACTGAAGCCAAGGGAAATGACTGGGACCACAGCTCACATCACTAAAATGTGCTCGGACACCTAATGTGAACATTGAGTCTTAGCTGGGTTTCAGGAGTTATGTATGTTTGATGGTGAGCTGCAAAATGCTACATTTCTGGAAAACTATTTGGCAATGGGCCTTAAAGTTCATATTCTCTGACCCAGTAATTCTATTTCTAGGACTCTGACCCAGGAAAATAATGAGAGAAGTATGCAAAAACCATACACAGAGATGTGCATCACAGCCATGTCTCTGACAGCCAAAATACTTCAGACAACCTATGTGTCTGTCAACTGGGGAATGGATCAACTGAGTATACAGCCTTTCGAAAGCATGTTGTCTACAGCAAACCAAAAAGCTTCTGCACAGGGCTTCCCTGGTGGCGCAGTGGTTGAGAGTCCGCCTGCCGATGCAGGGGACGCAGGGTCGTGCCCCGGTCCGGGAGGATCCCACATGCCGTGGAGCGGCTGGGCCCGTGGGCCATGGCCGCTGAGCCTGTGCATCCGGGGTCTGTGCTCCGCAACGGGAGAGGCCGCAGCAGTGAGAGGCCTGCGTACCGCAAAAAAAAAAAAAAAAAAAAAAAGCTTCTAAACAGCAAAAGAAACGATCGACAAAATGAAAAAGCAACCTACAGAATGGGAGGAAATATTTGCAAACCACATATCTGATAAGGGGTTGATATCTAAAATACATAAGGGACTCACAACTAATAGCGAAAAGCCAAATAACCCACTTAAAAAATGGGCAGAAGACCTGAATAGACATTTTTCTAAAGAAGATATTCAAATGATCAATAAGTACATGAAAAGGTGCTCACATCACTAACCATAAGGGAAATGCAAATCAAAACCACAATGAGCTATCACCTCACACCTGTCAGAATGGCTTTTATCAAGAAAACAAGAGGGCTTCCCTGGTGGCACAGTGGTTGAGAGTCCGCCTGCCGATGCAGGGGACACGGGTTCGTGCCCCGGTCCGGGAAGATCCCACATGCCGCGGAGCGGCTGGGCCCGTGAGCCATGGCCGCTGAGCCTGTGTGTCTGGAGCCTGTGCTCCGCAACGGGAGAGGCCACAGCAGTGAGAGGCCCGCGTACCGCAAAAAAAAAAACAAACAAACAAACTCAAAGAAACAGATTGGTGGTTGCCAGGGGCAGGGGGTGGGGAGTGGGAGAAATGGGTGAAAAGTGGTCAAAGGGTACAAACTCCCAATTATAAGATACACATATCCTGGGGATGTAAGGTACAGCATGGGGGCTCTAGTTAACAATACAGTACAGTATATTTGCAAGTTGCAAACAGAGTAGATTTTTCAAGTTCTCATCACACACAAAAAATTGTAACTATGCAAGGGGATGGATGTGTTAACTAACCACACTGTGGTAATAATTTTTTAATCTATATGTATATAAAATCACTATACTGAATATCTTAAATGCATACAACGTTATATGTCAATTATATCTTAATAAAGCCGGGGGTAAAAAGCATATTATCGAGGAATTTTCACCACATGCTCACAAAACAACAGTTACTGAGAATGTTGCTATACACGTATACATATACATAAAAACGTACTCTGCAAAATGTTGACATATATACCTATATACCCCATATAATGACAATTCTTTGTTTATCTATATCTAAACATAAAACAATAGAAGGAAGTCCACCACAATGTTAATAATGATCACCTCTGAGTCATTTCTATTTTCTTCTTTACAGGTCTATTTTCTAAATCAGACAAAGTTTTAAAATTAAGCTATACCCTTTATAAATCAAGTTTTCAGAGAATTGTTAATGAAATGGGAAATGCGTATTACATAATATCAAGTGAAAATATAGGATAAAAATATATATTCAATATGGTACCCATTAGTTTTTTTAAAATTATGTGTGTGTGTGTGTGTATATATATATATATATATATATATATATATATATATATATATACATTATATATAAATCAATCCAGGAAGATACCAATAACTGTTGTCTCTGTGTACTGGGATTATAGGTAATTATTTTCTTCATTCCACTTGTGTATCTTTTCCAAACTTTCTACGATGAGAATGTGTTAGCATTTCCAGTAAGAGAACCCAATCAGTTGCATTTTAAGCCACAGTTTCCATGAGGACCATTTCCTCTGGTCCCTGTTGGGAGCCCCTTACAGCTGGGGTGTGCTACGAGGCTCTGAGGAGCAGCTGCATCTCCTGAGCTCCATCCGCAGCCCGGGATGAGCACCCACCTCGCAGGAGCAGCCCATTCACACAGGCCAGGTGAATGGCAACTACAGGGAAAGGATCACAACAGCGAGCATTTACTGAGCTCTTCCTACGTAGCCTACTCTGTGCCAAGTGCTGTGCGGGCATCAACTCTTTGAACTGGATGAGGCTGGTCCTCATGCAGCTAGGGGCCTTCTGTCTAATTCCAAAGCCCGTGCTCTTACCAACATCAAACTCCGGTAAGGAATCCGCCTTACAAGAATATCTTTATGGCAAGTCTGTTTCTAAGCAGTGCATCTGCTATGCCCAGGACCTCCTTTCTGATCCATTTATGTAAGAATAGTGTTAAATTTTTACTTTGACCTATAATGATTGCTCCCCGAGGTCGTTTTTATAAATAACACATCGCACGGCTGTTCTTGTTTTCATTCTACCTACCTTCTCTTCTGATGGGTAAAAGCCAATTGCTCTCATGACAAAAGGAAGCTCCGACAGGCAGATGTGTTCCGACACCTTTCTGGTCTCCATTGTATCAATACCTTGACTACGGAGCTGAGAATAGTAAAAATAGTCTTCCAGCTCCTATGTGGAAATGAAGTGGAAACACAACATGCATTTTTGGCTTAAGTCTGAAGCAGCCATTTAGACTTCAAGGACATTTTCTAGAAAGTACATTTTAAGCTCAGTGGGGAAAACAGCTTTGGCAAAAAGCAAGAAGGCTAACCCCGGGCACATCTGTTTTACAGACTTAACTAGATGTTACCAGGAAGTGTTTACTCTGAGGATAGTTACCCTGTAGAATCTTCCTCCCCTGCCACCAGACACCAGACCATAGAATGGGGTCAGGTCTTCGCCCCCAAGAGAAACTGCTGCCTCCAGGGCACTAGAACAACGAGAGAAACATCGTTATTAGCCAGCAGTCAGTCAGGAACACAACGCACTGCAAGGCTGCCCAGCTGCGGACCTCCGGAGGGTATTACAGCGAGGATACGGCTAAGGTCTCTGTAAACTTGTTAAGTAAATTCCCTCCAAAATGAAGCTGCAAATGGAAAATTCAATTTCAAGTGTGGCACCCGCCTTAATGACGATGATATTCTCTCGTGGATGACAGGGCAGACGCCTGGCAATTTGTCTGCAATCTCTGGGGGGAGGGAGGGAGGGAGGGTGGTGAGTCCACAGTCTCCCCAGTGGCCCTCCGGTAACTTTAGATCTGCATGTGACCAGAGCCAGAAGAATGGGACGTGGCACAGGTGGGTGGCGGTCGCTAATTGCTTCCATAAAAACTCTGGAGGCCGCAAGGGACCCACGCCAGTCAGATAAAAATAGCCCTCTGCTCTCTAACACAGGGTCAGATTTTTCCAAAAATAGGCCCTTTAAGTGGTAAGAAAACCTACTTTTTGTATGAGGCTGACTTTACCTCATACAAAATGCTAATAATAATATGAAATCATCTTAATAATCCACTAACTGGATTTTTGCTAATCAGACCATTAGCCGCTTTGTAGGGTTATTAAGACAGACTTTGTGCAGACCATGGCGGAGAAGTGGTTATGTATACAGAAGCTGGAGTCAAAGGGACATGCCTGTGAGCCCTGGCTCTGCCACTTGCAAGCAGTGTGACCATGAGCAAGTGACTTAGCCACTCAGGGCCTCAGCTTCCTATTCTGTAAAATGGAAATAATTACAGGGTCTGCCTCAGGGGACTGTTGTGAGAATTAAAGTGAGTGCACAGAGAGGATTCCACGTGAAGCCCTTTATTTTTCTCCTGTGATGAATCTTTGTTGAGGTGTGGGGTTGATGCGAATCCCAGCCCCAGCACATTACTCCATTGCCTGGGCAGATCACTGAACCCCTTGAGCTAGTTCCCAGATCTGTACAACAGGAATACCAACAGTGCCTACGGCACAGGATGGCTGTGGGGACACATCAGACAATACATGGAAAGCCCAGGGCCTGGCTCAGGACTGATTACTGTTGAACTGGGTGTTGAGGTGCACCTATAGCTCTCCTGCAAGAGTCAGCCACAGAACAGTCCTCGGTCCTCTTGTCACAGCCCCGCACGAGCCCCACCCAAGCAGGCTGCGTGAGGTCCATGGAGCTGGTGTACTCTCCAGGTGGGCCTGGGGTCCAGGCGGGCCTGAGGACCGTCTCCAGTAGGGCTCAGTCTTCACCTGGCTCTTGACTCTGATATTACCCATCGAGGCAGGTGTCCAGCTGAGAGGGCTCCCGCTCTGTGGCCTCCAGGCCAGGCCCAGGCCCAATCCCAACAGGCTCTGAGGGCAGTGAGGCCACTATTGGCCATTTGATTCTGAAGCAGGGCCAGGTAAAGGCCCAAGTGACATGGAGGAGCCTGTCACCACCTGGAAGGCCCCAGGGGACAGGCTCACAGAGCTCTGGATTCTCTGGGAACGGCCCTCCAGCAGTCAGGACTACACCATGTCCCCTGCTTCCTGGCCACTGTCAGCTCAGCTGACCTGAGAGCCAGAGGGACAGGGCTGGGCTTGTCCCACCAGAGCTGGGGCAAGAGACTCCCTCTCTCTGGTGTGAAATCTGGGGACTGTCAGTGGCCGAGTTCCCACTGAGTGACGAAATTCAGCTCTGCAGAGAGTGACAGCAACAGCAGAGGCGAGCTGAGAGCAAACGCTGAGGGTGGGCTGGCCTGCTCTCCCCGCAGTGCGGTGACCCGAGACCCCAGGACCCGCTTGTAACTTCCCCTTTCTGCCTAAGTTGGGTTCTAATGCTTGCCACAAAAAAAGAGGTCATTGGGGCACAAGATGGAGGTACATTTATTGAAAACCTACTGTGTGTGTGCCCAGAAATATACTCAGTGCTGTGGGGAATGAGCTAAAGCCCAAGAAACAGTGAGCACAGCAACCAGCACAGAGCAAGAGCCCAGTAAACGCTCCCTAGGGGGGGAGGGGGAGGGGGAGGAGGGAAAGCAGGGGGAGGAGAAAGGGCACCTAACCCCAAGATCTGGCCCTTCACTTCCCCGTGAGCTCAAACCAACAGATGGTCCTTACTTGCCAAATGTGTTAGAGTTGCACCTCCTACTCCTGGGCCTTACACACCATCTGTCGGGGCTTCAGACCAGGGTAATGAGCAGAACTGAAAGTCTTCCGGATTCACGACAAAAAAATTTATAAATAGACTTTACTGTTTAAGAATACATCAGTTTTATGTTTTTCACAGTTGTTACTGTAAATACCTTGTGCCTGTTCATGGATTATTTTATTCTAAAATATTTTGTCAAATGTGTATCAACCAAATTAAAAACAAAGGCTTTCATGTTAGCAACAACAACAACAAAAAAAGCGGGGGGGGGGGGGGGCTTCCCTGGTGGCGCAGTGGTTGAGAGTCCGCCTGCCGATGCAGGGGACACAGGTTCATGCCCCGGTCCCGGAAGATCCCACGTGCTGCGGAGCAGCTGGGCCCGTGAGCCGTGGCCGCTGAGCTTGCGCGTCCGGAGCCTGTGCTCCGCAACGGGAGAGGCCACAACAGTCAGAGGCCCGCATACCGCAAAAAAAAAAAGGGGGGGGGGGAGGGGAGGGAGGGGGAGAGGAGGGGGAGAGGAGGGGGAATAGCAATGGTAGAAATCACCACCCTCAAAACAGCTCTGAACATGGTGATAATATCCCCATTTAACAGACGGAGAAACTGAGACTCAGGGAAGGGAAGGGACTTGCCTCAGGTCATACAGCAAGTAGTAGGGGAGGTGGGATTTGAATCCAGGTCTTTCTGCTCTTGTCTGAGCAAGGCAGCAGGATTACAGGGGGGTATGAGGTTGAGCACAAAATGGGGGACTTTAAAACAGATGCCAGACAAGGAGAGAAAGAGGGTGGCCTGCCAGACAAGACAGGGGGAAAGATGAGGGAAGGGGTCTCCCAGGGGAAGTTTGAGATGCTGCAACGATAGTTTGGGGGCCTAGGAGTGCACTGGTTAAAATAATGTGAACGTGAGAGGACTTATCATCTTCATTTCGCCCTACGGCTCACCACCGGTAGATCTGGTAGGGAATTTTGTTTGTTTACTTGTTTAGGGTTTTTATATTTCTTCCCATTAGTGAAGCACCGAACATATTAAAACACCAGAAGCAGCAATGAAGTGCTAATTAGTTTATAATGATCTTTTGTCCCTGAAACAGATTAAATTGAAATTCTCAGAAGCCTGGACTCTGGCCATGCACAGGAAAGCTACTGGAAAGTGGGTGCTTTTTTTTTTTTTTAAATCTCTACTAGTGCAGATCCCAAGATGATTGAGAAGAGGACAAAAACGAAAAAAGGAAGACTGTTCTCTCACCAGGGTGTTGCTTGCCCCATCAGTCCAGGTAACAGGTTAGTGTCCAAGAATTAAGCAGCTCATTCTGGGGATGTGATCAGGAGGTTCTTTTCAAGGGGAGAGCTCACCTCCAGCTTCTAAATTCCCAAGATCTGCCCTCTTAGGTGAAGGCAGAGGTGAAGGTCAGAGCTGCAAATGCAAACTGAAACCCCCGCGGTTCCAAAGCGGATTAACCTGGCTGTTCTTGCTCCTATTCAGGTTAAGGGGCGATGTCTGCACAGAAGAAAGATGTGCACGTGGCAGACAGTAAGGGGTGTGCTTTTACTGGGAGCCATGAATCAGGTTTGTTCTTTTAGGGAGCTTGGTGCCTCCGAGCTGCTTTTACCCAGCTCCTCAATGGGACCCTGGCTGAGAGGCAGGGGCTTGGAGAAGGTGGTCAGGCAAGGAACTGGCTCTGCCCTGGGGCTGCTCGCTGAATTTGGGGAGATGAGAGGATCACCACAGTGGTTGCCCCCTTTTTTAGTAACAAAGATCCTGAGCTCATAAGCCAATGCCTTTATAAGGAAGAAGAGACAAAAGGAAATGATTAATTTGCTGAGTCCTTATCTCTGTGCTGTGTGCTTTACATATATCAGCCTACCTGATCCTTACAAGGATCCTGTAAAAGTCCCTATTTTTACCCCCATGTACCCCATTTCACAGACAAGGAATCCAAAGATCAGAGCTGCTAAGAAACCTGCCCTCAGGCCCACAGCTAGCAGAGAGTAGGCTTCAGATTTGAACCCTTGTCTCTTTGACTTCAAAGTCCGTGTCTCTCTGATGCTCAACCATGCAATTCTCCAGCCTCGCCCTAGGCAGAGATTCTCAGCTCAGGGCAGGGGGGTGAGAAGAGTAGACTGAAAATACACATTTCAAATGATACTCTTACTATTTCTGTAACACACTCTTTGGAGATTCAGGCTAGATCTCTCTAACTGGTGTGAATTTGCAGGTGGCGACAGGGTGAGAAGTAACTCATGGGGCCCGGCTGAACAAGGTGGAATCACATGGCCTCACCTGCAAATACCATGGGTCCCTGGGACAGAACAGTAACCTTTTGTCTACACATTAATGTGAGCGGGTGTCGCGGGGAGCACCCCAAAGGCAATGCCTGAGTCTTGGCTGTCTTTGTACCCTCAGGCCTAGCACAGTGCCTGGCATGTCGTAGGGGTTTAATACCTGTCTGCTGTTCCTGAGTGAAAAGAAGGGGTCTCCACTTGACACCCTTCTTATGGGGCCAAGCTTCTCGCCGCATCACGTACCTTAAATTGATTTCCCACTGCACCACCGACCGGTCCTGCCCTCCTGCTGTGAAGGCGTAGCGGCCATCATAGGAAACGTCCATCCCAGCCACCCCGCTGGGGTGGCATATAAGAGCAGATGTCTTATGTGGGTTGCCATCAACTGGTAAGATCTGAAGTCCAACCTAGAAAGGAAGATGTAACTAGATACTCAGACTCAGATAACCGGGCCCCAGGCCGGGCCTGGCAGGGTCAGCTGTAACCTCCAGATCTGTTTAAGGGAAGGACCTGTGTATCTAGAACCAGCCATCTCAGTGTGTGAGAGCTGCATTTCCCATGACTGGGGCTTAGCACACACTGTGCCCTGCACGGTGGTCCCTTGGGAGAAGAGACGCAGGTTCCACCAGGGACACAGAAAGGAAGCTTCCCTCCTATCTTCATGGTCACATGTCCAGGCTTTTCCAGGACAATTCTGGCGCCTTCCCATATAGATTAGTCATCAAATATACAACTAAGTGTAACCAACTTGTATGTCTTTATAAGATTTTTCCTTGTAAAGAAATCAGAAAAGAAGAACCCCTTGGTGGACCATGTGTCTTGTACTTTTGGGAGCAGAGAAAATGAGGTGACTCTTCTGAGAGTCATTCCCGCTCATTCATGGCCATTTTCACTGTGAAGCAGGATGGGAGTCGCGGGCTTGGCTGTGAAAGCCGGCGTTCTTGAGTCTTGAAATACCTGAGACTGCCTCCGGCTCCAAGTACACGGTCACCTTACGGGGCAGAGAGCAAAGGGCTGGTACCTTGTCCCTGTTAATAAACACCATGTAGCGCTTCTGAAGTTCCAGAGGGGTTTTCACTGGGAGGATTTGTATCTGCTCGATGGGAGATCCGTAAACTGGCCCGAGAAGTGTCTTTCTGCAAGAGAAAAAAGGAACGCTTTCTAAATTCCACAAATCCCAACGCAGGTTTTATAACTCACTCCCTTTCACGTTGCCCTATACTTTTTAAATTCTGAATTTCCTGTCTTGCTGCTTAGTTAAGCTCATTGTAAGAACCTCTCCCTCAACTGCTAACAGCGGCCATAAATAAGGGGCAACAGCTCCAAACGGCAAACGCTCTGGGGAAACTCTGCTTGTGAAGGATGCTCTTCACAGCCGCGGCTCTGACTTTCCTCCTTGACAGCTGAGTGAAGGGAACATTATGCCTCGAGAACGTGCATGCGAACGAGGGATGGGAAAAACGCTGCAAGGACGGGAGGAAAGTCAGCAGGGTGCGAGGAAACACCCCCATCCCCACAGCGGGGCCAAGACCTCAGCCTGGTGTCCAGACAGATGACAGCAGGTCTACAGGCAACGCGCGGATCCCCAAAAATCCATCTGCGCATCAAACTGTGATGAATCGCACCCTCACAGCAGTCCGACTTCTGAATTCAGACACTCTTACGCTAATTAGGAATCTGATCTGAAGGGAGGCTCCTGGACAGGACCTCAAGCCCAGAGGTGGATTTTCCCTGAAGCTGGCCAGACTTGAGCATCAGGACCCCTTCCTTGCACACATATCTCCTGAGGCCTGGGAGGGGCACTAGCCATTTATTATTCTTTTTTTTTTTTAATATGTATTTTTTACAGTATATCCTTGTAGCTTATTTTAATTAATTAATTTATTTATTTATTTTGGCTGTGTTGGGTCTTTGCTGCCACACGCGGTCTTTCTCTAGTTGCCGCGAGCGGGGGCTACTCTTCGCTGCGGTGCGTGGGCTTCTCACTGCGGTGGCTTCTCTTATTGCAGAGCACAGGCTCTAGGCGTGCGGGCTTCAGTAGCTGTGGCCTGCGGGCTCAGTAGTTGTGGCTCGCGGCTCTAGAATGCAGGCTTAGTAGTTGTGGCACACGGGCTTAACTGCTCCATGGCATGTGGGATCTTCCCGGACCAGGGATCAAACCCTTGTCCCCTGTATTGGCAGGTGGATTCTTAACCACTGCGCCACCAGGGAAGTCCCCACTTTTTATTCTTAATTATATATATATATATTTTAAAAGAGGACCCACAAAGCCAAATACACTTCACACCCCACAAAACTTGGGTCTGCCCCAGGGTAAGGACGGTAGCTATTTCATCTTATTATATTTTAAGCCCCTCATTGTTTGGATGTGTTTTCTCCCCATGTCCCCTGCACCCAGCCCGTGTCTGGTGGGAACAGGAGATGCTCCTTGTATGTCTCTCTTGAGCACCTCTCTGTGCCAGGCACCGTGACGGGAGGTCGGGACTCGGAAATGAGTGAGATTTGGTTGCTAACCTCACAGCCTTGCAGGAACAACAGACATGGAAGCACCATGAGGGGAGAAGTGGGATGACAGGCAAATTCCCGGCATGGAGCCTGCACTGAGGAAGGAGTGATGGGACATCTGTGAGGAGACATCTGAGCTGAGTTTGGGAAGGTGAATTGGAAAGGCAGAGAAAATACGGAGGTACCGGAAAAACAGGCAGTGGGCACAGGAGGTCAAAGGTATGGGACGTGGACTATTGCTTGAAAACTGCAGAAACAGTCAAGGAGAAAGAAGGCTGGTGGTGGAGGGAGGTAAAACCGAAGAGGTGAGCAGAGGTGAACTCTGAAGGCGGACTTGACCGTGACCACTGGGCTGCAGGACGCAGGAGAGTATCAGGCTGGACGACCCAGCATCAGGTTTACGTGCACAGAGGATTAGGTGAAATGTTAAAAACACTAAAACGACCAGCTGGTAAACAATGCATCGGCAAATTATAGGTCACCCTTTTCTAGTCGTTTGAGTAGAAATGTTTAAGGACTTTCCTCCAATATCATTGAGTGGGTAGAGGCAGGGAAGAGGATGGTTAAGAGCACAGGCTCTGGTTTGAATCCCAGCTCTGACCCTTAAAAATTAGGGGCAAGTTGTGGAGAAACTGGAACCTTCACATATTGCTGGCAGGAATGTAAAGTGGTGCAGCTACTTTGGAAGACAGTCTGGCGGTTCCTCAAATGGTTAAATATAGTTATCATATGATCCAGCAATTCTACCTCTAGGTCTACATCCAAGAGGAATGAAACAGATGTCTACACAGAAACTGATACACAAATGTTCATAATAGCCAAAAAGTAGAGACAACCCAACTGACAACTGATGGATGAATAGACAAAATGTGGTCTGCAGATACAATGGAGTACTATTCAGCCATTAAAAGGAATGAAGAACTGACACAGGCTACACCATGGATGAACCTTGAAAACATGATGCTAAGACACAAGACACCAAAAGTCACATATTATATGATCCCATTTACATGAAATGTCCAGAACAGACAAATCCATACAGACAGAAAGTAGACTGGTGTTGCCAGGGGTGGAGCAGTGGGGGATCAGTGGGGAAAGGACGTGAATGGGGAGCGACTGCTAATGGGTTTGGGGTATCTTTTGGGGGGTAATGAAAATGTTCTTGAATTAAATAGCGATGATGGTTACACAACTTTGTGAATATAGTAAAAAGCCACTGAAAATGGTAAATGTTATGGTATATGAACTATACCTTAATTTAAATTATAAATAAGCAAAAGAAAAAAAAGTCAAGCTAGTCAACCCCTCTGGGCCTCAGGTCCCTCACCGGTAAAACAGGGATAATGACAGTATTTACCCCATAAGACTGTAGTGAGCACTAAATAAGTTAATATATATAAAGCACTCAGAACGGTTCCTGGCACATAGTAGGAGCTATATAACTGCTACCTAGTACTGTCAAAATTTCTAACAATTTCATAAAATTAATATCTTTTTCTTCTGATTGAAAACATTTTACATATTCATTGTGAAAACTTTCAAGTATTGAGACATGAAGTAGAAAATCTACCCGTAACTCTACATGGCTGCACCCTTTATCCCAAGATAATCATGGGTAATAGTTTGGTGTATACGACTCGAGAATTTCTTTTATATATAGTCTAGCCCATATAATTATAATTTTAGATGAAAATATATATTCATGCATGTTTGGCAATTTGCTGTATCTCATATTGTGCCTTGGAGATATTTCCGTGTTACTATGCAGAGAGCTATCATCTCTTTTTTCTTTTTCTCCTTTTCTAAAAGCAGCATCATGTTTCAGTGTACTGACGAGCCATCATTTAACTAATTCCCTATTAATGGACATTTGGATTGTTTCCATTTTTAAAAATATTTTCAAACAAGACATCCTTTTACTTATGTCTTGGCATCCTGTGCGAGTACTTCTGCGGGCTACATTCCTAGAAGTCAGAAGAGAGGCTATAATTTAATAGAGGGTAACAAACTGCTGTCCCCACACCTCCCAACCCCGTCCGCCAACAGCCGGTTGGCTCCCTTACACCCTTGCCAACGCTGGGCGCTATCCATCATTTTTATCTTTGCTAATCTGATTTGTGAAAAATGATGTCTTGTTTTCATTTGCATCTTTGATGTACTGGTGAGCATCTGCTCATAGGTTTTATTGGCCTTTGTCTGTGAACTGCCTCTTCACGTTCTTCCAAATGCTTTTAAATGCGTTTTTTAATCATTTTGGATGTATCATCAAAAGGCAATTCCTTCCCAATTAAGTTGTGGTTACAGGGCTTTATTGTTCCTACAACTTAAAAGATGCTTTATGCAAAGGTGTTTTTACTTTGGAACTATGAGAATGTTTAACTAGATAGAGGTGGTAGTAGCACAACAGTGTGAATGGACTAAACGCCAGTGATTTGTTCACTTTAAAATGGCTGGTTTTATGTTATGTGAATTTCACTTCAATAAACTATTTTTTTAAGAAAGATGCTTTATACTAATTTCCAATTGATCTTCAACGGCAGAAACTCCTAACTTAATGGCTCTAAATGAAAGCACTAATTCGAAAAGATATACACATCCCTATGTTCATTGCAGCTTTACTTACAATAGCTAATATATGGAAGAAACCTACATGTCCATCAAAAGATGAATGGATAAAGAAGATACACAATGGAATAAAAATCTTGTCATTTGTGACAGCATGGATGGACCTAGAGGGTATTATGCTAAGTGAAATAAGTCAGACAGAGAAAGACAAATACTGTATGATTTCACTTATATGTGGAAACTAAAAAACAAAACGAATGAACAAATGTAACAAAATAGAAACAGAATTACAGATACAGAGAACAAACCGGTGGCTGCCTGAGGGGAGGAGGCATGGGGGGAGGAAAGAAATAGGTGAGGGAGATTAAGTGGTACAAACTTTCAGTTACAAAGTAAATGAGTCACAGGTATGAAATGTACAGCATGGAGAATACAGTCAATAACTACGTAATATCTTTGTACAGTGACATATTGTAGTGATCATGTTGAAATGAATGGAAGTATGCATAAATGTACAGAATCACTATGTTGTGTAACGAGAACTAATACAGTGTCATAGGTCAATTATACTTCAGAAGCAAAGAAACTCATAGAAAAAGAGATCAGATTTGTGGTTACCGGAAGGGAGGGGTTGGGGGAAGGGGGAACCGGATGAAGGCAGGCAAAAGGCACAAACTTCCAGTTACAGGATAAATAAGTCCTAGGGACGTGATGTACCACATGATAAATAGAAGGAGCCCTGCTGTGTGTCACATATGAGAACTGTTAAGAGCGTAAATCCTAGGAGTTCTCATCTCACAGAAAAAAATGTTTTTCTAGGGACCTCCCCGGTGGTCCAGTGGTTGAGAACCCATCTTGCAAGGCAAGGGACGCAGGTTCAAGCCCTGGTCGGGGGACTAACATCTCACATGCCGCACGGGGCAACTAAAACCATGCACCAGAACTAGAGAGGAGCCCGCGTGCCGCAACTAAGACCTGACGTAGCCAAAAATTAAGATAAATAAATAATAAAGTTTTTAAAAAAGAACTGTTATAAAAAGTTATACAAAAAAAGTTTTTCTATTTCTTTAATTTTGTACCCATAGGAGCTGATGGATGCTCACTAAACGTACTGTGATATCACCTCACGATGTATGTAAGTCAAATCATTATGCTGTACACCTTCAACTTATATAGTGCTGCATGTCAATTATATCTCAATAAAACTGGAAGAAAAAAATAATAGCAACAAAAAATGAAATGGATGGAAACATTTAAACAAAACAAAAAAAAAGGGGCTTCCCTGGTGGCGCAGTGGTTGAGAGTCCACCTGCCGATGCAGGGGACACGGGTTCGTGCCCTGGTCTGGGAAGATCCCACATGCCGCGGAGCGGCTGGGCCCGTGAGCCATGGCTGCTGAGCCTGCGCGTCCGGAGCCTGTGCTCCGCAACGGGAGAGGCCACATCAGTGAGAGGCCCACGTACCACAAAAAAAAAAAAGGAAAGAAATTTGCTTTATGCTAATTTCCCCTTGATCTTCAGTGGCAGAAGCTCCTCACCACAGCTTGGCTCTGTGGCTGTTACTGTTAGCAGCAACTCCAAGCCTGGGCCGCTCCGTCCCGCATCCCCCAGCCACCTGCTCAGCCAACGCAGAAGTTCTCAGAACTGGGCACATCTGTGGGATATTCTTTGTCCAAAAAGTTTGTGTCCGTTAAAGATGATGTACAAAGACTCTGAAATCTTCCTAAAACTCCTTTTTACATATTTCTTTCAAATGTCTCCTTCCCAGTGTTTTAATAGTTAAAAAAAAAAATTGTGCTGGATTTCTCTCCTGTCCCTGCCACATTAAAAAGGGTTATTGGGGAAAAAAAAAAAAAAAAAAGATCCTGGGTGATCCTGGCCTTTTGAGGACCTATCTTATCTGAGATACATTTCCAAGAAAAGGTCCTCCTCAAGCATGGGGTCAGCTGCTGTTGGTGTTTTTCGACTTCCGCCTCCTCGGTGGGGTCACTAAAGCATTCTCACCTCCAGTTTCTCCTGACTCTGCTCTTCCTAGCCATACCCACGAGGCAGCCAAACCACAGGAAGAAAGAGGCTGCCTGCCAGGGCTGACTAGCTAGGATTCCAAAGCCAGGGCTGCAGCAGGGCCCAGTGATGCCCAGGAGACGACAAAGTCACAGCTTGGTTCAAGGGTCAAGTCCTGCCCTGACCAGCAGCTTGACCTGGGGCAAGTTTTATCACCTCTCTGATCCCCAGTGACACAATCCTTTGCAGGGTCCTTGCAGATGAAACGGGATGACAAATGCAGGGCCCCGACACAGGGATCGTGCACCATAATCAGTGCTGATCACGAGAGGCAAAGCCTGGACCCACAGGCCTAGCAGCACAAGAGGCCAGCCATAGATGCAGACCTACTTCGGGAGGGAGGCACCACTGCTCTAGGATGCTAAGCTTTGGATGCCCTGGGCTTGGTCCTTTGACCGCTTCTCCATCTACCGTTCCCCTCTGGAATCTTCTCTCATCTCATGGCTTTAAACCACCAGGTGTGCTGACCTCAAACATGGGTCTCCAGCCCAGCTTCTAACATGAACTCCACTTCCCCAATAAAATGCAAATTTCATGGTGACAGAAACATTGTTTTGTTTTCATCTTCAGCACCTAGAACAGCACCTGGCTCAGGTAGGGGCCCAGTAAATAGTTGCTGAGAGAACAAAGAATGCTATTAGTTGAACTTAAAACTCCTTTAAGAACGAAGAATAAGAAAAATTAAACAACTGATAGTATTCAGGTGAAACTATCTGTCGTTTTTTCTTTAACATCTTTATTGAAGTATAATTGCTTTACAATGGTGTGTTAGTTTCTGCTTTATAACAAAGTGAATCAGCTATACATATACATATGTCCCCATATCTCCTTCCTCTTGCGTCTCCCTCCCACCCTCCCTACCCCACCCCTCTAGGTGGTCGCAAAACACCGAGCTGATCTCCCTGTGCTATGCGGCTGCTTTCCACTAGCTATCTATTTTACATTTGGTAGTATATATATGTCCACGCCACTGTCTCACTTTGTCCCAGCTCACCCTTCCCCCTCCCCATGTCCTCAAGTCCATTCTGAAACTATCTGTTTTTATCCACAAGGGAAGAACAGAAGATTTTATCACACATCAGCAACTTCTCCGGAGCCTCGGAGTCCAGTTCCTTCCCTTAGCCTCAGGCACTGAGCTCTGGGTACCTTATCCCTGTGCAGTGCTGGGCTCAGAAACAAGGGCTCTGGGTTTGAATCCTGACTCTGGCACTTCCTAACCATGTGACCTTTGGTGAGAACTTCCCCCCTTATCTGTGCCTCAGTTTCCTCCTCTGCAAAGGGAGGAGGGTTGTGATGGTAGCCAAGCTGCTTGCCGGTCCTTAAGGTGGGACTTGAAATAAGCCAGGCGCTGAGAAACTGATTTACGTGCCATTAGCGGGAAGCTCCCGTGCTTACCTGCACATTTTTGTGGTTGAATTGAAAAGCTTCACTTTGTAGCCACTGTTGCAAATGAGGAGGAAGAGCTCCTTGGTAAGTGGCGGGTACCAGACCATACAGGTGGGGTAGCTGCTCTGGTCAGTTCGCTGAATGTCCAGGACTTCCAGGTGGTCTTTGTAGCTCTTGAGTAGATTATACTCGATCTACAGAGAAGCCCAGATGAATACGCATGAGGACTGAGGTGAACGAAGTCAGTCAACAGTCCTTTTCTGCGGAAAGACAGCATCAGGACTTCTAGGAGAAGACTTGCCCAAACTTCTAATAAGCTACCAATACGGAGTATCCATTATGAGCAAGATGATGCCATTTAATACTCACGACTCCCCGGCAAAGCAGTACTGTTGTGCCCATTTTGCAGATGAGAACAGATGTTCAGAGAGGTTCAGTGGTTTCCCCAAGGTCACATAGCTAAGAAGTGGGAGGATGAGAATTCAAATCTAGGTCCAACTAACTCCAAAACCTGAACTCTTACAGTTATGTTGTACTGCTTCACTTATCATTATTTGGCAAGTTTTTGAGGGTAGGAACTAATTCATATCTAAGTCTCAGCACTTGACAGTCATAAATTAGCAGCCTGCTGAATTTCACACATATGTAGGCTTTGGTGGCCAGACCAGCATGGATGGACAGAAGGAAGGATGGATAGAATAAAGGAAGTAACGGGGGGAGGGAAGGAAGGAAGTTAAGATGGATGCACAGATAGATCGATTGATTTTGAATCTTTTGGCTCGATCATGTAATATTGCATTTGCCGCTGTCTCTACCTTTCCCTCTGATATTCTCTGAGTTGTCACATTGAGGTAAAAGCCTGGCCCTGTCCCCTACACACACAGAAAGTGTAAGTGTTGGCTTCAAAACATACACTGAGAGGCGAGGGTGGCTGAGCTGTCGGTGCTGTGGGGAGTACCCCCACCCCGCCGTCAACGTGCCACTTCCCAGGAGCCTCCTTACTCAGGACACAGGTCCCTGTGTGGTGTCAGAGCCGTGTGAAGGCCAAGTGCCAACTCAGAAAGGTTTTCGCTACTTTGTCATACATTCATTTTCTCAAACAAACACAAGTACTGTGGGTCTGGTTCTGTGCCAGAAGCCAGGGAGGTAACGATAATGAGACATGCTCCTGGTGACCAGGCAAAGGAAAATGAAACAGCGCACCAAGAGTCTGTCTCTCCCAAGGCTCAGCAGTCTCGGCTCATTGCTGTCCAGATGAACCCCGAACAGGACACTTCGAATGCTCTTGCGATGAGAACGAAGTCTTGCCAAATACTCCCAGACCCTTCGTCCATTTTTGACTCTCACCACGTAAACAGCCACGGTGAAACTTACATCCTGAGTATGAGCAAAAGAGCAGAAGTTGCTCCTTTTTAGATTTTGTTAACTTAAGAATCATCACTATGTTTTTCATACTAACTTTGCTTTTAGAAATTTTATGCAAAAGGAAAACCTTTGTCTATTGGAGCAAGTAGTAAAATAATGCCCATTTTGCAGATGAGAAAATCAAGGTTCAAAGTAGGTAGGTGGGGGCAGGGAGAGATGGTATTTGTCTGACACTATGGTCTTACTCTCCTTGCTGGTCCCCAACTCATTCTCTGTTGGAAACTGAAACCCTGACTCTTTCTGCCTCTGTCCTCCCTTCTGTTTATCCGGCTTCACAAAATTTTAAAAGGTACGATTAAAAAATATATACATGATGGCTGAGAGTGACAGGGGTTGGGGAGAGGGCGGGAGCAGCCTGAAGGGAGCTGGGGCGCCTGAGTCAGTGTGCTGCTGGGAAGCGTGTAAGGGACAGAGGTTCAAGTGAAGCCGGCTGCTTCCCCGCACCCCACCCCATCCCCCAAGAGAACTGGCAAGAAGGGAGATGTTGGGGGGTCCCAGAAAAATCTTTACTGAGATTAAGAGCCCTATTCACAGAGGGAAGGACCAGAATCCGAAATGCTCGGTGGAAGACTCTGCTTAAATGAGAATGTCATCTCGTCAAAAATCAAAGGGAAAGATAAAACCCAGGATGCAGAGAAAGGATTCCGAAAAACTAACAAACCAAAACGAGCTGTCAGAGTAGCAGAATCCAAGTCTGGAAGTTCTGAGGCCCTGGTCTTGTTTTCAGGCAGAAGTCCTACAACTTCCCCCACCCCTTTCTCCTTTTATAACAGCTTTATTGAGATATAATTCACCTCCCACACAATTCACCCACTGGAAGTGTACAGTTCAATGGGCTTTAGTATATTCACAGAGCTGTGCATCCATCATCACAGTTTTAGAACACTTTCATCACCCCCAAAAGAAACCTGTAACCTCTAGCAGCTACTCCCCATCCCCCCTAACTCCCAGCCCCTCTCCCTTGTGGCTTTAAATAAGGTTGCTGAGCCCCTGGACGACACTCAGTGAAAATACTCACAGCGGTTGCCATATACTGGGAGTCATGGGAGAAGCTGACGTGAGTCACACTGGTTCTGGAATATTTGAAAGGCTCTGGGGTTTCACTTTCTAAGGACATTGCATCAAGAATGTAAACAGTCCCTTCTGTGAAGCCAGCTCCGAGGAGAGCTCCTGAAATCACAAGCCAGAGAACAATGATCGAAAAGGACTTCATTCACTCAAGAAACATCGACTCCACGCCAGGCCTTATTCTACGTGCCAAGGAGACAGCAACGAACACGACAGACAAGGTCCTGAGAAGGAGAAGTAAACTGGAAAGCATGGCATCGTGGGATGAGACCAGGCGGTACGGAGCTCTGCAGTGTCCAGGGGGAGAAGGCATCCCATCTGGCCTGGTGCGGGGAGAGGGTCAAGGTAACCTTCCTGGAGCTGTGACAGCCAAGGGATTAGCCATTTGGATCTGTTTTCAGTTTAAAACCTAAGACAGGCTGACAAAATGAAAATACCTTCGGGGTTGTAGGTCAGACTCTGGACTCCAAGCCCCTTCTCAAAGATCCTGCTGAAGAGGTATTTTTTCTGTTCATAATCCCACACTTTGATCACCCCACAGAAACTCCCGATGGCAATGAGGGGTTGGTACGGGTGGCAGGAGATGGCACAAATGGCATCCTTGGGCTCTACAAATAACTTCTCAAGTTTGGTCTCATCTGCTGTTAAGTGGTACACTGACGCATCCGACGTTCCAATGATAAAATTCCTGTTTGCCAAGGAGAGACCCAACAGCATCAGTGTTTGCAGGGAATGGGGCACGCCAGCTATTCTGCTGCTAATTACACACGAAACGCCTCTGTCGTCTGTAATTTAGTGACATTATTAACCCAACATCTCCAAAAATATACCACCAATACCCAACAGCCTCCATTTGCAAGTGAAAAAGCCCACATTTCTACATGTAAATTGAGTCATTAAGTATGCAGATGGACAGTCAGTTGTCCAATTAGCTAATCTGCACATGCAAATATTCATTTGTGTATGCAAATATGGAGTTTGGTGCACACATACAGATGTGCCTGCAAATACCACAAGGGTAATTAAGCAGACTCACAGATAATTCTGTCTTGAAATGTTATGGCTATTAACTATCAAATCCCTTTAACTGTAGTGCTAGGACAAACTCAGCTTCGAGAAAGGAGACCAACCTACAGCAAAGGACTCCAGAGGCAACAGAGATTAGAGCCCTTTCCAGCTTCCCACCACTAGACATTCTTAACAGGAGAATGATGTTTCACTTAAAAAATCGATTAAATAGTGATTGTGATCAGCCAGGGAGATCCGTCTGCAAGGCAGGTGAAGGACTGACTAGGGAGGCCAGTACCCTCGAGTTCACATCCCAGGAATAGGAAGAAGATCCCACTGTACACAAACTAAAAGAAGACATCACTTTTTGACCATGCAAATGATGAGATTCATTAACAACTCACCTTACAATAAAACGGTCACCTTTTAAAGTGCAGTCTGGAGGATAGTTTGTATTTTCAGTCGGAGGAGTTGCCGGGGTCTTTGAGAAGGACAGGCTTCTTATGGAGCTCAGTTTGAAGTGGCTGTACCAGTTCACAATGGACAGGGTGTGATCGTAGAACTTGATGTTACCCCGAATGTCACCTGTGACAATATAGCTGAAATGGAGAATAACATCGGTTTGTTAAATAATGGTAATGAGTACCATCTATTGAACACCTAATTATATGTCAGCCCCTGGACTCCGGGCATTGTAAAAACTTTCACTTAATACTGCCCTGGGATTCCCTGGTGGTGCAGTGGTTAAGAATCCACCTGCCAATGCAGTGGCACGGGTTCAAGCCCTGGTCCGGGAAGATCCCACATGCTGCTGAGAAACTAAGCCCATGCGCCACAACTACTGAACCTGCGCTCTAGAGAGGCCGCAAGCCACAACTACTGAAGCCCGCGTGCCTGGAGCCTGTGCTCCACAACAAGAGAAGCCGCCGCAGTGAGAGGTCCGCGTACCACAATGAAGAGTAGCCCCCACTCGCTGCAGCTAGAGAAAGCCCGCACGCAGCACAAAGACCCAACACAGCCAGAAGTAAAAATAAATACATTTATTAAAAAAAAATATTGCCCTTATGTGGCTGATTTTACTGTCATCCCAGTTCACATCTAGGAAACTTAAGGCTCAAGGCCTCAGATTGCCAGATTTAGCAAATAAAAATGCAGGATACCCAGTTAAATTTGAATTTCAGATGAACAATGAGTAAATTTTCAGAATAAATATGTCCCATATATTGCATGGTCCCAAATGCAGTTGCCCCATGCAACGTTTGGGACGTACATAAACCTGGCAACCCTATCAGGGCCACGTGGCTAGGCTATGCAGGGATCCAGGTGTATCTTATGCAAAGCCCATGCTCTCTGCTCTCCTCTTCCCTGCCCCGCAAGATCAGCCCCATGCAATGGCAGTGGGCAGTGATTTACATCCTCTGCCGAAAGACTACAGATGACAACAGAGTCCATCAACCATTCCTCTGAAATCACGCAGGCTGGCAACGAGATACAGGAGGACACTGCTGTGAGAGCAATCGATTGTAAAACCCTGTCCAGTCACCACAGCCAAAGGCAGTGCTGCGTGACAAAACAGCTTTTATTTCCAGTCCTCAGAGCCATCCCAAATGAGCTTGTTTTTTTTTAAAGCCTCTGACATAATTCTAATCATGGGGGGCGGGGGGAGGTGTGGGATGAATTTTCTCTTATATACGCAAAGTGATTAAATGAGGTTTCTGATTAATAAGCAAGGCAGGTGGGCCGAGTAATTGGCGAGAATGTCATTCACAGCCCTCTGCTGGACAGAAATGGCAAAACAAGCCAAGTGTTTCCTGAGACCTTTTCCAGCAACGGCTCTGGGGTCCTGGCTGGGTTTTATTTAACATGGAGAAAAGGAAACCCAGGCCTGGTCTTCCCTGGGTCCTAACCCCCAACAATTAAAAGTTGATTGCAACACCAACTGCAATTCTACTACTGTCTTTTCTTATCAAGTGAGTGAAGATGACGATTTACATTTGTCTTTGTAAAGCCACGCCAGGACCTCACTGTTCCTCTGTATTAAAAGAAGGGGTCAATAAAGCAATGGGCTTCTGGGAAGCAGATGGCACAGTGACTCCAACCACGTGGGCAGGGTTCTTGTCACGAGGCAATCGTCTCCAGCACACTGATAATGGCTGTTTTACCGAGAGCTCCCCTGTACAGATGACATACTAAGAGTTTTACAAGGCTTGGGAATTCCCTGGAGGTCCAGTGGTTAGGACTCAGAGCTTTCACTGCCAGGGCCAGGGTTCAATCCCTGGTCAGGGAACTAAGATTCCGCAAGCCATCCTCACAAAATCACTCTGGAGGGACAGTATTGCCTATGCCTACTTTACAGATGGAAGACTGGAGGCTCAGCACATTTAAGTACCTTGTCCAAGGTCACTTGGCAAGGAAGGGATGCATCTGGCAATGTGAACCCCTTTATGTCTGAGGCTAAGGCATAAGGCTTAGATCATCTATGTGCTCCCGCAGCCTCTCAAAATCAAAGAGTTAGGGAACTTTATAAAGTTATGTTGTGGTTCATCTTTTCATGATGGGTAAATGTTATTCTGTAATCAGAAAAAAATATATAGCTATTTATGTCCTTTTCTTAAATTTAAAGTATGGGCAAAATAAGTCTAATTAGGGCAGAAGAAAAAAAATTAGTTACTTTTTGTTTCACCAACACAAAAGGACTGTTAAAAGTAATACATGCCTGGGACTTCCCTGGTGGTGCAGCGGTTAAGAAGCCACCTGCCAGTACAGGGGACACGGGTTCAAGCCCGGGTCCGGGAAGATCCCATATGCCGCAGAGCAACTAAGCCCGTGCACCACAACTACTGAGCCTGCGCTCTACAGCTCACGAGCCACAACTACTGAAGCCCGCGTGCCACAACTACTGAAGGCTGTGTGCTCTACAGCCCATGCTCTGTAACAAGAGAAGCCACTGCAATGAGAAGCCTGTGCACTGCAATGAAGAGTAGCCCCCACTCGCTGCAACTAGAGAAAGCCTGCGCGCAGCAGCGAAGACCCAACGCAGCCAAAAATAAAATAAATAAATAAAATATTAAATTACTATAAAAAAAAAGTAATACATGCCCATGATTTTTTTTTTTTAAAAAGCAAACCAATCAGTACAAATGAGACTATAAAAAGAAGTAAATCCACCCCCATCCTTGATCCTAGCTCTCAGTTCTTTTCCTCAGAGGCAGCCAGTGTTTCCAGTTAATTGGCTCTCCCCAGAAACAATCTATGCGTGTACAACATACGTGTATACCTCCAAAAGGGTTTTGAAATAATTTTATAATCATCTATAGCTACTTTTTAATTAATTAAGTACCTGTCAACTGTAGTAAGCACAGTGATACCCTCCTTCTGCAAATGAACCAGTTTACAAGGTGTGATGTGGGGAAAGCCCAAAGAGGTGGAGGCAGACAGCAGTGGGCGGTAAACGTCCCAGACAACCAGCTTCCCTTCCATTGTCGCCGACAGTATTTGGGTTAAATTCAAATGAAAGACTGACTGGCTAAATTTTCCCACGAGCTTGTTGAATGTCTGCATTTCAAGAGACAGGTTATGAGTTACCTTTGGTAGTAAATATAAAACAAAACATTTATCAACACGACATTTTATAATGTTTTACCTAAATATAGTAAGAAAAAAATAAAGTAAAAAAGAAAAAATCATTTAAAAAAACCCTCCCCCATGGATTGCCATGATCAGGCAGTTCTGAACCTCTGAAGGTTTGCTAAGAGCAAGTGAAGGGTTATATACTGGCTTAATTAAACTGTTTGCTTAAAGCAAATGAAGGAGTGATTAATCATCATTTATATCTGTTCAACTTCTCTTACTGAGGTTTCAGAGACTGATAAAGAAACTAATGTCTGTCATGGACAAAGCATGCTCCAGCTGTAAAACATTATAAAACAATTCTCTCGGGCTTCCCTGGTGGCGCAGTGGTTGAGAGTCCGCCTGCCGATGCAGGGGACGTGGGTTCGTGCCCCGGTCCGGGAAGATCCCACATGCCGCGGAGTGGCTGGGCCCATGAACCATGGCCGCTGAGCCTGCGCGTCCGGAGCCTGTGCTCTGCAACGGGAGAGGCCACAACAGCGAGAGGCCCGCATACCGCAAAAAAAAAAAAAAAAAAAACAATTCTCTCAGTTTATTTTTGATCATAAATTATTTTCCCATCAGTGGAAATTTAAGTGCTGTACGTAGAAATGCCCCAAGACTTCTTATTAAATGTGTGCTACGTAGGATATGGCACTAGGCCATCTTTCTTAGAGGGTGTCTTAGAGATGAAGTATAGAAAGAACCCAGAGCAGTGAGCGAACCCTCAGTGAATGTTTACTGAATGAATACATGAAGGAAACTCGGCAATCTGTCATATGGTACAGTAAGTCTGCTGCCTGACTCTCTGCTTAGGCAGGGAAGATCCTAAGTTGGATCTCTTTGACTTGAACACAAGAGGGTCAGTAGAAGCACAATTGGTCAAGCAAGGACATCACATTCTTTCTAAGAACAGCCCTGTTTCAACACGAGGCATTTTTATCATTTCAAACTGCAGCCGATCCTCATTCTTTGTGGATTCGGTATGTGTGAATTGACTTACTTTCTGATATTTATTTGTAACCCCCAAGTCAATCCTCGTGGCACTTTCACAATCATTTGCAGATGTGTGCATGTGCCGAGTGGTGAAAAACGTGACATTCCCAGCTGAGGTCAAACAAGGCAACTCTGTGCCTTCTCGTTTCAGCTCTCAAACGAGAGACAAGTGTCCTTTTCCTAGCCTGTTTAATGCGATGTTCTAAATCTTTTTTGGTGCTTTTTTTTTTTTTTTTTTTTTTTTTGCGGTACACGAGCCTCTCACTGTTGCGGCCTCTCCCGCTGAGGAGCGCAGGCTCAGGACGCGCAGGCTCAGCGGCCATGGCTCACGTGCCCAGCCGGCATGTGGGATCTTCCTGGACCGGGGCACGAACCCGTGTCCCCTGTATCGGGAGGCGGACTACCAACCACTGCGCCACCAGGGAAGCCTTTTTTGGTGCTTCTTGTTGGTGATTTTGGTATTTAAATTGGCTCCTGACTATGGTACTGAAATGCTGTCTAGTGCTCCTAAGCCCAAGAAGGCTGTGACGTGCCTTACAGAGAATACACCTGTGTTAGATAAGCCTCATTCAGACAGGAGTTCTATCTAGTGAGTCCAACATTAAGGAACCAACATTATATATTAAATATGGTGTCTTTAAACAGAAACATACATAAAACAAGGTCATGCATCTGTCAGTCGGTGAAAGTACTGTGACCCTAGGCTGGCAGGAGCCTATTCCTGTATCTCTCCTAGGAGCAATGATTCAGCATCCGCTAATTCAGGTCTACAGAGACCTTACAGAACATAACTGCTGCAAATAATGAGAACTAACTGTATTTTATTTTTGATACTTTGATGTATGAAAAGCAAAGTTTGCAGACAGGATAATCTTGCCTTGTGTCCATCGTCTTTTGGCTTGCCCTCTTGAAAAATAAAGTTTTATTGGTCAAACCAAAGGTGAAGAAGGGAAGCAGAAAAATCATTGTCCGCTGCACAGAGAGAGCAGGTTATGTGAGTATCAAAAGCAGAAACTGCTGCAGGCGACAGGACTCGAGGTCCACCTCAGGTGCAATCACTCAAGGAAAGCAGGAACGATAAAACGTTCCCCCCAACACCTGGCTCACCACCTTTCTACTGGCTCTGAAACATCTAAATACCCAACATCATCTTTTAAAAATGGTCCTGTCGGGCTTCCCTGGTGGCACAGTGGTTGAGAGTCCGCCTGCCGATACAGGGGACACGGGTTCGTGCCCCGGTCCGGGAGGATCCCACATGCCGCAGAGCTGCTGGGCCCGTTAGCCATGGCCGCTGGGCCTGCGTGTCCGGAGCCTGTGCTCCGCAACGGGGGAGGCCCCCCGCGGTGAGAGGCCCACGTACCGCAAAAAATTAAAAAAAAAAGGTCCTATCTATCTATCCATCCATTGACTTAATTTTGGCCCTGCGTCTTTCAGGATCTTAGTTCCCCCACCAGGGTTGGAACCCATGCTGCCTGCACTGGGAGCGCTGAGTCTTAACCACTGGACCGCCAGGGAAGTGCACGCAGTATCATTTTTATTGCTCTGAAAACTGAGCAGCTTAAAGGGATCCACTCATGTTCAACTACTTATTTCACCCCAAATTAACTTTCATCTTTTGTCATGTGCACACATACATTATAAAAATCATCACTTTCTTGGGTATTTTCTCATGGTAGTAAACTTTCTTTGCCATTTATTTACTTATTTATTTATTTTTAAAATATTTATTTGGCTGTGCTGGTTTTTAGTTGCGGCCCGAGGGATCTTTGCTGCCGCGTGTAGGATCTTCAACTGCGGCATACAAACTCAGTTGCGGCATGCAGGATCTAGTTCCCTGACCAGGAATCGAACCCAGGTCCCCTGAATTGGGAGTGCAGAGTCTTAGCCACTGGACCACCAGGAAAGTCCCTGCCATTTATTTTTATCCGTATTATTTTGAACAATCCATCCATTATTTTTAACTGGCCATTCAGTATGGTAAAGGACCTAAGTAAAAATTTCAAATTATTTTGCAATATAAAGATACATACAAAGAGAAGCCCAAAATGACTAAGCTGACACACACATATTTATTCTCCACAGTCAGATGTAAAAAAAAGCACAACAGGCATACTCACTTTTTCTGTTAAAAGTGGGGCACTGTGAACAAGTATATCTCCCTCTTCATACTGATAAGCACAGAAAAAAAAAATCACTACTAAAAAAAGACTTGGTTTCCAAAAGAAGAGCTACAACAGCAAAACTCAAAACAATTGCATCTGAACAGCATCAGAGCTTTGCAATTTCTACAGGTAGGATAACCTGCTGTCTCTAGGGACATCTAGAAACATTCTGAAAAAAAAGTAAATACAGAAAAAACGCCACAAATGATTGTGACTAAGTGGTAGTTGGTGCAAATCTGAATTCTACATTTATAAGGCTTTGAAGCTATACTTAATACCTGAAGGAATGCATATCACTGAAAATCAGCAATTCAAAGCGTTTTTGTTTAGCATTTTTTTATTGAGGAAAATTCACTTAATATAAAATTAACCATTAACCCTTTTAAAGTGTAAATTTTAGTGCCATTTAGTACATGAACAATACTGTGCAGCCATCATTCCCTCTAGTTCCAGGACACTTTCGTCAGCCCAAAAGGAAACCCTCTATCCATTAAGCAGTCACCTCCCATCCCCCCCAGCCCCTGACAACCACCATCCTGATTTCTGTCTCTATGAATTTACCTATTCTGGACAGTTCATATCAATGGAATTATAGAGTACGTGGCTTTTTGTGTCTGGCTTCTTTCGTTCAGCATAATGTTCTAAAGGTTCATCCATGGTGTGGCAGGTGTCTGTACTTCATTGCTTTTAATGGCTCAATAATATTCCATATATATTATTGGATAAAATGTGGATAGACCACATTTGGTTTATCCATTCATTAGTTGATGGGCATTTGATTTGTTTCTACCTTTTGATTATTGTGAATAATGCTGCTGCTATGAACATTTGTGCATAAGTATTTGTTTGAACACCTGTTTTCAATTCTTTGGGGTATATACCTAGAAATTGGTGGGTCATATGGTAATTTTATGTTTAACTTTTGATATTTTTTTTTTTTTTTTGATATTTTTTTAATCTCATGATTTTTCCCTGTGTCAGTATACATATGACCAATCTGTTTGTTAATTCCTTTTTGAAAGGGAATAAAGTCCAAGATCTTGAAAAACCCTTGATCTTGAATATATTTTAGACCTTAAATATATTCACATAAATATTTGCCACATTACTTTAAAAACTTAAATGAAATTTAAATTATCTGCTTCTGATTTAATATGCTAATTTCCAATGGGACTAAAATAAATGCTATAATTAAATCAAAACATTTTAATATATGTTTATTGCTTTCTAAGTAGATACTATATTGTTACATTACCAAAAGATCTGTACTTAAAGAATAAACACATACTTGTTTATACATTTAAAACAAATGAAAATATTTCTACTTACCCACATATAATATATTGCTTGTGTTTTACTATTGCTCACCAATTCTTTATTATTTGTTGGATTAAAAGTAAGGTAGCTCTGAAATATAAAGTATGAAAATATGTTACATTATAATACATTTTCTGTTTCTCTCTGGTTAAGCTGAATGTTAAAGTTAAATTATTTTATTTTATTTATTTATTTATTTTTTGCAGTACGAGGGCCTCTCACTTTTGTGGCCTCTCCTGTTGCAGAGCACAGGCTCCAGACGCGCAGGCTCAGTGGCCATGGCTCACGGGCCCAGCCGCTCCACGGCACGTGGGATCTTCCCAGACCGGGGCACGAACCCATGTCCCCTGCATCGACAGGCGGACTCTCAACAACTGCGCCACCAGGGAAGCCCTAAATAATATCTTTAATTAAATAACTGAGTAGGAATATAAAACAGAAAAGTCATGGGGGATTTCCCTGGTGGTCCAGTGGTTAAGACTCCACACTTCCACTGCAGGGAGCACAGGTTCAGTCCCTGGTCAGGGAACTAAGATCCCACATGCCTCGTGGCATGGTCAAAATAACAAAAACAAACAAACAAAACAAAAAAACAAGAAAAAAAAGACATGGCATTTTGTAAGCAATAGGAATATAATTTAAATACTGAGTGTTAAAATTAATGGTCTCAAACGTGTTTCCTTTCTTATTTAGTCTTATTTATTATAATTCATCATCTATAAATTGGAGCAAGCAAAAGTAAACTAGTATATTCACCAATAACCTTTATTCTGTGTCCTTTTGGACAAAGACTGCTGTGTATTCATTTCTAAATTTAACAGGGCCACAAGGGAACTTGGAATGAATGCAAAATATTGGAAGGGGGTTCTGATTCCTGCCAAGATGGTGTGTAGCATGGGTTGCCTGGCTCCCTCCCCAAAAATCAACCCTGCAGACACTATAGAAGTGAAGGAAACCTGAAATGCAGAAACTAAGTAACAAGTGAGAAATCCCTGGGGAGACAAGGCATAAGTCTTGAAATGATATATGCATGGGAGGCGGGCAGCTGCAGCCTGACATGGAGGGCTGCAGGAGACAGATGAGATGGGTTGGAGAAATGCTTCGTTTGGTTTTTAAAGATTTTTTTGGATGTGGACCATTTTTAAAGTCTTTATTGAATTTCTTACAATATTGCTTCTGTTTTACATTCTGGTTTGTTGGCACTGAGGCATGTGGGATCTTAGCTCCCCAACCAGGTACCAAACCCGCACTCCCTGCATTGGAAGGTGAAGTCTTAACCACTGGACTGCCAGGTAAGTCCCAAGAAATATATTTTTTTCTTTGATTTTTTTTTCATCTTTATTGGAGTATAATTGCTTTACAATGTCCTGTTAGTTTCTGCTGTATAACAAAGTGAATCAATGATATGCATACATATATCCCCATATCCCCTCCCTCTTGCGTCTCCCTCCCACCTGCCCTATCCCACCCCTCTAGGTGGTCACAAAGCACCAAGCTGATCTCCCTGTGCGATGCAGCTGCTTCCCACTAGCTATCTATTTTACATTTGGTAGTGTATATATGTCCATGCCACTCTCTCACTTCATCCCAGCTTACCCTTTCCACTCCCCGTGTCCTCAAGTCCATTCTCTACATCTGCGTCTTTATTCCTGTCCTGCTCCTAGGTTCTTCAGAACCATTTTTTTTTTAAATCCATATATATATGTTAGCATATGGTATTTGCTTTCTGAGAAATGCTTTTTAAGTTCCATTCCTGCCTCTCCCACCCCATGTCCTATTCCTTGTCTGTTGACTGCTGCCTCATTTCAGGAATGTAAACTACCAATGCCAATGTCAGATGATCAATTTCAGGACAACACAAAGGCCTGGGTGGGGTGAAGAACTGGTGAAAGCAAGTGCGTGGATGAGGCCTCACAAAGGCTGAAAATCGGCCTCAAATCACCTCAATCTCTGATTAGATCGAGGCGACCACTTTGCCAAAGGCCTCTAAGAAGCAAAAGTAAGTCTTCCTTGGAGCAAGTTATTATCAACCTGAGCCTCAAACTATTCCTATGCTTTTTAAAGCACAACATCTAGCATTCAATGAAAAATAACCAGGCATAGGCAAGAGACATGTCCAAATGACTGAAAAACAAGGGAGAAAAGTAATCTACAGAAAGAGACCCCCAGGAGATCCAGGTATATTTTAAGGCTGAGTAGTATTCCATTATATATATGTACCACATCTTCTTTATCCATTCATCTGTTGATGGACACTTAGGTTGCTTCCATATCTTGGTAATTGTAAATAATGCTGCTATGAACACTGGGGTGTATGTATCTTTTTGAATTAGTGTTTTTGGGTTTTTTCAGATATATATCCAGGAGTGGAATTGCTAGATCATATGGAAGTTCTATTTTTAGTTTTTTGGGAAACCTCCATATTGTTTTCCACAGTGGCTGCAGCAGTTTACATTCCCACCAACAGTGCACGAGGGTTCCCTTTTCTCCACATCCTCTCCAATATTTGTTATATTGTGGTCATTCTGATAGGCGTGAGGTGATATCTCACTGGGGTTTTAATTTGCCTTTCCCTGATGATCAGCAATCAGATAACTCTATTTTTTTAAAAAATCAAGTGGAACTTCTCGATCTGAAGAAAAAATGGTTTAAAAAACACAAAATGGAAATTGAGTTATTTTTAGTGAGGTGGATGGACCTAGAGTCTGTCATACAGAGTGAAGTAAGTTAGAAAGAGAAAAACAAATACCGTATGCTAACGCATATATATGGAATCTAGAAAAATGGTACTGATGAACCTAGTGGCAGGGCAGGAATAAAGATGTAGATGTACACAATGGACTTGACAACACAGAGGGGGAAGAGGAAGCTGGGACGTAGTGAGAGAGTAGCATCGGCATATATGCACTACCAAATGTAAAATAGATAGCTAGTGGGAAGCTGCTGCACAGCACAGGGAGATCAGCTCGGTGCTTTGCGACGACCTAGAGGGGTGGGATAGGGAGGGTGGGAGGGAGGCTCAACAGGAAGGGGATGGGGGATACTAACACAACATTGTAAAGCAATTATACTCCAATAAAGATGTATTAAAAAAAGTGAATAAAGCATAGGGTGGGAGAAAAATAAAGAATAAAAAACAAAGGACTTCCCTGGTGGCACAGTGGTTAAGAATCCACCTGCCAATGCAGGGGACACGGGTTCAAGTCCTGGTCTGGGAAGATCCCACATGCCGTGAAGCAACTAAGCCCGTGCGCCACAACTACTGAGCCTGTGCTCTAGAGCCCACGAACCACAGCTACTGAGCCCGCATGCCACAACTACTGAACCCTGCGTGCCTAGAGACCATGCTGTGCAACAAGAGAAGCCACTGCGATGAGAAGCCCATGCACCACAATGCAGAGTAGCCCCCGCTTGCCACAACTAGAGAAAGCCCACGCACAGCAAAGAAGACCCAATGCAGCCAAAAATAAAATAAAAATAAAAAATAAATAAATTTATTTAAAAAGAAAAGAATCCGTCTGCTAGTGCAGGTTCCAGCCCTGGTCCAGGAAGATCACACATGCCGTGGAGCAACTAAGCGTGTGTGCCACAACCACAGTGAGCCTGCACTCTATAGCCCACAAGACACAAATACTGAGCCCACGTGCCACAACTACTGAAGCCTGTGCGCCTAGAGCCTGTAGTCTGCAACAAGAGAAGCCACCGCGATTAGAAGCCCGTGCACCGCAACAAAGACTAGCACCCACTCGCTGCAACTAGAGAAAGCCCGCACACAGCAACGAAGACCCACGGCAGCCCAAAAATAATAATAAAAATAAATAAATAGGGCTTCCCTGGTGGCGCAGTGGTTAAGGATTGCCTGCCAATGCAGGGGACACAGGTTTGAGCCTTGGTCCGGGAAGATCCCACATGCCGCAGAGCAACTAAGCCCGTGCGGCACAACTACTGAGACTTCACTCTAGAGTCCGTGAGCCACAACTACTGAAGCCCACGTACCTAGAGCCCGTGCTCCACAACAAGAGAAGTCACCGCAATGAAAAGGCCGTGCACTGCAACGAAGAGTGGCCCCCGGCTCTCCTCAACTAGAGAAAGCCCATGCACAGCAACAGAGACCTAACACAGCCAAAAATAAAAATAAATAAAAATTTTAAAAATAAATAATACATCTTTAAAAAAAATTATGTTGGGTGAAAGAAGCCAGAGCCCTCTACAAAGAGTCTATTTCATAAAATTCATTAAAATATGCAAAGTAACATTAATAAACAGGAGAGTCGATGTTGGGAGATGGATAGAGGGAAGAGATCATACCTTGAAGGCCATAGTGAGGAGTCTGGGTTTTATTCTAAGGACAAGGGAAGGCATTGAAGGATTCTGAGTCAGGGAGTGATATGATATAATCCGTTTTGCTTATTTAAAAAATATCACTCTGGGGCTTCCCTGGTGACGCAGTGGTTGAGAATCCGCCTGCTCATGCAGGGGACACAGGTTCGTGCCCCGGTCCGGGAAGATCCCACATGCCGTGGAGCGGCTGGGCCCGTGAGCCATGACCGCTGAGCCTGAGTGTCCGGAGCCTGTGCTCCGCAACGGGAGAGGCCACAACAGTGAGAGGCCTGCGTACCGCGCAAAAAAAAAAAAATATCACTCTGACTGCTGTGGGGAGATTGGCCAGGGTGCAGTAGAGATCAGCTGGGAGGATGTGGAGGTCACGCAGGCAGAGGTGACTGTGGTCTGGACTAGATGGTGGCAGTGCAGACAGGGAGGAGAGGAAGGAGTCCAGCATCGACCTTGGAAATAAATGGTACTTACAGCCACTGGGATGAGATACCCAAGAAGCAAGCATGGCAAGAAGAGGAAGAGGCAGAAGAAGAGCTCCCAGAACCAAACGCTGAGGAACGCCAAGATTTAGAAGCTGTAAAATGAAAGAAGAAGCCTCAAAGGAACCTGAGAAAGAATGGCCGGGGAGACAGCAGGAGAAGCGTCTTGTGACCCCACTGGGAAGGGTGTGATGAGGGTTCCACAACGTCCGTTTGATTTGGGAACACCAGTGACCGTGATAAGCATAGTGCTGGTAGAGCTGTGGGTGGGTGGAGGACAGATGAAAAGGACAGAAATGTCCATCAACAGAGGATGGATAAATAAGTTGTGTGACACTCAAAGAACAAAAAAACTGTACAGCAGTGAAAGTGAATAGGAATTACAGCTCAAGAATCGACATCAGTGAATCTCAGAAACAATGCTGAGCAGATGAAGCAATTAGTCTGATTCCAAACACAGAAAGGTCAAGAACAGGTAAAATGAAAGAAGACAGTATTGAAGGACACATACATCACTGGGGAAAAGTATAAAGAAAAGCACAGGCAGGTATAACACAAAATTTGGGATAATGGTTAACTCGGGAGCAAAGCTTGGGATGAGATCAGGGAGGGGAACACAGGGGTTTCTAGGGTTTCGGTAACATTCTATTTCATGATCCAGTGGTGAGCACACAGGTACATTTTATTTTCTTCCTTAAAATGTACACATTTTGCATGTATGCCTTATTTAGCAATAAAGTGTAAAGAAGTCAACTATTTCTTGCAAAAAAAAAAAAAAGTAAATGAGACGAGGAAGTAGAGAAAGCAAGTGTGGACAGCGCTTCTGAGAAGTTTCCCTGGGAAGAGGGGCAGAGGGCGTAGCTGGAAGGAGACGTGGGGTCGGAGGAGTTCTCTCAGGACCGGTGGTCCTGAAGCGTGTTTATTCTCAGTAGAGGGAGAGTTGACAGCTGCAGGAGAAGGGCCCTGAGGCAGCCAGCGGTGGCGGGGGTGGGGGGGGGGTATCTAGTGCGCTGGCCCTTCGCCGCAGTCAGAGGGGAAAAGAGAAGATGGCGGGGTTGAAGGTGTGTTGCAGGCTGGGGAGGGAGAACAGGCCCGTGTTTGTATCTGATGGCTTCCATTTTCTCAATGAAACACAGGGTTGGGGGCGGTCACCCGCTGAGCATGGGAAGCAGGGAGTGGGGAGGTGGGATGAGCAGGTGTGAAACTGTCGTCTCTGGAAATGAAAAGTGTCACAGCCGACCAGAGCGGCCAAGCCAGGCCCAGAGCCGTCTTGAAATTCGTGACTGAATTGCAAGTAGGATGAATCTGCTGGATTGGGTGCTTCTCCCCAGCTACATTCAGCCCACTGGGGTCCAGGTCCAGAGGAGGCTGAGGGTGGGGCTCACCCAGAACTGGGGGAGCTTGTGTGGTGCTGTCCAGCAGCACTTCCCGTTAGGGTGGAGGTGTTCTAACACCTGTGCTGCCAACAATGTAGCCACCAGCCGCATGTGGATAATGAGTGGCTGAAATGTGGCTAGTGAAGCCGAGGAAATGAATTTGTACTTTAACTTTAATCAATTTCCATTTTTGTTTGTTTGGATCACGCCACACGGCTTGTGGAGATCTTAGTTCCCCAACCAGGGATTGAACCTGAGCTCCCTGCAGTGTAAATGCGGAGTCCCAACCACTGGACTGCCAGGGAATTCCCGAAATTTCAATAGCCATGTGTATTTAGCAAAGTTGCAATATAGAAATCAGTTGAAGTTCTATACACTAACAATGAACATTCTGAGAAGAAAATTAAGAAAACAATTCCACTTAATAATAGCATCAAAAAAAAAAATACTTAGGAATAAATTTAGCCGAGGAGGTGAAAGATTTGTACGCTGAAAACTACAAAATGCTGCTGCTGCTGAAAGAAATTAAAGAAGACGTAAATAAACAGAAAGACAGGGGCTTCCCTGGTGGCGCAGTTGTCAAGAATCCGCCTGCCGGGAGATCAGCTCGGTGCTTTGTGACCGCCTGGAGGGGTGGGATAGGGAGGGTGGGAGGGAGGGAGACGCAAGAGGGAAGAGATATGGGAACATATGAATAACTGATTCACTTTGATATAAAGCAGAAACTAACACACCATTGTAAAGCAATTATACTCCAATAAAGATGTAAAAAAAAACCCAAAGAATCCGCCTGCCAATGCAGGGGACATGGGTTCAAGCCCTGGTCTGGGAAGACCCCACATGCCACGGAGCAACTAAGCCCGTGCACCACACCTACTGAAGCCCGTGCGCCTGGAGCCTGTGCTCAGCAACAAGAGAAGCCACCACAATGAGAAGCCCGCGCACCGCAACAAAGAGTAGCCCCCGCTTGCCACAACTAGAGAAAGCCCGCATGCAGCAACAAAGACCCAACACAGCCATAAATAAATAAATAAAATAAATCTATTAAAAAAGAAACAAATAAAATAAACAGAAAGATATCCATGCTCGTGGACTGGAAGACAATGCTGTTAAGATGACAAGACTACCCAAAGCAATCTATAGATTCAATGCAATCTCTATCAAAATCCCCAACGCATTTTTGGTAGCAATAGAAAAACCCATCCTAAATACCCAGGTATGGCTGGTAGCTTTGAGAAGTAAGGAAATTGTGGGGGGCACTTCCCTGGCGGTTCAGTGGTTAGGACTCCGCGCTTTCATTGCCAAGGGTGCAGGTTTGATCCCTGGTCGGGGAACTAAGGTCCCACAAGCCATGCGGTATGGCCAAAAAAAAAAAAAAAAACAAGGAAGGAAATTTTTTTGAGGGAGCAGAAGGAATGTTGGCGGAGGGAGAGCAGGAGAGACATAAAGCTGATAATGATGTGTGCCTTGCTGAGTCCAGTCACCCAGACCCCCTGCTTGGGTTCTGGTTCACACAAGCCATGTACATCCTTACCACAGTGTCTGGTACACAGTAGGTACTCAATAAATGCAGGTGAATGACGGCTGCGAGCATGAATGAGATGATGCAGAGCAGCACAGTCAATGCTCTGGGTGCCCTCGGCAAGTCACCTCACGCAAATCGAGAAGAATAACTCCCCTATATGCAGAGCAGTTCAGAACATGCTTCTAGAATAAGAAAGGCTGCTAGCTGGGTGACTTTAGACCAATTATTTGATAGTTAATAGTAGTAATATGAATCCCACAGTAACATCTTCTCAGCATGTTTGCACGGATTACATGAGATACTGTATGCAAAGAACTTAGCACAATCTGGCACATAAGAGGTGATCAAAAAAATTAGCGGGGCTTCCCTGGTGGCGCAGTGGTTGGGAGTCCGCCTGCCGATGCAGGGGACGCGGGTTCGTGCCCGGTCCGGGAAGATTCCACATGCCGCGGAGCGGCTGGGCCCGTGAGCCATGGCCGCTGAGCATGTGCGTCCGGAGCCCGTGCTCCGCAACGGGAGAGGCCACAGTAGTGAGAGGCCCGCGTACCGAAAAAAAAAAAAAAATTAGCTATTATCATCAAAAATAAAATGAGATCATGGACAGGAGTTTTTTAAAAGCTCTTGGACACCATAACAAAGCTCCAGTAAAACAAAAAGTAGTTTTGAACTGGCTTCAGTGTACCTTTAGGTGGATCTTTACAGGCTCGAAATGAACTCACCTGAAAACCATACTCTTTGGGAAGGTTAAGAGTGCAGGCCGGTGTTTCCACAGCTAAAGTCCACCTCCAGATGCAAACTTTCTGTAAGTGATGGCAGACAGAGGAGAGTGAGAAGATTCCTGAAGGCTACTGGAGGAGCCTACACCTCTTGTGGTAAGCCAGTGACCTCCGCTAACTAAGCAAAGCACAGTGAGCTAAGCCGCAGGCAGGGAGCCCCTGACCGGTCACCCCCCTCCACCAAGAGAACCACAGACGCCACACGGCCTGAGCAGAGCTGCTTGCGGGGACACTTGTGACGGGCGGGCCAGCCGCTGAAGCTGCCGTGACAAGCCCTGTACCTGGATCTCAGCGTCTGAGATGGTCGCCAGGTACTTGGCATCGCGGGTGATGGCTATGGCCCTGATGCCGTCACCTTCTGGGCAGCTGTTGAATATCGTGTGCACAGGAATGCTGCAAGACAGGACGGGGGACACCCAGGTCAGGAACAGAACAGCTACGGAGAAACAAACGTGGTCCACCCACATGATGGAAAGTTGCTCCGCCATAAAAAAGGAGTGAAGCACTGACACAGGCGACAACACGGATGAACCTTGAAACCATGGTGCTGAGTGAAAGAAGCCAGACACCAAACGCTACAGATTGTATGATTCCATTTATATCAAACCTCCAAGATAGGCAAATCCATACAGGCGGAAAGCAGGTGCGTGTTTTCCAGAGGGTAGGGGAGCGGGATGTGAAGGCTGATGGTTTCAGGGTTTCCTTCTGCGGTGAAGAAAATGTTCTGCAACCACATAAGAGGCGGTGGTTGCACCACACTGTGCATATACTAAATGCCACTGAGTTGTTCACTTTAAAATGGTTACTTTTATGTTATGTGAATTTTACTCAAATTTAAAACAAAAACTAACTCAGGGCAGCACGTAAACATGCTATTTGTTCTCTCCTGGAGCTCTAGTCTCTCCTTCATTATCGAGTGCTGATTCTGTGCCAGGCGTGAAGAATGAGAACATGAAATAAGATGTCTAGGACACCATCCTAGCTCTCAGGAAAGCCGGCGTCCTCCTCCAGAAGGGGGAGTGTAAACAAGCACAGGCTTTCTCGACAGCAACTTCCCTGCATCTGTCAAAATCCTCAATGCACAGACCCTAAGACTCGTCAATTCCACTTCTACAACTTTTTTTTTCCTAGAGAAATAATAGCAAAAGTAAACAGAGATAAATGCCAGTTCATGTTTATTGCGGCACTGCTTTAATAGCAAAAATCTGGAAACAACATAAATATCCATTAATATGGGATTTGTTTAAAAAATATCACGGTAAACCATATAATGAAAAAGCATGCCACCTTCAAAATGAATGAGGCAGATTTGGGAAAGTGACCAAAGTTTTGTGGAAAAAAGCAAATAGCAAAACAGTAGACGTAGCATCATGCTGAGAGAGAGAGAGGAAAGAGAGAGAGAGAGAGAGAGAGAGAGAGAGAGAGAGAGAGTGTGTGTGTGTGTGTGTGTGTGTGTGTGTGTGTGTATAGAAAAAAGTCTGGAGGAATGAACTCCAAACTACATGGTGACTCTGGATATAGGTTTGGGTGAAGGGGGACTTATTTTTTTTTTTCTTACACGTCTGTATTGTGTCACTGGCAAGACTTTAGAACTGTAAGATGCAGACAAAGCCTTAACACATGCAGAATTTAATTAGATGATATCTGAATACCTGAGAGAGCCAAAGAAATGCAAGAAATAGCTGGAGCAATGATGGAAGTAAGCTGTGATGTGGTGGGGGTCCCTGACTTCCACTGGAAGAGTGGGTGGTAGGAAGACTTAATCCCGGAACGCGGGCTATGCAGACACCCCGTTGGTTTTTCATTATGGATACCTTGTTACAGCGAATATACACAGGCCTCAGTATGTCACACAGGCCTCAGTATGTCACATCGGTGTCCCAATTGGCTGGAACCAAGTCTGTGCCCTAGCTGAGGACCTGTCTGGTTCTCTGTCACTTGAGATATTTCATCCCACTGAGACGTGGCCCCAAAAATTGCCTTGGGAAGGGAGTCCTAAAGTTGTTGGGAATGACATAATGACGTTCTTCGTGGGAAGGTGTATCTCATCCCCAGGGATATTTAGAATTAAATGCAGAGAAGATAAGTCAGTTGGACCCGTACTCTTAACATATTTGTGATAAGAGAATTTGTTCCTTTTTTTAAGGATGGGTCATGTTTAAGAGAATTTAAGATATTAGAGTCTCTAACAGATTAATTTGTGATTCTAATTGAAAGTCTGTAGTTGATTTAGACTTGTGATTTTAAATTCAAATTGTATTAGGTTTATAAACAATACGTGAACACTTAAGAGAACTTAGGACTTGCCATATTTATGTCTAATTTATTAGATTTACAAGAATTACTTAAGTACTGGTGAAGGATTTATTTGTTAATCAGACCACTAAAGAACTTAAAGATGAAACTGAATATACTCAATTTCTAAATGCAGTTTAAAATGTTTAAAAGGAGTTAATAAAATTTGTGAGACCAAACATTAATCAAAGCCCCCTTATAGGCAATTGCAAAAATACGCTAGATTTACAGAGTAAGATTTAAGTTGAACTAATATCTCAAGGAAGAAGTACCGTTTATCACTTTAATAAGGTGCATATTAATTCTAAAACCAGAGAATCCTTTCTGGGTTCCCAGAGTCATCATTTGCAATATCATAAAACTCATACCGACATATCATTTTAATTGTTAACCACAGACACACTTCACTTTGTAATTTTAAAAAATGACTGCCAGAGTCACCTCCGGTCTAGTGGGGGAGACAGCTCTATAAACAAGAAGAAAGCAAAGGATAAACACTGTTTGAATGGAGGCCAGCTCTGCCTGGGGCAGGGGAGCTGTCAGCAAAGGCTTGAGAGAAGAGAGGCACCAGAGGGGCCCATCCTTCCTGCCTCAGGACTTCCTGATGCAGGAGACGACTTTCCCTCGTGTGTGTCAGGTGGATGTGCCATTTCTTGCAGCTGAAAAGCATGTAATCGCTAGAGACGATCGCTAGGCAAGCAGACGGGAATTTGATTTCGTGGGGGAAGTGTTTGCATGGCTAGGATGTGAGCGTGTACTCCCTGTAACAAGGGCTGAGCTGACAACGGGCAGCAGGGGAGCCCGTTAGGATTTTGCACATGGGAAAAGATCACGCTCAAAATGTTGTAGAGAAAAACCATATGATGATATATGATGATGGCCATACATGTGTATTTTTTTTTTGGCCTCGAGGCAGGCAGGATCTTAGTTCCCTGACCAGGGATCGAACCCATGGCCCCTGCAGTGGAAGCACGGAGTCTTAACTACTGGACCACCAGGGAAGTCCCCTTACACATGTGCATTTAAAACAACATCAGGGGGCTTCCCTGGTGGCGCAGTGGTTGAGAGTCCGCCTGCCAATGCAGGGGATGCGGGTTCGTGACCCGGTCCGTGAGGATCCCGCGTGCCGTGGAGCGGCTGGGCCTGTGAGCCATGGCCGCTGAGCCTGTGCTCCGCAACGGGAGAGGCCACAACAGTGAGAGGCCTGCGTACCGCAAAAAAAAAAAAAAAAATCAACAGATGAATGGATAAACAAAATGTGTTATATCCATGCAATGGAATCTTAAACAGCTAAAAAAAGGAATGGAGTACTGATTCATGCTACAACATGGAAGAATTTTGAAAATATTATAAGTAAAAGAAGCCAGACACAAAAGCCACATATTGTATGAGTCCACGGACATGAGATGTCCAGAATAGGCAAATCTTTACAGCTAGAAAGTAGATTAGAGGTTGAGGGGAGGGGAGAATGAGGACTTCATTAGTTCAGATCTTCTGATTGGGTGCTGCGAGTGTTCTGGAAATAGTGGTGACGGCTGCACAACACCGTGAATGTCATCAATGCCAGTGAATTGTATATACACTTAAAAGTGGTTCAGTGTCAGGAGGCTGGGTTGAAGAGCGAAACTGCAGTGGGGGAGATCGGTCAGGAGGCTACTGCAATGGCCCAAGCAGGAGAGGGTGGGCAGAGGCGGTGGATGTGGGTTCAGAAGTTATTTGGAGGTGGAGGCGCAGGACTTTTGGACATTTTAGCAGGAGATGCCCACGGGACATGCAGGTGGACTGTCCTCCAGCAGCTTCCCCATCAGCAGACAGGAAACACTGAGACGGCTGTTGAGAGTAAGATGGCGCAGTTTCAAACCCTGGCTCTGCTCCTGCCTGGCTGGAGAACATCACCAACAGCGACCTCACGCCCTGAGGCCACAGCTAAGGAATGGCCAGAGGAGGATGAGGCTGAAAAGAGTCTGAGAGGGAACAGACAGCAAGCAGGATGAGGACCAGGAGACATGGTGTCAGAGGGGCCAGGGGAAATGATTAGGTAATATGGCCCTATGGAGGCCACTGGTCACCTGGGAGACAGCAGTTCCTGTGTCACAGAACATTCAACATAACTTCTTCCTAAACTTCTTCTCCACCTGGACTCGTCCACCCCCCACCTCCCCCCATCCCATCCCCCTACACACCCAACCAAGACCTTACAATCTTGTCAGGGAATCTAGCACTACTCTCTGCCTCTAGGACCAGGAATTACGAAAGGACACACATCTGTGAGCATCTCTCCTGGGCCAGGTGCTGTGCTCTGGATCTTCCTAACAATCCCGTAGGGTAAGTAGAGTAGATCAAATAGCGCCCCCTTGAAATTCATTCCACCCAGAACCTCAGAAGCGAGCTTATACAGAAAGAGAGTCTCTGCGGATGTAATTAGTTAAGATGAGGTCATACTGGTTAGGGTGGACCCTAAACCCAATGACTGGAGTCCTTATAAAAGAGAAGGCCTTACAGAGAGACACAGAGGGGAAAACGCCACATGAAGATGGAAGCAGAGGCTGGAGTGACGTGTCTACAGGTCAAGGACCACCAAGGATGCCAGCAACCACCCAAAGGAGGAGGGGAGCATGGGACAGATTCTCTCTCAGGGCCCCAGGAGCTCCCTGCAGACTCCCCAATTTCAGACATTTGGCCTCATGAACAGTGAGAAAATAAATTTCTGTGATTTTAAGCCACCCAGATTGGCGTAATTTCTTACAGAGCCCGGGGAAATGAAGACAGTAAGTACGATTAGTCTTTTTTTTTTTTTTGGCAGATGGTGAAAGTCACATAATTTCTCTGGGTCTCCCAGCTGGGTGAGTGTGAGTTAGCCTCCCTCAGCCCAGTCTGCCTGGGGGCCACCGACAAACCAAGTTTCTGGGCTTAGAGAGCCAAGAATCACCCATGGGAAATTCACCAAAGTAATGTCATCCCAACAGGCCTTGAGGCAATAAGACAACCTCCCCTGAGAACCTCGCCCCTCGCCCTGCCTCCCAGCACCAGCTTCTGTATCCCTGGACCGGCATGACTCCTTTTTTTGCGGGTCACAGTGGCAGACACTGTACAAAAATGCGGGGGGAAGTGGCTGCGACATGCCTACCCCGTGAAGCAGTCCCATATGATTATCAGGCAGTCGGGCCCTTTGTCAGCCGTGGCGACCCAGCGCCTGTTTTCACTGATGCAGAGGCAGGAGATGACGTTGAGGTGGCCCTGCAGACGTGGAGAAAAGTCGCTCTGAGACAGGGGTTGTGGGGGGCCCAGCCCTGGCACCAGCAGGAAAGTCGGGGCCCCGGAGGCACACCTGAGCTCCCTTTCCAGATGCCGCTGGCTGAAAATCCTACTCCCACCCGCCTTCCCTGGTGTTTCTCTACAGCCGGAGGTTTTCAAACTTCCCCTCAAAACACTCTCAGGGTAAGTTGCACTCCCTGCAAGAACAGTGGCTTCCTAGGGGTCGAGGCGTATACCCGACTCTGAACCCACGTTGAGAATACATGTCTAGGTCCCCCCACCTCCAGCCCCCCTCGAACCTCCCTACCAGCCTCATCTCCCCCAAAACTGCTCACTCAGGTCACTGAGCAGCTCTGGAACCAAAGCCTCCTCACGGGCCTCTGCTTTCACTCGTATCCTCCTACAATCTTCCCCACACAACAGAGGAATCTTCTGGAAACACATACAAGATGGCAGCCGGGAAACAACCCGTTTCCCTCCTCCCGTGTCACCCCTCGCTCACTCTGGCCTCTCTCTGGGCCTCACGCATGAGGCCTGAAAACTCAGAGCTCTGTCTGTCTGGGATGCTGTTCCCCGGCAAAACGGCCCCGGGCTAGCTCACGCTCAGCCTTCAGGTCTTGGCACAAACAGCACTTTTTTATTCCCTGCCCACCCAATCCAGAGGAATCTCCTCTCACCCTGATTCTTCCCTCTTAGAGCATTTTCACGTTTCCTTTCAAGCAACTGTTAAAATCTTTAGGTATATGCTTCTATGTTCACTTGTTTAACGACTGTCTCTCCATGAGGGGGGACTAGATCTATTTTGTTCATGACTACAGAGCCATCACCTGAAACATAGTGGTTATGATAAATACACGTGGGATGAACGAATGAACGAACGAATGGCCAAGGCCACTCCCAGCCATCCAACTCTGCAGAGGCTGGACGCCTCCCTACTTCTCAGCCCCTCTGCCCCGCCCGTCCCCCTGACTCTGAGCCTGCCCACCACACTGTGCTTTCTCCCCCTGCTGCTACCTCTGTGCTCAGTGCTACACATTCAACTAAGCTCTGAGAAGGTCTGCTTGCTGACTGTGTGTGTATTTCAGGACTTCTAGAAAGCAAATTCCTTAAGTTACACCCACGTGTCTTGGATCCCTGGCACGATGCTGAATACTGGCTGAGCTCTTGGAAAATACTTTGAGAAGTTTCTGATCTAGGCATTGACTAAGGAAGGTCCTTATATGTCAACTGAAAAGGGTAACATGGAACTGTTTACTGGGTTAACTAGTGGAAAGTCGGACACCAGGAAAACGTGACATTTGGACAGGTAAATGATGAAAAAGAGGTCAAAAACATCCGGAACAGAGGAGGCAGAGCGGTGAGGGGAAGGCAGGCATGTGGGGCATTCGGGGAGGCACAGAGCAGGGTGTAAATAAAGCCAAGTGCTGGAGGGAGGAGACAGGAGGAAAGACTGACCTACGTAATGCTTTGAAGTCAGGAGACCTGGATGTAAGACCTGGCTTCAGCATCTGCTAGCACAGCCTTGGGCAAGTCAGCTAAATCCCTCTGAGCCTCAGTTTCCTCTCCTGTGAAATGGGAATATTAACACTCATTTCTCAGCAGGAGTAGGAGGATCAAAGCCCTTTGAGCCCTGGAAAGGAGTCTGAGTGTTAATTAGGTTCGAATCCCTGCCCTTTGCATCTCACCATAGTCCTGTGGAGACAACATGGTCTCTCCTGACCACATTTTTACAGAAATGTAAAAAATACAGATGCTTTAGATTTTAGTTACTATAATATTAAAGTCAACTGCTATTCTGATTAGAATCAGAGAGAAAACGCACAATAAAATGTGTTCCTAAAAAAAAATTTGCTGTGGTTCAGAAGAGAAGAGGGAAAATGTGTATGAGATGGAATGAAGTTGACCCCTGAAATAAAAACCAAAGTGCTGGACTTCCCTGGTGGCACAGTGGTTAAGAATCCACCTGCCAATGCAGGGGACACTGGTTCGAGCCCTGGTCCGGGAAGATCCCACATGCTGCGGAGCAACTAAGCCCGTGCGCCACAACTGCTGAGCCTGTGCTCTAGAGCCCGCGAGCCACAACTACAGGGCCCGCATGCCACAACTACTGAAGCCTGCACACCTAGAGCCCGTGCTCCGCAGCAAGAGAAGCCACTGCAATGAGAAGCCTGCGCACCACAACAAAAAGTAGCCCCTGCTCGCCGTAACTAGAGAAAGCCTGCACACAGCAACAAAGACCCAACGCAGCCAAAAATAAATAAATTAACTAATTAAAAAGCAACAACAATAACAACCAAAGTGCTGTATTCAGGTTAAAAACCACCTCTTTCACTTGAAGTAAGAAAACCTGCAAACCTGAAGATGGTGCTGGTTATTCTTGAAGACATTGTAGATGACCGCAGTGTGAGCACTGGCATACAGAACTCTCTGGTTTTCATCTTGAATGTAGTAAACAGGAAGGGAACTGTTCCATCCGAACGACCAGGTCATGGCCTGGAAGACAAAGGTAAAACCAGGAAGACACTACCGTGCACGAACCCAGAGCTGTGACACCGGGTACTCCCTGCCTGAGTCCTGGAGGAGAAGGATTCACATCATCAGCCAATGAAGAGACATCACCTTGAGAAGTCCTCAAGAGCACGCTACACCGCGGATGACGCCTGAAAACGTGATGCTACGTGAAAGGAGCCAGATGCGAAGGACCACATACTGTGTGACCCCATCCACATAAAATGTCCAGAACACGCAGATCCATAGAGACAGAAAGCAGATGAGTGGTTGGCAGGGGGTGAGGGGAGCGGGAATGGGGAGCGACTGCTTACTGCGTATGGGTTTCTTTCTGGGGCGACGGAAATGTTCTGAGAACAGGCTACAAACCAATCAACTGTATACTGGAAAAGGGAAATTTTCAGACATAGAAAACAAACTTATGGTTACAAAAGGGGGAAGGGGGGTGGGAAGGATAAATTAGGAGTTGGGGATTAACAGATACACACTACTATGTATAAAATAGATAACCAACAAGGACCTACTGTATAGCACAGATACTCAATATCTTGTAATAACCTATAAGGGAAAAGAATCTGAAAAAGAATATATATATATATACGTATACATATGAATCACTTTGCTGTACCCCTGAAACTAACACAACATTGTAAATCAACTATATTTCAACAAAAATAAATTTTAAAAACTTTTTTTAATTTTAAAGGGTAAACTTTACAAGGATGTGGAGAAACTGGGACCCTTGTGCGTTACTGGTGGGAGTATGAAATGGCGCAGCTGCTGTGGAAAACAGTATGGAGGTTCCTCAAAAAACTGAAAATACAATTACCATATACTCCAGCAATTACACTTCTGGGTATCTACCCCAAAGAACAGGAAACAGGGTCTCAAAGAGATATGTGTACACCCGTGTCCATAGCAGCATATTTCACAGTAACCAAAAGGTGGAAAAGAAGCCAGTGTCCATCAACAGATGAATGGATAAACAAAAGGTGAGTATTATTCAGCCTCCAAAGGGATGGAGATTCTGACACATGCTCCGACATGGACGGACCTTGAGGATATTATACAAGTAAAATACACCAGTCACAAAAAGACAAATATGAACTGAATGGTTCCACTTATATGAGGTCCCTAGAGTAGTCAAATTCATAGAGACAGAAAGTAGAAGGGCAGTTAGCCGGGGACCGGGGTGGGGTTGGGGAGCTGGTGTTTGTGGGTACAGTGTGTGTTTCACAAGATGAAGAGGGTTATGGGGATGGGTGATGATGGTGGCTACACAACCATGTGAATGTGTTTAATACCATTGAGCTTTTACACATAAAAATGGTTAAGGTGGTAAATTTTATGTTATGTGCCTTTTACCACAATCTTTTAAGAAAAAGTTAAGAGGATGGATTTTATGGATGGGAATTCTACCTCGATATAAAAAGAAAAGAAAAGCTACGTGGTGCTTACACAGGCGTGTTTACTGTGTAAGAATTCAATGAGTTCTACACTTGCATGTGCGCTTTCTGTTTATACGTTATATTTCAATAAAGACGTTTCCTTTAAAAGAAGAAAGTCTTCAACAGTAAATAGAAACAACTTCCTATTCATCTTCTCCCCAGGACCTAGACCCAGCTCAGTACCAGACACACAGTGAGCACTTAATGTCGTGAAATTCAATTTACTGAATGAGAGTACGTAGAATGGACAAGTTATAATAAAGTCACTAAGTAACTTCATAAGAAAGGCAATTATTCAGCCTGGGTATTTGTTCCTTATACACGATTTTCCCTGGAAGGATAAAGTATAAAAGAGACAAAATTCCCTCAGGAGGATTAAAAATTCCACACTGCCAGGAACAAGTCCAAAATAAAAATTTCATGAAATGAAAAATAATAGGTACTATCCAACTACTGCTTCCAATTCAATAGTAGTTTGTTTATGTATATTTTTGTATTCAACATCTCTTACAAAAATTACGGATAAACTGTGGTACGTTCATACAATGGAATATTATTCAGCAATAAAAAGAAATGAGCTTGCAAGCCATGAAAAGATGTGGAGGAACCTTAAATGCATGTTGCTAAGTGAAAGAAGCCAGCCTGAAAAGGCCACAAACTGTATGATTCCAACTACATGACACTGTGGAAAAGGCAAAACTATGGAGACAATAAAAATCAATGGTTGGGCTTCCCTGGTGGCGCAGTGGTTGAGAGTCCGCCTGCCGATGCAGGGGACACGGGTTCGTGCCCCGGTCCGGGAGGATCCCACATGCCGCGGAGCGGCTGGGCCCGTGAGCCATGGCCGCTGAGCCTGCGCGTCCGGAGCCTGTGCTCCGCAACGGGAGAGGCCACAACAGTGAGAGGCCCGCATACAGAAAAAAAAAAAAAAAAAAAAATCAATGGTTGTCAGGGGCTTGTGGGGGGGGATAAGGGGGAGGGAGAGATGAACAGGTAGGGCACAGGACATTTTTAGGGCAGTGAAACTACTCTGTATCAAACAACAATGGTAGATACATGTCATTATGCATTTGTCAAAGCCCAGAGAAGGTACATCACAGAGTGAACCCTAAGGTAAACTATGGACTTTAGGTAATTCTAATTCATCCATATTGGCTCATCAATTGCGACAAATGTACTGCACTAATGCAAGATGGTAATAATAGAGGAGACGAGGGGGGAAGGAGGCACAAGGGAGTATGTGGGAATTCTGTGTTTTTCATTCCATTTTTCTATAAACCTAAAACTGCCCCCAAATAATAAAGTCTATTTAAAAAATTAACCAAGGCTGATGTGGTAGAGTATTTAAAGTGATGGCTAAGTGATTAGTTACCAAAAATCAGTGGGTTATATTGGAGCATAGAAATGAAATCTGGTGATGGGATTTCCCTGGCGGCCCAATGGTTAAGACTCCGAGCTGCCACTGCAGGGAGCGCGGGTTCCATCCCTGGTTGGGGAACTGAGATCCTGCATGCCTCACGGCCAAAAGAAAAAAAAAATAAAGAAATGAAATCTGGTGAGTTTCCTTTCTGATCTTTGAATGATACTTAAGGTTAAATTGATGTACCGTATATTTCTCCCAAGACAGAGTGGGCAACGTGGCCGATTTCTCTCTCCTACACCCTTCATTCCCCATTCTCTCCTGATTCCATCTGCTCATTCGCTGTAATTTATATTTATATTTAGGTCTTTTATTGTGTGGGTGTGAGTGGTAGAATCACGGAATCATAATTGCCTCAAGCTGCAACTTCTAGGAACGGAACTATTTCATATCTGGCTGGTTCTTAAGAGCCAATTTCTTCAAGTGAGATGGTTCTTTTGGAAACCTGTTAATTCTAAAAGGCCTTATAGTTGTCCTGGAAATTTATTTTGAGATTTAACAGATTAGTTATAAAAAGAAAACACTCTTAACTGGACTCCTGTCTCCAGGTAAACCTCTTTCAAGGTCAAAACTAGGCTGACCTCACTCAGTAGTAACAGAACTTCCTTGCTTGAGCAGCCCTCACGTTAACCAAAATCACACAGTACTAACACTCATCGCATTTTGCACTAGTTTTAACACTCATGGCGAATGATGATGGAGACAGCCACCTCTTACATCAATCTTCTTCTAAAACATGGTCATCTGGAAAACAAAACTTTATTGTCAAAATCAGATTTCACTGTATTTGATAGTTATATGATTCCTTCTCATAAACACATGATACCTTGTTACTTGGCTGGAGATGGTATTCACAGTTAGGTCTATTTACCATGAGCACTGCGAGTTATTACAGGCCTTTGGGATAAGCTGGGGGAGCCCAAAGGAAAAGGAGGATGCTGCGAGCACAGAGATGGAGAGGCACACACTCACTGAAGCACCTTTGGTGAGAGCAAGAAATTAGAAACAGCGTAAATGGCCATCAATAAGGAAATAGCCGAATTTAAAATGAGGAAGTGGATATACATGCACTGATACCAAAAATCCTCTAAGACATGTTAAGTGCAAAAACATTCATGCAGAAATGCAGAATATCTCACTGCAAAAACAAACAACTAAAAACACAAATCGTGTGCGTGTGTGCACACAGATACGTGTTTATATATGTACCAACAAAGGTCTGGAGAGATAGTTATACCAAACTGCAACAGTAGTCACCTCAGGAAAATGGGATTGGGATGGGAGTGTGTTCGAGAAGAGAAATCTTTGCCTTTGTATATTTTTTTTATAAAGAGCACTAATTCATTTTAACAAAAAGAAGAAACAATAAAGGCGAAAGGAAAGGAAAAAGAAAGACGGCACACCCAAAGAGCTAAGCAAACCTGCAAAGAGAGAAGGCCTAGGAAAATTTGGTTCTGCGGTGAGCCCAAGGCTAACAGGGGGCCCAGACCTGTGTAGTGGCTTTTGTCAAGTCCAGGTAGCTGGGGCCTGGATAAAAAGATCGCTTGCTCTAATTAGTGACGTTACCTGATTTCTGGTTAGTTGGCTAAACAAGACAAATGTCTTCATGGGCTCTAAAACTCAATTATTCTTGGGACTTCCCTGGCAGTCCAGTGATTAGGACTCTGAGCTTCCACTGCAGAGGGCAAGGGTTCAATTTCTGATTGGGGAACTAAGATCCAACATGCCGCTCAGTGTGGCCAAATAAATAAATAAACTCAATTATTCTTTCTTTCAGACTGAGCAATTGCAAGCTTGAACCTTTAACTCCATTGCTCAAAGTCAGCCAAATCTACAGAAAGGAGGCTGTCAGTTCTCTGCACTTCCCCCTCGGCATCCTTCCGTCACCACCAACAGCACAACCGTCACCACCATCACCTAGTTGTTAACACTTGTCAAGTGCTCACTCTGTGTTAGGAACTGCATTAAGTACACAGTCCATCACTTACAAATCTTCCAAAGGCATGAATCTACAGTGGGGGGGAGAAAAAAAGATGAATCCTAGGAAACAATTTTCAGAAAGTAGCAGATGGAGGAAGAAAGAAGGAGAAGGGGAAAAAAAAAAAAAACCCTCCTCTTCCTTCTCTTGGCAAATGATAATATTTTTACCCTCACAGATGGCGCCTCCCTGGAACACTGTCAGCGGCAGCAAAGGCAGACTCCTTTGGACCGCCTGGTGCTTTTCCCGGTGGCTTTCACTTTTTCCAGACCTTTGACTTACTGATCTATCTTGGGATGGATAGTTTTAGGAACCTGTGGTGGTTTTAGGAGCTGGTAAAGGGATCAAGCCAGTTACAGCAGAAGAGGCGAGGAGAGGAGGGAAAGGCAAGGAATTGGTGGTACGGAGGAGGAGTATTATGATGTGGGAGAGAGAGAGGGAAAGGGAGGGAGAGAGACAGACGGAGCAAGAAGAGAGGGGAAAGGGGAGAAGTCGATTCTGAGTCTCCCCCAAGAAAGCAGCGTCCTATACAACGGACAAACCACGTGTGGAATTTCCTGCCTGCAGAGCATCGCTGCTGAACCCAGATGCAGTGTTCCTGTCCACATACTGTCACACATGTCCAGCCACAGCTCCAAACTGAACTTTACAAAGACACAGGTCTGTGATTAGCTTAAAAAGGAGCTTTCTGGTGGTATTTTTTTCCATATGCATAAAATTCCCCTATTTCACAATACTCACAAAACACTGGGGGAAATTTAAAAGCATGTTGCACTTACCAAGGGATACACGTTGGCACCGTCATCCTTTTGGAACAAAATGTCCTCGGTGGCAGTGGAGACCAGTGACACCTTAGGGATGCTTGCTTTGGGCTGGAATTCTTTTTCTTTTTTCTCATTTACGTATAATACTCTTTTTTCTTTTCTCCCTTCTCTCTTTTCTGGCTCCAAGTCTCCCCTTTCTGGTTCCAAGTGTCTCCTTTCTTGTCCCAATTCATCTTGGGGCCTCTGGTCGGTTCCCTCTGCAAGCTCGCCCAAAGGCTGCTTTTCAGAGGAACTAAGCTGTTGTTCCGCAGAAGTGGTTAGATCCAAATCAAGAAACTCTAATTGTGAGGCCATGCTTCTTGGAAGTTCGAGTGTTTCCAAAAGCTCTGATTGTAATGAATGCTTTGACTCTCTACCACTATAGGTTTTCTTTAAAAAGAAACAGAAAGGAGATTGTGATTCCAAATACAGTACACGCTGCTACATGCCCTCATTTAGTTTCCTTTCTCTTCCTAATCAGCCAGTCTTAGTGTTAGCCTCACATCGGAATTATGAAGCACTTTTTAAAAAGAGCCTGGGACATTCTGTACTCAAATAACATGAATCGTGGGTGTGTCAGGTTTATCCTTGGCCTACTAGCAGACCCATAACAGCAAAATTATTCTTCTAAGTGGCACTGGTGGCCTCCAAAACCACCACAGAGCCACAGAGAGTCACTTCTCCTTGGACCAGAGGTGATTTCCACAGGCTGTTTAGACAAGCACACTCCAGCTAAGCCCTGTCCTTTAAGTCAGCCCTGGTACACACCTCCTCCAGGAAGCTTTCCCTGATCATCCTCCAAGCTGGGTCAAGTCAGCCTTTATATAGATACATATCTCCCAGGTACCTCTCAATCACTGCACTTAGTTTTATAATGTTTGCCTCCCTACATACTCTAGAGCTCCTTAAGAGAATGGATTGTGTCTTACTTGGTTTTATATCCGCAGAGCCTGGCAGGTAAGTGGGTAACAAGCATTCAATTAATGATTAGGAATGAATGAATGAACAAACGAATGATTGAATGAATGAAAATTCCTACTTACTGGGAGTGTTCCTGACAAGACTGATTGGGAATCAGTTGGTGTAAGTCTCTCCAAACTGATCATGGACTTGATGATTTCTTGGGGCTTCACTGTGGTTTCTTCCTGTGCTCCTGCTGCCTCCTCCTTCCCAAATTCTTCCCCCTCTTCCTTCCCCTCGGCTTCCTCCCCCTCCGCTTCCCCCTCCTCCTGAGACCCTCTCCACGCTAATGTGTTATCTTCTTTTAATTCCTGTTGCATATTTTCTAGCTCTTCATCATTTGGATATTTTTCTTCTTCTTCTTCTTCTCCTTCTTCCATTTCTATTTCTCCATATTCTTCTGTTTCTTCCAGTGGGTTTTCCTCTGCATCTGACATTCTTCTCTTTGGAGATGTCTCTAGAGAAATTTTGAGCATAAAAGTCAGCAGGGCCCTCTGTTTTCCATTTTGATTTCCTGGTCCACAAACCCATCAATGAAATGTGCAATACCAGCTCTGTTCCTTTCCATGGGAATAAAAAGAATGCCATACTCCTGGGAAAGCCTGTCTCAAATCTTTAAAAATATTGATCCCGGGCCTCATCTTTCTGAGGATAATTTTAGAGCCCTCTAACTCAGTGTATATATATTCATATTCCCACAGGCAGCAAAATGATAACCCAGGCATTAGCAACAGTTCTAATAATACGAATAGGGGAAGAAGCAGGTACCTTAGCGGTTAAAAGTGTTGGCTTTCCAGTCAGCCTCTCCTGGCATTGAATCCCAGTTCCACCACTCAGGTGCTCTGTGACCTTGGGCAAGTCACTTTACCCCTCGGAGTCTAAATCTGCTCACAGGCAAAATTAAAATGATAACCCTAAATTCTGGGGGTGTTGTGAAGATTAGATGAAATGACGCATGTAAAATGCTCCAGTTGCAGCACAGACTGCTTGAGAAATGGTAGCAGTCTAGAAAGTTAAAAAGCCCAACATGTTCTCTCGTTTATTTCTTACAGCAAACTTAAGAGTCTGAAGCTCTGAGAGGTGAAGTGACTTATTCAAGATCATACAGCGAGTAAGAAGCAGACCTCTCAATGTTCAGTTCCGCCATCTGAAAAACTGCTAAGATTTCAAGTCTAGGGCCCTTAGTACAGAGCCTCTTCCGACTGCCAAACTTTGCCAAATTCCTCATGGGGGGTGCGGGGAGCAGGTGTGTGCGTCTGTGGGGGCACAAAGCCCAGGCGTGGCCCGTTCCTCCAGCTCAGGTCTGCCTGGAGCTGCCCCAGGCCGAGCCCAGGTGGGGTGAGCGCCCCCCAAGAAGCACCAGGCCCCTCCTTGCCGGGGCCCCCGCCCCTGACTCACAGAGCGCGCCCACCCTGGTCCTCAAAGGCCGGGGTCTTCCCGCCGCGTGAACCCCTCGTCCACCTCCCGGCCTCCAGCTGCAGCCGCTTTCTCCTCCAAGGGCTCCCTAGTTACGGTCGCCACCCAAGCCCCGTCTCCATGGTAATCGCTGCCGCCTGCAGGCGACGGGCCGTAAAGCAAGAAGGCTGGACAGCGGTCACATGCCCAGAAAGCGGCGGGAGCGGGAGCGGGGAGCTGGTCGAGCTCGCCCCCTGCCGCCGCGACTTGGGAGGTGAAATTGGCTTTCCTCTCACCTCTGTCCTCCCCTCCCACTCTCCCCCATGTTTTCCCTTGGTGCCATCCCATGAGAAGCTGCAGCGGCCAATCCTAGCAACTCTGACTTTTCTGAAGACTTGACAAAGTTATGTGAAGAAGTACGAACGGTTTGATAAAATTCTCTTTCTCAAAAGCAAACTAAATTTCCCGGTCTCACTGGTGCAGCACACAGCTGTCCTCCCCACCTCCTCGCCCGGGCACTGGATGTTGTACAGAAAACTTTAGCCAGCTGGGATTAAATGTTTCATAGGTTGCGTTATCTTATCACATAACGTTTCTGCCAAACCAGTTTGTTAAATCTATTAGGATGATTCCACCTCCAAGTGTCTCTCCACTAGAACCTCACAAAAGGCAGCCCACCTGCGTGGCCATCCTGAGGTTTCTGAAGGGGGGGGGGGGGCTTGCAGGAAACCAGCCAAAGGCACTGATGCAGAAGACTCTCTGCTGCTATCATTTTAGGAGGATGTGAATGAGTCTCTCCATCCCCACTCCACCCTCGTACCCCAATGCTGGTTGCTGCATTTGCATACATCTCAAAAAAAATAAAAGGGATTGCTGGATGGGGCAAGCTGTGTTTATTATAGTCTAGGGCTTATACAAGATTGGGAAACACGTGGAATTAGAAAAACAATTTAAACACTGGTAAACACAGCACGACTGTGGCTACACGGGGGGAAATCCACGTGGACATTCAGCTAGAGTACATGGTGTTTGGGGGCAGACACTCAACAGGAAGGCTTTCCAGCCGAGCACGAGTACCCATGGCTGGAAGCCCACCCAGTACTGACTCCCGTCAGGGCGGGCTGATATCCGCATCTAAGCCAAGCAAATCCAGGCCTGAGGAACCCAAGCATGCCTCAGTAGAATGTGCCAGATGGCCTCTGAAACAGAAAGTGGTCTGCAAGAACTGTGGAAATAAAACACTGTGATACGGTGAAGAGAGAAAAAAAGTAAAGCACGGGGGCACTAGGAATCACTGAAACTCACTTTGCCATGTTCAAGAGAGAAAATGAAGGAAGGAAGGAGGAATCAGCATTTGCAAGAAGCTGCACACACTGCTGGTTCCCATCAGCAATGTCAACACACCTTAGCAGTCTACAAAAGTGCTGATCCGAGGGCAGGCCCAGGAGACTCAATTATCCTGTATCCAGAGCAGCAATGCCGCAGTGCAAACGCAGGTGCAGCCTGAGCGTCTGGAACCCCCATTCACTAAAGGATGACGTCCCAGAGATGTTGCTGGTCAAATCTTGACTTCGGTACAATTGTTAGTTTGTTCTGCCCAAATTTCATGAGGCTGATCTAACTCCCACCTGAGCTTTGGTTTAAGAAGTTCACAGGAAATTCAGCTGGGGTGATAACATGTTCATATCAACACTGTAAAACTGTTTATTTGGGGGAAAAAAACAAAATTTCTAGAAGCATAAAGTCACATCAGCACCTACCAGAATAACTCCCGCCCACCTGCTCACAATCCAGAGGATTCCCATGTAGGGCCGTGGCCTAATTTGCAAAAGATGCTAAACACAAATCTAGTTTTTAACAATGCGTTAATCCCAAGAGATCACACTGGGAGGCCACAGCGTTTCCACCACCTAGAGGTTCAGGCTCCCAGCCTCTTCCAGATCCTTGAGCTTCAGGAAGAGAAGAGAAGGAGGAAATGCCCACTAGACCCAAGTCTGGGGCAAGGGAATATGCTTTCCTGTTTCTGTTCCCCAGGGACAATCATCTTTGCAAAGGAATAATGTTGCAGCTGGAAGGAAAAAAAAGGAACAGTGTAAGTTTGTGGCTCCATTCAGGAAGATCAGAAGTGAGCCGTCCTGAGCTTTTCACCTACATGCTTTCATTCTTTCAAAGCAAACGTCCAGTTAATAAAAGAAGCAGAGCGACCAGGGCTCCCTCCACCTCCATACCTGGAATCTCATTCCCGCCACAAGGATTTATCATGAGTTGCTACAGGCAGTCTGGAAATTCATTTCCCAACGACCCCACCTCCCGCCCACAGCTTTGTGTCTAGCAAGCATGCAGTGCACGCTGCAGTGTGAATGAACGGACACGGATACTTTACCCCAGCAGTCCTTTTCCCGCCCAGCGTGTCGGCACGAGTCTAAGCTGGTATTTCTCCCCTCTGCGGATCACTGTCACATTCAGGGGCTTCTGAAAGGAAAATGAGCTCATTTTATGTTCAACCTCCTTAGTAACTCAAAGAGATTCAGGCTAGAATGCTGAGATACTGTCCTTTTTTTTTTTTTTTGGCCGCGCAACATGTGGGATCTTAGTTGCCCCACCAGGGATCAAAACCACACCCCCTGCAGTGCAGGCGTGGAGTCTCTTAACCACTGGACCTCCAGGGAAGTCCCACCCACCAGACTGGTAGTAAGGATGCTTATTTTAGGCATTATTCCTACAACTAGTGAGAATGTGGAGGACGTGGCACTCTGGGGGCAGGCAGTGGGGCTACAGATTTGGTACCCTCTTCCTGGAAGAACACAATTGCCCCCAGCAACAACAAAGCATCTTTAAAAGGTGCATATAAGATATATTCTGCAAAAGTACAAGATGATATATGAACAAAGCATTTATCCCAGGACTGTTTATAAATTTCAAAAACTGAAAACACCCAAAATATCCCTCAATAAGGTATTGGTCAAATACAGTATAGTGAATAGCAGTTTGTTTAGTAAAAACAAAACAAAACCAGCCAAGTATGAATCCATTTGAATATATGTCCTAAAAGGTCATATGTGTTGTAAATCAAGTATACTTCAATTTAAAAATAATAATTTAAAAATAAATAATAAAAATAATAGTAAAAGCTCTAAAAATTCAATAAATAAATAAATAGACATAGGACTTCCCTGGTGGCGCAGTGGTTAAGAATTCTCCTGTCAATGCAGGGGACATGGGTTCGAGCCCTGGTCCGGGAACATCCCACATGCCACGGAGCTACTGAGCCTGCGTGCTAAAACTACTGAAGCCCGCACACCTAGAGCCCATGCTCTGCAACAAGAGAAGCCAACGCAATGGGAAGCCCGCGCACCACAACAAAGAGTAGCCCCCATTCGCCGCAACTAGAGGAAGCCGGCGTGAAGCAACAAAGACCCAACACAGCCAAGAATAATATTAATTAATTAATTAATCTAAATAAATAAATAGACATATGTGTTGCTTGGTGCATACAAAGTTTTCTGGAAGATAAACTGTTAACAGTGGTTACTTCCAGAAAGAAGCACTAGCAGTTTGGAGTAAGAGAAGAAGACATTTACTTTTCTATCTTTCTGTACCATTATTTCTTCTTTACTATGCATATGTATTACCTTAACAAAAAAATTAAAGTAGGTACAATATATACCAAAGAAAATTATAAGTTAAAACAAGTTTCATCAAATTTAAAAACTTCTGTACATCAAAGGACACTGTGAACATAGTGAAAAAGCAACCCACAGAATAGGAGAAAATATCTGCAAATCATATATCTGATAAGGGATTAATATCCAGAATATATAAAGAATTCAACAGCAACAACAAACAACCCAATTAAAAAATGAGCAAAGAACTTAAACATTTCTCCAAAAAAGATATACAAATGGCCAATAAGCACATGAATAGATGGCCTACATCACTCATCATTAGAGACATGCAAATTAAAACCACAATGAGATATCACCTTATACCCATTAGGATGGCTATTATCAAAAAAAACAAAGGGGGGCTTCCCTGGTGGCGCAGTGGTTCAGAGTCCGCCTGCCGATGCAGGGGACACGGGTTCGTGCCCCGGTCCGGGAAGATTCCACGTGCTGCGGAGCAGCTGGGCCCATGAGCCATGGCCGCTGAGCCTGCGCGTCCGGAGCCTGTACTCCGCAACGGGAGAGGTCACAGCAATGAGAGGCCCACGTACCGCAAAAAAAAAAAAAAAAGAAAATAATAGGAGTCAGTGAGGATGTGGAGAAATCGTAACCCTTGTACACCACTGGTGGGAGTGTAAAATGGTGCAGCCACTATGGAAAACAGCATGACTATTCCTTAAAAAACTGAAAATAGGGCTTCCCTGGTGGCGCAGTGGTTAAGAATCCGCCTGCCAATGCAGGGGACACGAGTTCGAGTCCTGGTCCAGGAAGATGCCACAGAGCAACTAAGACCATGTGCCACAACTACTGAGCCTGCGCTCTAGAGCCCGCGAGCCACAACTACTGAAGCCCACGCGCCTAGAGCCCGCGCCCCGCAACAGGAGAAGCCACCGCAATGAGAAGGCCGCACGCTGCAATGAAGAGTAGCCCCCACTCGCTGCAACTAGAGAAAGCCTGTGCACAGCAACAAAGACCCACCACAGCCAAAATAAATAAATAAATAATTTTTTAAAGAAATTGAAAATAGAATAACCATATCAACCTGCAATTAAACATATGGGTATATAACCAAAGAACTGAAAGCAGGGACTTGAACAGATAATTTGTATACCCATTTCATAGTAGCATTATTCACCAAAATGGTGAATAGCATTATGGCCAAAAGGTAGAAGCAACCCAAGTGGCCATCAATGGATTACAGGATAAACAAAATGTAGTATATACACACAGCAGAATATTATTCAGCCTTTTTTTTAAAATATAAATTTATTTATTTTTGGTTGCATTGGGTCTTCGTTGCTGCACGCGGGCTTTCTCCAGTTGTGGTGAGCGGGGGCTACTCCTTGTTGCAGTGTGCAGGCTGCTCGTTGGGTTGGCTTCTCTTGTTGCGGAGCACGGGCTCTAGGTGTGCAGGCTTCAGTAGTTGTAGCACGTGGGCTCAGTAGCTCCGCGGCATGTGGGATCTTCCTGGACCAGGGCTCGAACCCATGTCCCCTGCATTGGCAGGCGGATGCCCAACCACTGCGCCACCAGGGAAGTCCCTATTATTCAGCCTTAAAAAGGAAATTCTGACACATGTAACAACCTGGATGGACCTTGAAGACGTTATGCTAAGTGAAACACATGAGTCACAAAAGGACAAATATAGTGTGATTCCACTTAGAGGGCTGTATATAGAGCAGTCACATTCATAGAGACAGAAAGTAGATTAGTGGTTGCCAGAACCTTGGGGAGATGGGAATGACTAGTTAGTGTTTAATGGGTAGAGTTTCAGTTTGGGAAGATGAAAAATTTCTAGGGACAGTGGTGGAGATGGCTGCCAAACAATGTGAATGTATGTAATGCCACTTAAAAATGGTAAATTCTATGTTACGTACATTTTACCGTAATTTTAAAAAATTAAGGCAGATCTATCAATGGGATCTCTGAATCAGAAAAAATAAAGCATGATGAAAAACAGAAAAAGACACCATTTTCCACCTCGATTGTCACAGGATAAAAGACTGACAATAACACAGTTGGGGAGGGGTCAAGAAATAAGCACTCACATACACTACTGGAGAGAACATGAACTAATGCAAGCTTCTGGGAGGACACCTTGACGACACCTATCAAATCGGTAAATGTGCATTGCCTTTAACCCAGTAATTCCACTTCTAGAAATCTGACAGAAACCCTCACACAAGATAAGAATATTCACGACACCGCTATTTGTGGTGGCCAAATATTGGCAATGGCTTAAATATCCAGGTTGGGGGGCTGGTTAAACAAACAATGAGAAACCAAGCCAGGGAATATGGTACATGTGTACCGGTACACGTGTACCAACATGGAAATCCCTTCAAAGGGGGAAACATCGAGAACAGTACATAGAGTAGGTCTTCTTTGTGACTTCTTTTTCAAAAAGCAATCACTGTAGACATACACACCCACACCCAGAAAATGTGTGAGAGCTTCACTGATGTGCTTCCAGTTCTGGAAATGATGGCCCTGGGAGAGCTAGAAATCCAGAGGGTTTCTACCTATGGCACATCCTACATGTCTTTCTGATTTGCCCACCTGCACCTCCAGCCCATTCGTCAAAGACACCATCATCTCCTGACCTGGCTGCTAAAACTCTGTCAGCCCTCCAATCAGCTCTCTACCTGGCCTCCGGAGAAATCTTTTCAAGGCACGAAGCTGCTTACAGCTGTTATTCTCCAGCTTGGAAGAAGCTCTCTACTGCTGCTCAGGAACAATGAAGAAGGGCCCTGCCTCCTCCCCTCTCCCCCTCTTCCTTGCTCTGGGTTCCAATCAGCCTTCTCTGATCCTCTCACCTCAGGGCCTTGACCCTGCTGGTGGGCTCCTCTCCCTGCCAGTCTTGATAAACTTCAATACACTTAGAGGCCATGTCTTCAGGAACACTCTCCTTCAACCCCAAACTACATGAGAACCCCACTATTTGCTCTCCTAGCCCCCTTGAACTGTCCCTTCATAGCACTCACTGGAGTGGACAATTACACATCTGTGATTATTTGATTAATGCTCATCTCCCCCACTAAAATGTTCCCACGGACCCTTGGTTGACCTGTTTTCTTCCCTGTTGTAGCGCCTGCACCTTGCCCAGGACTCAGAGCAGGGAAGGTACTACAAGGGAGGGAGAAATCCAGGACTTTTATTCTTACTTGAAATACGTTCGCATTGTGTGATTTTTTTTCACAATAAAAACACATTATTTTTATTATTGAAATATAATTCATATACAATAAATTCACCATTTTAAAGTATATATTCAGAGACTTGTCCAACCATCACCACTAACAAATTTCAGAGCATATTTCCATCACCCAAAAAGAAACCCCATACCCATTAGCAATCACTCCCCATTCCCTCCTCCCCCAGCCCCTGGCAACCACCAATCTGCTTTCTGTCTCTGCTTTCTGTGCATCTGCCTATTCTGGGTATTTCGGAATTCTAAAATATGTGGCCCTTTCTGGGACTTCCCTGGTGGCACAGTGGTTAAGAATCCGCCTGCCAATGCAGGGGACACGGGTTCAATCCCTGGTCAGTGAAGATCCCACATGCCGCGGAGCAACTAAGCCCGTGCGCCACAACTACTGAGCCCGCGCTCTAGACCCCGTGAGCCACAACTACTGAGCCCGCATGCCACACTACTGAAGCCCACACGTGCTCCACAACGAGAAGCCACCACAACGAGTAGCCTGTGCACCACAGCGAAGAGTAGCCCCTGCTCGCCACAACTAGAGAAAGCCCACGTGTAGCAATGAAGACCCAACGCAGCCAAAAATAAATAAATTAAATAAATAAATTTAAATAAATAAATTAATTAAATATGTGGCCCTTTCTGTTTGGCTTCTTTCACTTACCAGAAATCCTTTGAAGGTTCATTAATGTTCTAGCATATCGGTACACCAATCCTTTTTATGGCTGAATGAAATACACATTATTTTTATAATAAAGAAAAATTATTTTAATTTAAGGGTTTTTTCCTTTGAAAATATATGCATTCCAGAAACTCACCTTTAGAAAATTATCTAAGGAAACAGAGCTTTGTCTACAAGAGTGTTAATTTTCAGGTTCCCATAAAATTGGAAAGTACCTAAAAGTCTAACAATAGAATGCTGTGGGGTTTTAAAAATCTTTTTTTAATTCATAGAGCAGAGACCATAAAAACCCAGACCCCTGATTCTCAAGCTGGGCTCTGGTTCCAGGAGCACCCCGGGCCCTGAGGGCGTGAGGTCCCCCCACCCCCTCTAGCTTATCCCAGCAGCTCAGCTTTTATCTGTTTGATATATTGGAATTCCCCAAGAAATTTCACTTGAAGAAAAGGTTCTGTTGTTAGAAAACATTCAAAAAAAAAAAAAAAAGAAAACATTCAATGACTACTTTTGTAAAGAAGGCCTTATACAGTATTATTAACTATAGTCACCACACTGTGCATTCTGGTATACGGTAATACTCTATGCATATCTGACAGTGGCTAGAGAGTAAATCTTCAAAGTCTTCAACACAAGAAAAAAATGTGTAACTATGTATGGTGACAGATGTTAACTAGCCTTACTGTGGCAATCGTTTCCCAATATATGCAAATATTGAATTACTATGTTGTACATCTGAAACTAATATCATGTTATTTGTCAGTTATACCTCAGTTTTTTTTAAAAAAGAAAGGATTTATAGGCCTATAAAGAGCCTAAGAATATATTTAACTGGAAAAGACCAGTGGCTATTATGAGTAATCACCAAAAACTGGAAAACAACCTAAATGCCCCACACTGGGAAATGGATGAAGAGTCTGGGGCTCATTACACAGTGGAGCTACTCAGCAGTGAAAAGGGATGAACTACAGATGCACGTGACCATGTGGAAGAACGGCAGATTCATGACACTGGGTGAAAGTAGCCAGACTTAAAGGGCTTTATACCCTGCAGTTTCACTTATATGACATTCTGGAAAAGGTAAAGCTACAGGGATGGAGCACAGATCAGTGATTTCCGGGCGATGGGGGTGCAGGGAGGGCTTACCTACAAAAGCATGAGATCATTTCGGGCTGTAGAACTGCTCTGTATCTTCATGTGGTGACATTTACATAACTACATACAGTTGACAAAATTCACAGTACTGGACACTGAAAAGGGGGAATGTTGCTGTGGGTCAATTAGACCTTAATGAAAGCAACCAGTAGCTCTGTGTGCTGATGTATGAAGGACACACAGTTGGAAAGTGGCTGCCTTTGGAGGACAGGAAATGCACCTGGAGGAGAGGGAGGTTTTTCATTCCATGTTCCTTGGTTCTGTTTTTACCATGTGTATGTATTACCTCTACCAGGAAAAAAAAAAAAGACATATTTACAAAGCAAACCACTAACAATGAGCCCAGACAACTACAAAGTTTAAAAGTATGCGCAGCAAGGTACCCAAGAGACGTGAGTAAACTATGACACACTAGCAAGCTGGGGGTGAGGTGGGGTGGGGAGGAAGGAGAGAAAAACTGAGACTTTGGGTAAACGTAACAGAATGAACCTACATCTGCATCATCTCTAGAAATCTCACTAAAATGATGATGGGACAGGAAAGAGGTAACAAAGGTACCATGCCACAAGGATAAACTCTTTGAAATTCCTTCCTTCCAAAGCTAAAGAATAATTCCCCTCCCTTTGAGTGTAGGCTGGACTTCGTCGCTTCTAAGGAATAAAGTGGAATGAGAGTGTGAATCTTCAGAGACTGAGTCAGGGCAGGTGCTGCTGACTCCTCTCTGCTCTCACTTGGACCGCCCATTCTTGGGGAGGTCAGCCACCACGCTGTGGGGCACTCAAGCGGCACTGTGGAGAGGCCCTTGTGATGAGGAACTGAAGTCTCCTGCCAACAGCCATGTGAGTGAGGGACCTTGGAAACAGATTCTCTAACCTCAGTCAAGCCCTCAGATGACTACGGCCTCCGCTTATATCCTGACCACAACCTCATGAGAGACCCTGAGCCCAAACCACCCAGCTACATGGCTCCTGGACACTGCCTGACCGCCCAAACTGTATGAGATAATAAATGCTTGATGCTTCAAGCTGTTAAAGCTCTGGGGTGATTTCTCACTCACCAACAGACAAATAATACACCCTTTATAGCCAGGGGTTAAAGGGAAGCAGAGCAGGAACAAATGGATTTGTTCCGGGGAACCCAGAAAGGCTCCAAACAAACAGATCAAAGAAACAGAATAAAGAATCGCATACATAAGAATTATAGAACAGAGGTGGCAATATAAATGAGTGGGTAAAGTACTAACTTTTCAATAAATGGTGTTGGGACAACTACTGTCCATTTGGGGAAAAAAATTAAGTTTGGCGCCCTGCCTCACACCATTCAGAAAAACTAATTTCAGATAAGCTATAAACCCAAGAGAAATGAAAACCTATGACCACACACAAACTTACATAGAATGTTCACAGAAGTATGACTCTATAACAATAGAGAAAAAGTGGAAACAACCTAAATATTCACCAACTGATGAATGGATAAATAAAATATGGTCTATCCATACAACGGGATATTATTCGGTCATAAACAAGAATGAAGTCCTGGGATCCCCTGGTGGTGCAGCGATTAAGAATCCGCCTGCCCTTTTTTCCCATCTTGCAAGATGGTGGGTGAAAAGGCTGAGAAGCCAGATACTAAGGAGAAAAAACCTGAAGCCAAGAAGGCTGATGCGGGTGGCAAGGTTAAAAAGGTGAAGCAGGTTAAGAAGCGGAAGCCCCACTGCAGCTGAAACCCTGTCCTGGTCAGAGGAATTGGCAGATATTCCCTATCGGCTATGTATTCCAGAAAGGCCTTGTACAAGAGGAAGTATTCAGCAGCTAAATCTAAGGTTGAAAAGAAAAAGAAGGTGAAGCTTCTTGCTACTGTCACAAAACCAGTTGGTGGTGACAAGAATGGTGGTACCCGGGTGGTTAAACTTCGCAAAATGCCTAGGTATCATCCTACTGAAGATGTGCCTCGAAAGCGGTTGAGTCACGGCAAAAAACCCTTCAGTAAGCATGCGAGAAAACTGCGTGCTAGCATCACTCCTGGGACCATTCTGGTTATCCTCACTGGGCGCCACGGAGGCAAGAGGGTCACTTTCCTGAAGCAGCTGAGCAGTGGCTTGCTACTTGTGACTGGGCCTCTGTCCCTCAATCGAGTTCCTCTGCGGAGAACACACCAGAAATCTGTCATTGCCACTTCCACCAAAATTGATATCAGTGGTGTGAAAATCCCAGAACATCTCACTGATGCTTACTTCAAGAAGAAGAAACTGCATAAGCCCAGGCACCAGGAAGGTGAGATCTTCGACACAGAGAGAGAGAAATACGAGATTACAGAGAAGCGGAAGGTTGATCAGAAAGCTATGGACTCACAAATTCTGCGAAGGATCAAAGCTGTTCCTCAACTCCAGGGCTACCTCCGCTGTGTTCGCTCTTACAAACGGAATTTATCCTCACAAAGTAGTGTTCTAAACTTCTTACAAAGAACCTAATTAAATAATTCGGTCCATAAAAAAAAAAAAAAAAAGAATCCGCCTTCCAATGCAGGGACACGGGATGGAGCCCTGGTCCAGGAAGATCGCACATGCCGCGGAGCAACTAAGCCTGTGCGCCCCAACTACTGAGCCTGCGTTCTAGAGCCCGCGAGCCACAACTACTGAGCCCGCATGCCACAACTACTTTAGCCTTCACGCCTAGAGCCCATGGTCTGCAACAAGAGAAGCCACCACAATGAGAAGCCCGCACACCGCAACGAAGAGCAGCCCTCGCTCGCCACAACTAGAGAAAGCCTGTGCGCAGCAAGGAAGACACAACGCACCCAAAAATAAATACATAATAAATTTATTTTTAAAAGAAAGGAATGAGTTCCTGACACATGCTACAACATGGATGAACCCTGAAAACACTATGCTAAGTGAAAGTAGTCATAAAATATCACATATTGTATGATCCCATTTATATGAAATGTCCAGAATAAGGAAGTCCATAGAGGCAGAAAGTAGTTTAGTGGTTGCCAGGGGCTGGTATATATGGGGGGAATAGGGAGTGACTGCTAACAGGTACAAGGCTTTTTGAGGTGATGAAAATGTTCTAAAATTGACTGTGGTGATGGGTGCATAACTCTATGAACAGACTAAAAACGACTGGATTATGCACTTTAAATGGGTGACCTATAAGGTATGTGAATTGTACGTCGATTAAACTGTTATAAAAAACAACAATAGGGAATTCCCTGGCAGTCCAGTTGTTAGGACTCCAAGCTTCCACTGTAGGGGGCCCAGGTTTGATCCCTGGTCAGGGAACTAAGATCCTGCAAGCTGCACGGTGTGGCCAAAAAAATAATAATAAATAAATAATAATAATAATAAAAGATACATTCCAGACGGATTAAAGAAGAGCTAAAGACAAAAGTACTAGAAGAATTTCTTTAAGAAGACACAAAATGCCAAAGCCGTAAAGCAAAAAACTGATGAATTTGACAAAATCAAAATTCTAAACTTCCACGTAAGTACAGACTTGATGAAGGTGTCAGTCGGTGCAGAAATGAGGGCCTGACCTCTAGCAGGGCGCCAACACTGGCCAACTGTTTCTCGGCCCGATGCCTGCCCTCTGATGAGTTACACATGGATGAGCAGCGTGGCCAAGTGGGGGCTGTGGGTGCAAGACAAACCAAGAACTGCCGGCTGAACTGAAGGTTTCATTTGGGGACCAAAAGCTTTAGCAATTTCTCTGTACTTTGAGCCCCATATTTCTCCTGCAAAGTATGGATCTTTGCCAAAAAAAGGTTTGGCTGGGGTTACATTACTGAGAAACAAGATGAGATGGTTACGTGGAAGTGTTTTTTAATGGCATATTCTGCCAGACACTAGAAGGCTGCAGCCTGTTTTGAATCTCAACTTTTATTATATCTTTAAGGAATGAAATTATCAAAAGGCACACAAATCAAGCTCTAATATACTACTGTTTGAACAGTACTACACTATTATGCCCTGTACTGTATTTCTTTATTTTAATCCTCAGGGATGGTTTTGGCAGCAAAGAGCCCTATAATATTAATAAATTTAACAAAATGGATATCCAAGTGAATTAAAAAAAAAAACTTTCAAGTAATCAAAGTTACCATAAAGTTAAAAGAAAAGGAGCTCATCAGGAGAGACATGTGCAATGTATAAACAGGCAAAGATTTAATATACAGAATATAGAAAGAGTTCCTACAAATCCATTTTTAAAAAGGACAAATAACCCAATAGACAATAAGTGGGGAAAAAAGACTAACAGACAATTCATAGCAATGGTACTCAATTTCACTGGTAGTCAGGAAAATACAAATTAAAACAAGATGGCATTTTAGCAAAGTTACTAAAAGATCAGTAATAGAGTACTGCTGATGATATGATACACAGTTGACCCTTGAACAACATGGGTTTGAACCGCTTAGGTTCGCTTACATGTGAATTTTTTTCAATAAATACAGTACTGCACAATCCGTGGATACGGAGGGCCAACCACGGGACTTGAGCATCTACAGACTCTGGTATCTGCACTAGTCCTGAAACCAATCCCCCATGGATACTGAGGGACGACTGGACTCACATACTGTTGATCAGGGTACAAATTCATAAAACTTCTTCAAATTACCTATTAAAATCTTAAGTGTGCATTTGCTGAGAGCTTGTAATTCTACTTCCAGGTGTGCACAGTTGTGAACAAGTATGCACGACTATTCACACTGGCATAAAACTGGAAATGAACAAGACGTCCACTGATAAGGCAGTGGGTGGACAAACTTCTATCCATTCATACCATGGAGTGCTATGCAGCAGTGAAAAAGAGCGAGATGTGTGCCCAGATGAAAAGATGTCTAAGAAACCTTGTTAAATGAAAACGGGGATAGGAAGCAGGAGAGGGGTATTTTAGACAGGGTGGCTGGAAAGGCCTCACTGAGAAGGTGGCATTTGTACAAGAGGAGGGAGGGAAGGAAGGAAGGTGAGGGGGTAAGGGAAGAAGATTAGCATTCTAGGCAGAGGGAACAGCAAATGCGAAAGCCCCGAGCGGGGACTGTGCCTGAGAAACGGCACTTTGAGGGCAGCCGTCAAAGGCCCCGGCCACGTTTCCTGGCCCCGGCAATTCCAGGGTTACTGGTCAGATGCCACGTAATACCTCCAACTCACCCCCTCACTGTGCTGGACCACAGTGCCAATGTTCTGCAGCGACTGGAAGTTTTGGGTGTTCACAGAGCCAAACTCCACTATCTCGTCAGCCACTTGCAGACCCTAAAGAGAGAAGGGAAAACAGAAAATCAGGCTAGAGGTTAAACGTTCTTCTGGTGTTCTTTACCCTCCCATACGCTCCCAATTTAATAAGCGTGTTTTCTACAGGGGAGAACGGCAGGCACGATGCAAAGAGGCTGGGATTTAGACACCTCGGGCAGGGAGGGGCGGTGGATAACTGGGCCACCTCCTCCGGGGGTTCCTCCAGGGGCAGATCTAATAAAAGGTGGCCAGGTCTGCCCAGTGTCTGAGAAAAGCTGGCAGTTGTATAGGCCTGGAGGAAAATGGGGAAAAGCTCTCTGGGGTCCTGACCCAGGTTTAGGGGCAAGTAGAGGCAGGCCCATCTGGCCTATTTTGTTCAGGGGTCAGAATTTAGACGCATTGGCCCTAAAAGCCCCCAGGCAAGCAGCCACGGGCACAACACTGACCCAGGACTAGAGTGATCCTGTCACTCTAAGAGCACAGATCACAATTCACCCATCCCTTCAACAAATACTCATCACAGGCTGACGCCAGCTCTGTGCCAGATGCTGTGCACACAGTGGTGAATAAAACAGAGCTTGTGTGTAACCTGCAGTCTTGTGATCACTAAAGACGACTGGCAGGACCCAGGTCCACCTTCTAGAAGCTGTGCGTCCTGGCACAAGGTACTTCAGGTCTTTGAGGCTTTTCCTCATGGGTGAAATGGGGTAGATTAGTACCTACCCCAGAGAACGGCTGTGGGATTAAATATTACATGCAGGTCCACATACACCAAGGCGGGAAAGTGATGGGGGATGGTGCGATGAATTGGGAGATTGGGATTGACATGTATCCACTAATAAGTATAAAATGGATAACTAAGAAGAACCTGCTGTATAAATAATAAATAAACAAAATAAAATTCAAAAGAAGACTAGACTAAGGCTGAACAACAACAGCAAAATGCAGGTACACATAAAAGTTTGTACATCAGGTTCACGGCAGCATTATTCATAACGGCCAAAAAATGGAAACTGAGGAACGGATAAACAAAGCGTGGTCTATCCAGACAGCACATTAACCTCAGCAGTAAAAAGGAATGAACATGAGGGAGGGATCAGTTGGGACACTGGGACTGACATATACACACTACTATATATAAAACAGATCACTAATAATAAACTTCTATAAAGCACAGGGAACTGTACTCAATACTCTGTAATGGCCTACATGGGAAAAGAATCTTAAAAAAAAGAAAAAAAGAGTGGATATATGTACATGTGTATATGTGTAACTGATTCACTTTGCTGTACACCTGAAACTAACACAACATTGTAAATCAACTATACTCCAATAAAAAATTTTTTTTAAATAAAAAGTAAAAATTTTTTTAAAAATTAAAAAAGGAATGAAGTTGAGATACGTGCTCCAACATGGCTGGACCTTGAGAACATGATACTAAAAGGAAGAAGCCAGTCATAGAGGACCACATATTATATGATTCCATTTACATATATATGACATGTCCAAAATTAGCAAGTTCAGAGAGACAGAAAGCAGACCGGTGGTTGCCAGGGGCTGGGGGGATGGGGCGGTTGAGGCGTAATGGCAAATTGACACTGGGTTTCTTTTTGGGATAATGAAAATATTCTAAAATTGACTGTTAATACACTAAAAGCTACTGAATCATATATGTACCTTAAAAGGGTTAAAGTTATGGTATGTGAATTATATCCCAATAAAGCTGTTAAAACTTCTCTAAAGACACCAGGGAAGCTATAACTCACTTGGCAGGATACGTGGTGCTAAGCAAGGGCCCAGCAAGTGGCAGCTACTGTTGTCATTCTCGTGTCCATTACTCAACGCCCAGCTAAAATCGGCCCTGAGAAGAGAGCCTCTTTCCCTCTCCGGGGTCACCCTGTGTCCCAGGGTCTCTCTGCAGCTAGTTGAGTGGGCAGCAGGGGCTGACTCCTGCTGGGCTGCAGCGGGCCTTCAACGGCATCTGCTGCACTGGTGACAGAGTGGGTCTGTCTGTCCACAGCCTCCCACCCCCAACCCTGCCCCAAGGCACCCTCGGGGTGTGGATTTAGGGGGCCAGGCCCTGGCTTACTGCGATGCTGGCAGGGGAGCCGGGGCTGATGCTGTTCACTATGGCGAAGGCCTGAGCAGGGCTGAGGTCCTGGCTCTGGCCCAGGCCATGGCTCATGGCCTCCTTGCGGGCCTCGGCCAGGTCCCGGGCCTGCTTCTCCTTGTCACGAGCGTGCAGCTGGTGCAGGGCCTCCTCCACCTGCTTCATCACCGCCTTGTGATCGTTCTGCAAGCCTGGAGGAGAGCACCGTGTCAGGGGTCGAGAAGACAGCTGAGGACACAAGACCCACACGTTCATTCACTGACTATTCAACGAGCACTTATTATATGCCAGACGTTGTGCTAGAAGTTGAGGACCTATCTGTGAACACGACAGAGGGGCTGCCCTCATGAAGCTTACAGTCCTGCAAGGAAAGCAGCTGTGGGACAAGTGATTGCAATGACACCTGATGACTTCAATGACTAGGAGATCAGGGAAGGCTCCCCAAAGGCAGCACCGTTTCAGCTGAGACCTGAAAGGTGAGCAGAAGGAGGGAACTGACCAGGTGAATCCATGGCCACAAACTCAAACGCTCACAAGGGGCAAACACGAGTAAAGCAGGCTGGGCTAAGAAGGCTTTCGCTTTTCTCGTAATGCCTCTAGAAGAAAAAATGATGCCAAGGCTACCAACACGTGACTGGTGATATTCAGTCTGGGAGAGGCAACAGAGAGCAAAGCTGGAAATTAGGAGTTTGGGGATGAAACCTTCGGATTTTTTTCAGTACTGACGGTCAACTCAGGATGTTGGGAAGGACTGTGTGGGCCAAGCAAGTCATCTCTGCAGGCCGGGCTACCAGAGTGGCTGGGAGCTGGGTTAACTTTTTTTTTAACCTAAAGACAACTTCCTCTACGGCTCTGGATTCGGCACCTCATTCAAGCCAGTTCCCTAGGACATCCCTGGTGGTCCAGTGGTTAAGACTTCACCTTCCAACGCAGGGGGTGCAGGTCTGATCCCTGCTCAGGGAGCTAAGATCCCACATGCCTCGTGGCCAAAACACCAAAACATAAAACAAGCAATATTGTAACAAATTAAATAAAGACTTTTAAAAAATGGCCCACATCCAAAAAAAAAAAAAAAAACTTAAAAGAAAAGAAAGCCAGTTCCCTGTGAAGAGTTCCAGAGGCCTGAACAAACCAGCACCGCCTGCCAATCCACGTCTAGCATCCATAGGCCACAGACTTTCAGACTTTCCAGGCACCTTGGACTGTGGGCACGCAAGGCTACCTGACCTTGTTCCTCTGCTACTGTCACTTTGGAGAACAGGTAAGGCCCTCAGGCATTACGAGCCTCTAGCACTCAACCCACTGGTGCAGACACGAGAAAGAGCCCAGACTTGAATAAATGAAGACATAAACCTGGGCAGGAACACTTAAAATGGTGTCAGTGTATAATACACGGTCACTCTGACTAGAAAAGGTCCCACAGGTGATAAGCTCCACGAGGACCCCAGAGCCTTCAGAGAGGCCTGGCACACAGTAAGTCTCAAGCTACTGCTGCTGAGTAAAGGAATGAATGACTTCATACACCATATACTGCAATTCTAATCAGAATTCAAAACAAATTTTTTCCTTGAACAAAATGTTTCCAAAGTACATTTCAAAAAACAAACTTGCAATTATAACAAATGCAACATATTAAGGGAAGATGCTAGTAATGGGGAAAACTAGGTACAGAGTATACGGGACCTCTCTGTGTTATTTTCCCAATTTTTCTGTAAATCTAAAACTGTTCTAAAAAATAAAGTTTATTTTTTAGGGCTTCCCTGGTGGCACAGTGTTTAAAGAATCCGCCTGCCAATGCAGGGGACAGGGATTCGAGCCCTGGTCCGGGAAGATCCCACATGCTGTGGAGCAACTAAGCCTGTGTGCCACAACTACTGAGCCTGAGCTCTGGAGCCCGAGAGCCACAACTACTGAAGCCCGCACGCCTAGAGCCCAAGCTCCGCAACAAGAGAAGCCACCGCAATGGGAAGCCCGCGCACCACAACGAAGAGTAGGCCCTGCTCACCGCAACTAGAGAAAGCCACACGCAGCAACAAAGACCCAATGCAGCCAAAAATAAATAATAATTTTTTTAAAAAAAGTCTATTTTTTAAATAAAATAAACTTGTGAGAATAGTTTTTCAAAAGAAGACCAATAAGGAATCGCTCAAACAGACTCTTACGTATATTAAAGTCATTAAGATAGCATGATGTTAGCACCCAAAAAGAGAGATCAACGGAACAGAGCAAAAAGCCCAGAAAGAGACATAAGCACGTCTAAAGATTTAATACGCAATATGGTTAGTGTTTCAAATTAACGGAGAAAGAACAGACTAAATGGTGTTGTAACATCAGGCCAACCATTTGGAAAAAAATAAGTCGGTGCCCGCCCTCACACTGTGGGCTAGGGCTTCTCAAATTTCTCCCAGAATCCTCCTAACTGGGGAGCAAGTGGACTGCTGACGTCCCACTGCTGATGATCCCATCAAGGCAGAAGCCAAGGAAGCAGATAATATGGAACACTGGCGATTCCTCTGTGTGCCTTAAACATTCCCTGCTGCAAGGTGGGGGAACATCCCCAGAGAGGGTCACTCACAGACGATGTTGTGCCTTGCGGTTCGGACCTGGTACAGGTCCACGTCTGCCCGGGGGTAGCCCTCGCAGTCCACCAGTGGCTCGTTCATCCCGATGCCTTTCTGCTGGAGGGAAGAAATGAGGTCAAAAAGATTTCACAGTTATTAAGTCCTCGGGCCTCTTTCCCCAGACTCTCGTCCTCTGCAGTCATAATAAAGGTGACAGTAACGAGAGAGGCCATATATTGATCACTTGGCACAGACCAGGTCCTTTCCCACATCCTCTCATGACTGCTCTCTGTGGTGGGCACCATTTTTTAACTGACTTTTAATAACACCAGTAATGCACGAATCCATTCTCCTTTTTTGAAGTTAGAGCAGTGCAGATAAAACTAAAGACTCCTTTGAGCATCACCCCCAAGGCCAGCCTCTTCCTCCACTCCTCCAAACCCTCCTTCCTATGGGCAGCTGACACCTGGCTGGTGGCCTTGGAAGCTGGAGGGGAGTAAAAACCTCAAAGAGCACCCAGCTGAGGCAGCACTTTGGTTCTTCTGAAAATAAAAAGAGATGTAAAGGTGCCTTCAAACAGGCTTTTCATCCCTGGAAGGAACACTGAACTGGAACCCCAGTTGCCATCTGGGGAGAGGAACGGGGAGGCTAGGGGACAGCAGAGGGAGAGAGACTTTCTATTATGTATCCTTTTGTAGATTTTGAATTTTGACCACGGCAATGTATTCCCTATGGAAAACAATACATTTGTTTTAATGTTTGTTTGTTTGTTGTTTCGGCTGTGCCACGCAGCTTGTGGAATCTTAGTTCCCTGATCAGAGACTGAACCTGGGCCCTTGGCAGTGAAAGCGCAGAGTCCTAACCACTGGACCGCCAGAGAATTCCCTTGTTTTAATGTTTTAAAGTCTTTTCCTACATAAGTCAGAGCATGGTGCACAAAAGCAATGAAACATGTTATATGACATGTTTCAGGGATTTTCAGTCAGACTTTGATTTCAAGCTCAATTCTGCCACATACAATCTGGGTGACCTTGGTTAAGAGGTTCACCTCTCTGGGCCTCAGCTTCTTCAATTATAAAATGGGAATAACGGCACTTACCTCCCTTCCCACCTGCTCTGAGAATTAACGAGCTGACCTATGTAGGGTGCTTAGCTCAGCGCCAGGCACATTCACAGAGTGGCGAACAGCGGCCCCCAAAAGATATGCCCAAGTCCTAAACCCTAGAACCTGTGAATGTGACCTTATTTGGAAAAAGGATCTTTGCAGATATAATTAAGTGAAGGATCAGCCAGAAGAGATCATCCTAGATTTAAGGTTGCCCCTAAATCCAATGACGGGTATCCTGATAAAAGAAAGGAGGGGGAAAAAAATAAAAATAAAAATAAAAAAAGAAAGGAGGGGGAGATTTGGAACACAGAGACACAGAGAGAAGGCCATGTGAAGACAGAGGCAGGGACTGCAGTGATGCAGCTACAAGCCAAGGATGGCCAGCAGCCACCAGAATCTAGGAGAGAGGCATGGAACGGATTCTCCCTCAGAGCGCCCAGAAAAAATCAAACCTGCCAACACTTGATGTCACACTTGATGTCACACTTCTGGACTCCACAACTGTGAGAGAATAAATTTCTGTTGTTTTAAGCCACCAAGCTGTGGTAATTCCTTATGATGGCCCTAGGAAATTAATATACATAGAAAGTAATAGGTGATGGCTGTAATTATCAGCACGGAGACCAGCTGCCTAGTGTACACACGTGCTAGCGGGAGGGATTCCATTCGTGTCTGTACCTTTCTCTCTGAAAGTGTACACGGGGGAAGGATTCCATTCATGTCTGTCCCCTTCTCTCTGAAAGCCTCTGGGTTACACCTACTGTTTCCTGTTCGCAGGGAAGGGGGTCTCGTATATTCTCTTAGCGCAGGACTCTCTATAGATACAGCATAAATGTGCCAGGGGCTAAATATCTGTATCTGCCTCATGCCTGCCCATGATGACTAAGAGTTGACTGGCCTCTCCAAGTCAATACCACATCAGACACTGCTTTCCAAAGTTGGGACCCACACCACTGGCAACTCACACACAGGGCATTAAATATCCCATTCCCTTTCTAATTATCTTCAACCCTTCAATAATCAGGGAGAAAGTCTCCATTTGGTGCTGGTCTTTATATCACCTCCAGATGACTTGTTATCTCTGGCCCTCTCCATTTTGTTTTTAACAGCTTTATCAAGATATAATTCACACACCATACAACCCACTCATTTAAAGTGTACAATTTAATGGTTTTTAGAATATTCACAGAGTTATGAAACCCTCACCACAATCAATTTTAGAACATTTCCATCACCATCCAAAAAGAAACCCAAGGCCCACTAGCAGTCACTCCCACTCCCCCCTCCCCTCAGCCCCTAGCAACTACTAATCTATCTTCCGTCTATGGATTTACCTATTCTGGATATTTTATATAAATGGAATTATAAAATGTGTGGTTTTTTTGTGATGCACTTCTTTCACTTAGCATAACGTTTTCAAGATTCACGCACTTTTGTAGCCGTGTGCCAGCACTTCATTCCTTTTTATTGGCTAATATCCCGTTGTATGGATAGACCACATTTCAGCTATCCATTTATCAGGTGACAGAGAGTTGGATGGATCACCTTGATATACACTTTTATATTTAAGGAAAGAGAGTCTCATTTTTTCATATGCTGTGAAGTTATAAGATTTCCTTTAAAAATAAAACTAAGTAAAAAAGTGAGGCAACTTAAAGAAAAATATCAAGGGAGTAACAGTACAGGAGGTATACAGATAGAGCATATCCTGCCTGCAGTAGCAAAGTAACTAAGGTGTGAGAAATTGCTGGCACAACACTTGAAAGCACAGATTCTGGGTTCAACAGGCATAAGATCTGAATCCCACTTTGTGACTCTGAACAAGTGACTTCCCCTTTCTGAACCTCAGGGTAACAAACCAACTTCACAGAGTAGTTGAGAGGATTCCACAATATAACACATACATAAACCGGCCCCCTTCAGGCACATAGTCAGCGCCCAGTAAAATGGTACCCTGACCTCCATATGATACTTCATCTTACTCCCATCACCTAATATGAATTCCATCCGCCCTACATAGAATGTAATTCATTTACTCTTCCCCGGCAAAGTGATTTGCGGTTTTATACTAGGTGGCTTAAGAAAAACTATCCGTTTTGGAGCCAGTGGGGTGTGGCTAAGTACTAGCCCCACCACTGCCACTTCCAACCTACCTGACCCTAGGCAAGGATTTTCCCCACGCCGAGCCTTTCCTGTCATTCAAAGCTGGGTTCTTAGACCAGTGCCATCAGCATCGCTGGGAATTAGCTAGAAATGCAGTAGCTGCTCCCACACATCTGTCCGCCAACAGAATCTGAATTTTAACAAGCTCTCCAGGTGATTCGAATACACACTAAATCTTAAGAAGCTCTGAGGTAAAGTGGTTAGTAAAGCACAGGACATCTGGTAACCGTTCAACAAGGACTGATGATAGAGGTGATTATCACCCTGCCTCTGCAAACTTATTGGCCCTGTGACTTGAGGCAGGTTTAAGTAATGCCTCTGTTGCCTCATCCCTAAAATGGGGGAAATGACAGAGCTCACCTCAAAATGTTGTTGGGAGGATTAAACGAGTTAACCAATGTCAAGCGCTTAACAACTGCGCCCAGCACCCAACAAGAATTCCACAAATACCTGCTAGAACATCAATTCTAACTGTTCCTAGTTATTCACGTTATTTGCCTCACTGTCTGCTGCCCACAGAGGCCGCAATTGCTGCGCCTTGGGCCTCCCAGGGAGGGAGAGATCCACAGCTGAGAGCTCAAGCGGAGGCCGCCCTGGTCTCTCAGTCCCCGCCCCGGGTCTGGGGGCCGGGTTGGGAAGGCCTCCGGGCGCCTCCCACGCCCTCCCGGGAGCCCCGTGCCCACACTCACGCTCTCCAGCAAGTCATAATTGGCTTTGATTTGCGCCTCGATCTCCTCCTTGCGCCGTATCAGTTCCTGTATGTCGCTGACAGTCACCCCGCTGGCCTCCGGGGAGCCTCCGCTCTCCCTCGTTTCCTTCTCCGACATCGCGAACCTCGGCCCGGGAGCCCTGACTGCGGGTTTCCCGACCGCGGACGCCCGAGGAGACTGTGCCTACGGCTCCGCCCGCGGGCCAAAACACCGCGGCCTTTCGCCGGAGCCTGGAAAAGCGAGGGGCGTGGTTTGTCGGCGGGGCGTGGTCACCGGAAGCCCCACAATGCGGGAACACGCGGTCCTGTGGTGACTCGTGGAGGGGAGGTATAAAGACGGAAGGATTCCCTGTCCCACCCAAGCGCTGGCCGCGACCAGGACATGATGAACTCTTCCTAGTTAATTCATTTTCTTTCCTCATTCATTCAGCTATGTATTGAGCGCCTACTGCATGTATGTACCTGAGCACTGTGCATGGTGCTCCATTTCAGCTCTGCATCTACACAGCGCTTGAGGGTTTACAAAATAGATTCCTCATGCCCTGTTTCACAAAGCCTACAAGCTTGGGTTCAAATCTGGGCTCTTGCCTCTTACTGCCAGTAGTGACCTAGGTAAACTACTTCACTCCTCTGAGCCTCAGTTTCCTCATCTGTGAGTTGGTTGGGTATTGATAGCAATCTATCTCATAGTGCTGACATTTTGCCAACAAATATTTATTGAATGCCTCCTTTGTACCATACACTGTCCTAGGTACTGGAGGGGTAAAGTATTGAGCAGTGGACTCAGTGCCTGTCTCATATTAAGGTCTCTATAAATTTTAGTACAAATAGTATTGATGATGACAGTAATAGTAATACTAATAATTTATCAAATTCAGTGCATCACACTGTTCTGAGGGCCCTATGTGTATGAATTCAACAACCTCATAAATGAGGATTATTATTACCCTCATTTGACAGCTGAGAAAACCATCTCAATAATCCACTTGCCCAACTAGAAAAATAAACAGCCCAAATTTGAACCCAGCTTAACCCAATGGTGACACTTAACATCTTAACATGTCCCCCCTAAGATTTTGCACTGAAAAGGATACACCATCACCTATGTCGTAGTCAAACATGTTTGCCCTGAATCCGGTCATGAAAAACAAGCAGACAAACCCAAATTGAGGGACATTCTTCAAAACAACTGTCCTGAACCCTTCAAAAAGGTCATTATTGTGAAATATCCACACAGAAACTAGGCAATCACTTAGATTAAGGACTAAAGAGACACGACAATTAAATGCAATATGTGATCCTTGATTGGATCCTGGTTCCCTTAAAAAAAAAAAAGAAACAAACAAAAAAAACTATACAGAACATCCTTGAGACAACTGGGGAAATTTGAATATAGTACCAATGTTAAATTCCCTGATTTTGATACTCCTATTGGGTTATTTAAGACAATGTCCGTAGAAAATGCACCCTGTAGTATTTAGAGGCAAGAGAAGCAACTTACTTTCAAATGGTCCAGAAAAAAATCTCTCTATATATGTAGATAGATTTGTAGACAAGAGAATGAAAAGGTAAATGTGACAAAGTGTAAATCATTGGTGACTCGGGTGAAACATGTAGGAACATTCTTTGTACTATCACTGAAACTTTTATGTAACTTTGAAATTATTTCAAAATAAAAAGTTGCTAAAATAACCTTTACACAGAAAAAAGTAGAACTGATTACATTAGGCCTCCTACATTTTGTTCAATTATCTCTTTTTTTTTTTTTTTTTCAGCCGCACCATGGCTTGCGGGATCTCAGTTCCCCAGCCAGGGACTGAACCCCAGCCACTGCAGTGAAAGCGCCAAGTCCTAACCGCTGGACCGCCAGAACACCAGGGAACTCCTGCCTCAATTATCTCTTAAGTAAACATTTCTAACATTGATGCAAGAAAAGAAAAAAGAGAGAGACACAATAACTAGCTGCAACACACAATCTTTGAATTTTAAAAATAAAAAACTGGGTTTCCCTGGTGGTGCAGTGGTTGGGAGTCCGCCTGCCGATGCAGGGGACACGGGTTCGTGCCCCGGTCCGGGAGGATCCCACATGCCGCGGAGTGGCTGGGCCCGTGAGCCATGGCCGCTGAGCCTGCGCGTCTGGAGCCTGTGCTCCGCAACGGGAGAGGCCACACAGTGAGAGGCCCGCGTACCGCAAAAAACAAAAACAAAAAAAACAGCAGCTTTAAAAGACATTATTAGGGGACTTCCCTGGTGGTCCAGTGGCTAAGACTCCACGCTCCCAGTTCAGGGGGCCCAGGTTCCATCCCTGGTCGGGGAACTAGATCCCACACGCATGCCACAACTAAGAAATCCAGCATGCGGTAACTAAGACCTGGTGCAACCAAATAAATTAAAAAAAAAAAAAAAAAGACAATTGGTGAAATTTGAATATGGACTTCATATTATAGTGTATGGATATTAAATTTCCTTAGTAAGATAATGGTATTGTGATTATATTAGAAAATCTTATTCAAAGGAAATGAATGCTGAAGTGTTTAGAGGTTCAGTGTCATGATTTCTGAAACAAATTTGCAAGTTGTTCAGGAAAAAAAGCTATACACACATATGTATGTATGTATGTATGTATAAAATGAGAGAGCGAGAAAAAGAGGCAAAATGTAACAATAGGTAAATCTCAGTGAGGGTTTGAAATTTATTTTTCAAAAAAAAAATTGTTTTCCTATACAGTCGGAAACGAGAGCTATTGTTTAAGTCACTATATTAAGTTGTTATTATTATAATGGACATAGATCCTGTCCCTTCATATGCTTTCATAGCTCTCAAAGCCTTTCCATCACCTCCACTTCTGCTCTCATCTCACCACCCCAGATTTCCGAGGCCCCTCAACTTGTCTCAGCTGCCAGCTGCCGCTTCCATCCATTCTCCACACAGCAGCCAGAATAACCTACCCAAGGAATAACATGGTCACTCCGCTGCTTAAAAGCTTTCAATGGCTTTCCAGCACCTTTTCTTATCCTTCAAGACCTTTCTGATCCCTGCTTGACTTTTGACCCCTACGCCCGCCCCCAACACACACACACACAGACACACACAGACACACACACACACACACACACATATCCAGCCACACTAAATTGCCAGCAGTTTCTGGCACATTTATTGCTCAGTCTCTCTCAGCACTGGGTCTTAGCACCTGCTCATCCCTTCTCTAGGACATCATCTCAGGTCAGGCTGGTTTCAGCTCCTCCTTTAAGATCCATCCAGCTCTGGACTTCCCTGGTGGCGCAGTGGTTAAGAATCTGCCTGACAATGCAGGGGACACAGGTTCTAGCCCTGGTCCAGGAAGATCCCACATGCCGCGGAGCAACTAAGCCAGCGAGTCACAACTATTAAGCCTGCGCTCTAGAGCCTGCGCATCACAGCTGCGGAAGCCCGAGCACCTAGAGCCCGTGCTCCACAACAAGAGAAGCCACCGCAATGAGAAGCCTGCACACCGCAACGAAGACCCAACACAGCCATAAATAAATAAATAAAAATAAAATAATAGGATCCATCCAGCTCAAACATCACCTCTCCTGGGAATCATCCTCTAACCTGCTCCAAACCTGGACTGTTTACTGCACTTTCCATCTGGTATCATAAATGCATGTTTACCTGTGTGTCCCACGCACTGAGGACTCAGAGGCTGTGAACTGAGGCTTAGCTTCATATATCTGACTGAGTGTTTAATCAAGGATTCTAAGGGAACACACGGAGAGAATAATCTGCTCCTTCCCTATTCCGATTGTTCTGGTTCATCTTTTTTGTTTTTAATTTTTATTGGAGTATAGATGATTTACAATGTTGTGTTAGTTTCAGGTGTACAGCAAAGTGAATCAGTTATGCATATACGTATATCCACTCCTTTTTTTTTTTTAGATTCTTTTCCCATATAGGCCATTACAGAGTATTGGGTACAATTCCCTGTGCTATACAGTAGGTCCTTATTAGTTATCTATTTTGTGTATAGTGGTGAGTATATGTCAATCCCAATCTCCCAATTTATCCCTCCCCACCTTATCCCCTGGTAACCATAAATTTGTTTTCTACACCTGTGACTCTACTTCTGTTTTATAAATAAGTTCATTTGTACCCTTTTTTTTAAGATTCCACATGTAAGCAATATCATATGATATTTGTCTTTCTGTGTCTTCAGCGTACTTCACTCAGTATGGCAATCTCTAGGTCCATCCATGTTGCTGCAAATGGTAATCTTTTTTATGGCTGAGTACTATTCCATTGTATATATGTGCCACATCTTCTTTATCCATTCCTCTGTCGATGGACATTTAGGTGGCTTCCATGTCCTGGCTATTGTAAAGATTGCTGCAATGAACATTGCGGTGCATATGTTCTGGTTCATCTTACCTGCAGTGGCCACAGGCAGGCAACATAGCCTTTGTTTTACAAAGCTACCAAGATGTAGGAGAACTTAAATTGTTTGCCTCTTCCAAACATCCATACCTTCCTCATTTTCATTTCAGAACAAGAAGGAGGCCAGGAGAAAGGGAATTGGGAAGTAGACCCGAGAGCTACCCACAAGACCTGGGCAGTCACAATCATACTCCCCGCCTCCAGTACCCTGCAGATCTTCCATATTTTCCCTCTGCCCTGGCCTACTGGGAGCCAGGCAAACTGGGAAGTCAATAACCCTCAGTACCTGCATCTATAAATCAAGAGGCTGGACTCCAAGTTCTTTTTTGGGGGGGGGCGGGCCACACCCCGAAGCTTGATCTTAGTTCCCCGACCAAGGATCAAACCCGGGCCCAAGGCAGTGAAAGCGTGGAGTCCTAACCACTGGACCACCAGGGAATTCCCTCCAAGGTCTTAACTGGTGGCAGATTTGTGTGAGTTGGCTCACTGAGAGTTTTAAGAATTTTAGTTGCCAAGTCAGTTCAGGGCCCCATCATGAAACAGCGGGCATACTCAGAAGGGTATTTAAGGTATGTTTAATGAAAAGGTTATTTACAGAGTCACTGGCAAGTTTAAGGGAGCAAATAAGGGATAATGAAACCGGCTAGGACTGGCAACAATGGGGTGAGCTATCACCCCCAGATCTGAAGGGGCAAGGGGAGGGAGCAGTTTGGGATCCCAGAGAGGGTCGTAGCCACCCATAGGAGTGTGGTCTTCAGTAGAGGAACACAGCTAATGTTAAAAAATATCTGGGGACTTCCCTGGTGGTCCAGTGGCTAAGACTCCATGCTCCCAATACAGGGGGTCCGGGTTCAATCCCTGGTCAGGGAACTATGTTCCAAATGCCGCGACTAAAGATCCCACATGCTGCATCTAAGACCCAGAGCAGCCAAATAAATAAATATTTTAAAAAAAACATCTGGCAGAGGGGGCTCCTCCACCCCCCATCTCCCCACTGCCAGTCTCCTCCCGTCTCCTCTCATCTGCTGGAGCCTCTGATTGCCGGAGAGCAAAGGGGCTTAGGGCGTAGAGTAAGACAGAGAGTGAAGAGCCTTGGAGGGGCACACAGAATATCCAGCACAAATGCCAATACTTAAACATTGGGGAAAGTAAGGTGCAGAGAGCCACATAGTGCATGATACTGTTTTCATACAACAAAGTCATTTCCCCTTATATGTGCCCGTAATATGCTTGTATATGCTTGCCTAAGCGTGAAGCAAGGTAGGGGATTGTACACGTGAGATCGTTAATATTTAGTAGCTGGGCAGAGTAGAAAGGGCAGGAGAGAAAGCAATTTAGAGAATAGGATATTTGCTAATATGAATTCAGAGTAATTTAACACAGGAATAATTGTTTAAGAGCACAAAACTGTAACTTCAAGTGAGATAGATCATTGTAGATGCTGTTTCTAATGGCAAGATTTTGGCAACAACCTAAACATTTGGTTCTAGAGTTGGTTAAAATAATCACGACACAGCCTTTCAAAGAAACACACCCACACTTATGATCAACACAGGTATTTATTACCATGAACAGTGTTTACAAAATATATACAAAATGTCACAGAAAAGTATCATATGTTTATACATTTTTAGAAAGTGGTCTGGGTGGATATGCCCGAATTGTCCATGGTGGTTTTCTGTGGTTGAAGAGTTATGAATGGGTTAGTTTTCTTTACTTTCTTTTTCCTTTTTTCTCTTTTTTTTCACTTTTAATTATGTGTATTTTTTTTCTAAATCAACTTGCATTAATTCTGTTACAAAAAATAAAGTAAAATATATATCTGAGCTGGTTAAATAGGTGTGGTCAGTTTGTGAAAATTCAGAAAGCCATATACTTTTTGCGTTTTTCTATGTGTATTATTAACCTTTGATAAATATTCTTTCTATCAATATAAAAAACACACACATAAAAAATGTTAGAGGCTTCCGTCGTGGTGCAGTGGTTGAGAGTCTGCCTGCCGATGCAGGGGACGCGGGTTCGTGCCCCGGTGCGGGAAGATCCCACATGCCGCGGAGCGGCTGGGCCCGTGAGCCTGGCCGCTGAGCCTGCGCGTCCGGAGCCTGTGCTCCGCAACGGGAGAGGCCACAACAGTGAGAGGCCCGCGTACCGCAAAAAAAAAAGAAAAGAAAAATGTTAGAATACAATTTTTTTTATTGAGATGAAAGCCACATGACATAAAATTAACCATTTTAAGTGAACAATTCATTTCGTACATTCACAACATCGTGTAACCACCACCTCTACCTAGTTCCAAGACATTCTCATCACCCCAAAAGGAAAACCCCATACCCATTAGAAGTGACTCCCCAGTCCTCCCTCCTCCCAGCCCCGGCACCCACCAATCTGCATTCTGTCTCTATGGATTTACCTATTCTGGTTACTTCCTATTAATGGAATTAAAACAATTTTTTTGGGGGGGGCCACACCACGAGGCTTGTGGGATCTTAGTTCCCCAACCAAGGACTGAACCCAGGCCCCTGGTAGTGAGAGTGCAGTGTCCTAACCACTGGACAGCCAGGGAATTCCCAAAAACAGAACAATTTTTAAATCAATGGATTTCACATAAAAATTCAAATTTCCAGCTTCTCTTGAACAAAATCTGGCCAAACTAGCCCACATCCCCACAGGGGATAACTGGCTGAAGCTGAGTAATCGTCACCCTTGTTGACAAGGCGTGAGCCTACGACTCCACAGTTCCACCCAGCCCTTCTCTCTTCTATATCACCCTCCTGGCTTCTGGGGCATTTGGGTTTCAAGACCCAGGACTAATGACTACTCAGACCCCCCGCCTTTTAAAAAAATTTTATTTATTTATTTATTTATTTATGGTTGCATTGGTTCTTCTTTGCTGTGCGTGGGCTTTATTTTGAATTTTATTTTATTTATTTTTTATACAGCAGGTTCTTATCAGTTATCTATTTTATACATATTCGTGTATATATGTCAATCCCAATCTCCCAATTCATCCCACCACCACCACCACCACCACCACCCGCTCCGCTTTCCCCCCTTGGTGTTCATACGTTTGTTTTCTACATCTGTGTCTCTATTTCTGACCTGCAAACCGGTTCACCTGGACCATTTTTCTGGGTTCCACATATATGCGTTAATATACGATATTTGTTTTTCTCTTTCTGACTTACTTCACTCTGTATGACAGTCTCTAGATCCATCCACGTTTCTACATATGACCCAATTTCATTCCTTTTTATGGCTGAGTAATATTCCATTGTATATATGTACCATACCTTCTTTATCCATTTGTCTGTCGATGGGCATTTAGGTTGTTTGCGGGCTTTCTTTAGTTGTGGTGAGCAGGGGCTACTCTTTGTTGCGGTGCGTGGGCTTCTCATTGCAGTGGCTTCTCTTGTTCCGGAGCATGGGGGCTTCAGTAGTTGTGGCAGGCAGGCTCTAGTGCGCAGGCTCAGTAGTTGTGGCGCACGGGCTTAGTTGCTCCGCGGCATGTGGGATCTTCCCGGACCAGGGCTTAAACCCGTGTCCCCTGCATTGGGAGGCAGATTCTTAACCACCATGCCACCAGGGAAGCCCTCAGACCCCTTTCATCTGTAAAAATCTTGAAGATCTCCAGATGCAGGGAGACACACCAGAAAAAAATGAGAAACTTGGACTGGGAGTAGAGGGAATGAACCCCAACTCTACCACTTATAGTATGAGCCACTTAGCTTCTCCAAGCCTCAGTTTCCTTAACTGTAAAATGGGTATAATAATAACACCTACTTCATAGGGCTGTTATATTAAATGCAAAGCACTGGACACATAGTCACTTCTATTCCTGTATGTACTGAAGACTCATAAGAGCGCTCCCTAATATTCAGAAATGGAAAAAGGGAGTTCAGAGAGGTTAAGCAATATGTTGAAGGCAACACAGCAAATCGGAGGCCAAAGCTAACTCCCCTATTACCCTTGTGAAGAATGAAGGTCAGTGTTCCGAACTGAAGGGTGTCAGATGTTCAAAAGTTTAGGGACTTTGGATGGTGGGGTCGCAGGTTCAGTTCGAAAGGGATCAATGGCTGATCTTGAGTAACTGCACCCTGGGCTTATGCAAATAATGGAGCAACTGACGAGATAGTTCTTTGGCCAGAGAGGAAAGAGAAAACCCTTTGATGTGCCCTGGGCCCTGATGTCATAGCAGTTGCTCCTCCTCCAGGGCCACTGATGTCCTCTGCCCTTTCCCCAGTCATGGGGGCCTCCCGCCCACTAAACCTCAGGCAAGCAGAGTACAGCAGTTCCTACAGGCTCAGGAGAGCCCACTGTGAATTCTTCAGGAAGTTTGTAAAAAAATATTTTAAATACCAGATCACTTAAAATTAAATTATGTATATTAAAAATTACATTAAAAGCAGGAAAAAAATTAATATAAACTTACAACTAAATAAATCATGGAAACAAAGGTAATAAGTGCTCAAATCTCATCATTTCCTAATTATTTCACTACATTTTAGTACTACCTAGGCTTTTGCCTATTTTTCTGTGTGATATGTTACTACTTATACTGTTCTCAACTCCAAGTTCAAACTACCGTACGTTGGTAGTTTGAAACTGGCCATAGGGGTACTTATACCACAGAATTCAGCAACTGCTACAAACTAATGCTTAATTGTTGTATTGATTGTCTAGGGCAGGGGTGAGCAAACTATTGGCTCTCTGTCCAAATATGGATGCTTGTCTGTTATTTTGGTTTTTTGCTCACAGCCTGTTTTCTGTTTAATTAATTAATTAAAAATTTTTTTTTTAATTTTTGGCTGTGTTGGGTCTTCACTGCTGCCCGTGGGCTTTCTCTGGTTGCGGTGAGCGGGGGCTACTCTTCAATGTGGTGTGCAGGCTTTTCACTGTGGTGGCTTCTCTTGTTGCGGAGCACAGGTTCTAGGCGTGTGGACTTCAGTAGTTGCAGCACGCGGGCTCAGTAGTTGTGGCTCGAGGGCTCTAGAGCACAGGCTCAGTAGCTGTGGTGCACAGGCTTAGTTGCTCCACGGCATATGGGATGTTCCCGGACCAGGGCTCGAACCCATGTCCCCTGCATTGGGAGGCAGATTCTTAACCACTGAGCTAGCAGGCAAGTCCCGACAATTTATTATTTGGGCAAGTCTTCATCTTCTTGAGTCTCAGTTTCCTCACCTGTAAAATGGGAGAAATAATAGTGAGTTGAGAAGATAAAATAGGCACAGTGCTTGGGAGTGGCACACCCAGTGGGGAGAGGCAGGGGGTGCTGCCCACCCCAGGTGCAGGTAGCAAGGCTGGTCATGGAATGGGTTCTCCAGAAGCAGAGGCTGAGACAGAGTTTGGGGTACAAGATGTTTTTAGGTGTCAACACCAGTGAAATGAAGGGGGTAAGCCAGACTGGGGAGAAGGAGTAGTCAGTGGTGGAGGCCCAACAGGCCTTGGTCAACCCCAACCAGGGGCTCTTGAAACAGACTTGTGGGTCAGAGTTGTCCCCCACTGGGCTGAAAGGGCCACCTTTCCACCCCTGCCTTGTTCAGCCACCAGGTGTGGGCTGCCCTGGGAAGAGGTGACCTCGGGCAAAGTCCATGCAGCTGTGGGAGATCCCATAGGAGCTGATAGCTAGCCACTCCCCCCATGCCCACCCCCGCACCTGGGTAGCAAGTCCTTCCTTGAAGGGAGGTGGAACAGAATATCTATCTCCATGCCTACCCCAGGGCTGCACTGTCCATAGAGAATTTTAAAATAATAATAAAAACTGCTAGAAGTCTGTTGACTTTATCATTTTGTGCCAGCAAATCTCAACAATATCAATGCCAGTGGCTGAACAGACAACTGCCACTGCCCCCCACCTTGGTTCCTGATATTGAATAAGTGCTCATAGACAGTGCTGTTGTTGTTACTATTAGTCTTAGTCTCTTTGTGTTAGTCAGGATTAGTGGTTGTAAATACCAGAAATCCAACTCAAAGTAGCTTAAACAAAGGAAGGGAATTTTTTTTTTTTTTTGGCCATGCCGCGCAACATGGGGGACCTTAGCTCCCCAACCAGGGATTGAACCCATGCCCCCCTGCAGTGAAAGCACGGAGTCTTAACCACTGCACCATCAGGGAAGCCCCAAGGAGGGGAAATTTTGGCTCACCCAGAAGCATGCCTGGAACAGGTCACTCAGATATCAGGAATCTGTCTCCTTCTCTCATCGTTGCTTTTGCTGTGCTGGCTCTATACACAGGCACATTTGCCCTCCATGGCGTCAGACATGGGCACCACAGCACCATTCAATTAGCTCAGCAAACCCAGAGCTCAGAGCGAGGCTCTTTCTCAAGCAAAAGTCCCAGGGCAAACCCACATTAGCTGGCTGTGGTCAGGCACCCAAACCTGAACCAATCACAGAGATTCTTATTGGCCAGTCCTGGCTCACATGCCCCCAAACCACATGGACAGAGAAGGGGAAGGGATGGTTCCTCAAAGGAAGAGTGAGAAGCTGTAGTTAAAGGAGGAATGGATGCTGGAGAGGCAAAACCAACAAAAGCCAGGACACTGCTCAACGCCCCAAAGCCAAGCACAGAAGACAGCCTTCTGTCCTGGGCACATCAGACCCTGGGCACCCATTGCTTACACAGTTTGGGACACTGAGACTCAGAGAGGAGCTGGACGCGGCCCAAGATCACATTGTCTCCAGAGCCCAGGGATCCCGTATCCCATGCCATCAACTCTCTGGACCCTCCAGGCCACCACTGATGCCTGGTGATACAGCTGCCTGTCACCCCAAAGCTCAGGCACGTGGGCTCTGTGCCCCAAGAGATAAGGACCAGCCCCACCCAGCTTGTCCTGCCCCGCTGCTCTAGCCCTGATAACAGCTGGGCACCCTGGCCAGCCCTCACACCCTCTGTTCCCCAACTGCTATTTCAGCCCTTGTTGGGGAGTCTGTGGAGCCTGACAGAGGATGGGGAGGTTCTATCCATGGGCTTGTGCCTCATGTGACTTGAATCCTCATTAGTTCTGTCTGTTTGGGAGTCTGGAGTTGTAGATTCTAGGAAACAGGGCACAGGGCTGTTTAACTGTTTGGGGGGTCCAATTTTCAAATGTAAAAAAAAGCCTTTTGGTTTATTTATGTTCCTCAAATATAATAAAGAATCACAAATAGGCCACTGGGCCACTCCAGTCCAAGCACAGCAGCTATCCACAGCTTTTCCCTGTGCTGACCTTGAGCAGAAGCCTTTAAAGTCCTGATGATGTTGCAACTCTGCTATAAAATCTTCAAAAGCTCTTCATTCTCTCAAAGATAAAGCCCAAGCCCCCTAACCTGATATTTGAGACCCTCCCACATTCCTTATAATAATAAGCATGATCGGTAACTGTTAATTGAGTCTATCGTGTGCCAGGCATCAAGCAAAGCACTTTACGTACACTAGCTCAGATGATCCTAGTAACAACCCTATGAGGGAGGTACTACTATAATTCCCATTTTACAGATGAGGAAACTGAGGCTCAGAGAGGTGAAATGACTTGCCCAAGATTGCTCAGCAGGAGTCCCCACCTCTGCCCACACCAGGGCTTTGCTCCCCGCTAGCCTGTCCACAGAGCCCCCCTGCAGGCCTGCAGTGCTCCTACCTCCCTCATATCCCCTCCCTGCACCCCCCGCCAAGCCAACCCTTCCCAGTCAGTCACACGCCAAAGGAAGAGGAAGTTTCTCCAGGGTCCAGGAGGCTGGTTTGCTCCTGCTGCTTGAAAATGGGATCGGGGTCATTCCCAAAGCATTTTCCAAAAACGACGACAGCATGGTGGGAAGTGGCTAGCATATAGACTTTGGAGAGAGTCAGGCTTGGGTTCAATTCTCAGTTCTGTCACTTTTTAGTTGTGGTCTAGAGGACACGCCTGTAAACCTCCATTCTCCAATCTGTAAAATGGGGATGATAGCCTCTACCTCACAGGGTTGTTAGAGGATTTAATAATTAAAGGGCATAGGGACTTCCCTGGTGGCGCAGTGGTTAAGGATCTGCCTGCCAATGCAGGAGACACGGGTTCGAGACCTGGTCCGGGAAGACCCCACGTGCCACGGAGCAACTAAGCCCATGTGCCACAACTACTGAGCCTGAGCTCTAGAGCCTGCGAGCCACAACTACTGAGCCGTGTGCCACAACTCCAAAGCCTGCGCACCTAGAGCCCGTGCTCCACGACAAGAGGAGCCACCGCAATGAGAAGCCCACACACCGCAACGAAGAGTAGCCCCTGCTCGTCACAACTAGAGAAAGCTCACGCACAGCAACGAAGACCCAACACAGCCAGATATAAATAAATAAATTTATTTAAAAAAAAAAAAAGAAGAATCTGCCTGCCAATGCAGGGGACACAGGTTTGAGCCCTGATCCAGGAAGATCCCACATGCTGTGGAGCAACTAAGCCCGGGCACCACAACTACTGAGCCAACGCACCACAACAAAGAGTAGCCCCCGCTCGCCACAAGTAAAGAAAGCCCACGCTCAGCAACGAAGACCCAACGCAGCCAAAAATAAATAAATTTATTTATAAAAAATAAATAAAATAAAAATAAAGGACACAGCACTTAGCATGCTTAGTCCAGTGCCTGGCACATAAAACAAAGCGACCAGAAAATCTGAGTTTTTGTTGTTCTTATTATTATCTTTTTTAAAGTGCTCTGCTTCCAGAGGTGACAATTTGAGACAGATCACACTCCTTCCGCTGAAGATCTTTTAAGTTAAAAAATCAGCCACCCTCCTTAGATACAACACCAAAAGAAAAAATAGATAAGTCAGACTTCACCAAAATTAAAAAATTTTGTGCTGCCCATGATTCCAGCAAGAAAGTGAAAAGACAACCCACAGAATGGGAAAAAGTATTTGCAAATCATATATTTGACAAGGGACTTGATTCCTGAAAAGGGAATACATAAGGAACCATTATAACTCAGTAGTAAAAAGACAAATAATACAATTAAAATGTAGGCAAAGGATATGAGCAGATATTCCTCCAAAGTAGGTATGCAAATTAAAAATAAGCACATAATAATCAACATCGTTAGCCATTAGGTAAATGCAAATCAAAACCACAATGAGGGGACTTCCCGGGAGGTCCAGTGGTTAGGACTCCGCGCTTCCACTGCAGGGGGCATGGATTTGATCCCTGCTCGGGGAACTAAGATCTCACAAGACGTGCAGTGTCGGGGGTAAGGGGTGGGGGAGACCCACTTCAATAAGAGATGCAACAGCTAGAATAAAAAAGGTAGATGACAATAACTGTTAGCGGAGGATGTGGGGAAATTGGAACTCTCATGCATTGCTGGTAGGAATGTAAAATGGTGCAGCCACTGTAGAAAACAATCTGGCAGCTCCTCAAAATGTTCAACACAGACTTACCCTATGACCCAACAATTCCACTCCTAGGTATATCCACAAGAGAAATGAGAACGTATGTCCACACAAAAACTCGTATGCTAACAGTCCTAGCAGCATTATTCATGATAGCCAAAAATCAACTCACCAATTGATGAATATGGTATATGCATATGATGGAATAGTCAACCATAAAAAGAAATGAAGAACTGGCACAGGCTACAACATGGATGCACTTTGAAAATATTGTGCTGAGTGAAAGAAGCCAGCCACAAAGGACCACATATTGCATGAGTTCATTTATATAAAATGTTCAGAATAGACAAATTCATACAGACGGAAAGCTGATTAGTGGTCGTCTAGGTTTAGAGGGCAGGGAAACTGGAGAGTGACAGCTAAGGGGTATAGGATTTCTTTTTGGGGATAAGGAGAATGTTCTGGAAGTAGGTAGTATTGCTGCTTGCAGAACACTGTGAATATACTAAGTGTCACTGGATAGTAAGTTTTACATTATGTGTATTGCACCACAATAAATTGTTTTCTTTATTGAAAGATAATATCCATCCTGAAAGTACACAAATCTTAGGCACACACATCTCAATGAATGTTCACAAAGTGAACACACTTTGTAATCAATATTCCCAAGCACCCCAGAAACCCTCATTGTGACCCTTGTGGTCACTGTCCTCTAAAAGGGCTTTAAGGGAGTTCCCTGGCGGTCCAGTGGGTGAGACTCCGCGCTCCCAATGCAGGGGGCCCGGGTTCGATCCCTGGTTGGGGAACTAGATCCCACATGCCACAACTAAAGATCCCACATGCTGCAGTGAAGATCCTGCATGCCGAAACTAAGACTGGGCGCAGCCTAAATAAATACATTTTTTAAAATAAAAATAAAAGGACTTTAAGAAATAAAAATGGCCTCCCTCCCTGCTCCCATACACCTCCCTCCTCTTCTTAGAGGCCATACTCATTTGGGAGCTTCTTGTTTTGTTTTCTGGACTTACCTACTCACTGACAGCTCATTATGAAGGACGAAGACTTTTTTTTTTAAGAAAAAGGACTTTTTCACACCAACTTTGCCCCTTTCCACTCCCTGCTTCCATACAACTTATTTTAGTTGGGTTTCAATTACTTTTCTTTATTGCTTTAAATAAAATTCTAGGGACTTCCCTGGCGGTCCAGTGGTTAAGACTCCACACTTCCACTGCAGGGGTCACAGGTTCCATCCCTGGTCAGGGAACTAAGATCTCGCATGCCTCGTGGCGCAGCCAATAAATAAATAAATAAATAAATAAAATTCTGAAACTTCTGTTTCTTGAGGTAACATGTTTAGAGAGCATAGCATAAACTCTTCTCTTTGTAAGATGAAGGAACGTGTCTCTAAGCCCCTACTTTTTTTTAAGTTGCAAGTTTTTAAAAAAATTAATTTATTAAAATTTATTTAAATAAATTTAAATTGGCTGCGTTGGGTCTTCGTTGCTGTGCGCGGGCTTTTCTCTAGTTTCAGCCAGCGGGGGCAACTCTTCACTGCAGTGCACAGGATTCTCATCGCGGTGGCTTCTCTTGTTGCAGAGCACGGGCTCTAGGTGTGCGGGCTTCAATAGCTGTGGCTCGTGGGCTCTAGAGTGCAGGCTCGGTATTTGTGGCGCACGGGCTTAGTTGCTCCTCGGCCTGTGGGATCTTCCTGGACCAGGGCTCGAACCCGTGTCCCCCGCATTGAGGCAGATTCTCAACCACCAGTGAAGCCCAGTCCCTACTTTTATATTGTCTTGTAACCAAGACTCAAGTCTTGTTCGATATGTCAGTCAGCTGATTTTAAAGAGTTAATAAGTGTTAAACAAACTCTGGTAGACCAATGCAACGAAACTCTTCTCAAAAATGAAAAGAAACACAGTCCCCATAGAAGCACCAACATGGAGGACCCTCAAATGCATGATGTTGAGGAAAAGAAGCCAGGCTCACAACACTGCTTGCTGTCTGACTCATTTATACGACATGCTGGAAAAGGCAAAACTCTGTAGACAGAAAATAGATCAATGGTTATCAGGGAATGGGGTGGGGGAGGGATTGACTATAAAGGTACACAGCGGTGAATGGGGGGGTGGGTATGTTTCTGGGTAATGGAATTGTTTTGTATCTTGATAGTGGTGACAGTCACATGACTATATGTTTTCAAAACTCATAGAACTGTACGCTGAAAAGGGCGAATCTCACTCTATATAAATTACACTTCAATAACTATGACCCTCAAGAAGCCATTTTAAAACTTCTGAAATCATGCAAATATGTTGTGCTGGCGAACCAGAAGGGAAATTAGACATGAAGAAAAGGAAATAAACTATAGCCTGGGGTGATCCCAAAAGAAGAGAATTCCAAACCGCAAGGCTGAACTGGTTCTCTTTATTTAAATTCCATTTGGGACTGATTCACTTTGCTGTACACCTGAAACTAACACAACATTGTAAATCAACTATACTCCAACTACACTTAAAATCAACAGATACTTAAAGTTATAAAACTTAAAAATAAATAAATTCCATTCAGTGGCTGACAATCAATGACATGTTTTACACTGGAAAATTCAAATAAACTGAAAGAACAAAATTTTAAAAGATCCATAAACAGTGTTTTTTTTTCTACAAATGGTAAGTTATAAACACTGTTCTGCGCCTTGTTTGGTTTTTTTTAACTTAACAATGTATCTTGAAGGTATTTCCCCACCACTAGATAGAAAGTTTCTTCATTCGTTTTATAGTTACTTAATGTTTCCTTGTATTTAACCAACCCCCTGTTGATGGACATTTAAGTTGTTTACAGTATTTTCGATGATGGTAGATGAACCAAGACAAATGAACAGGCTTATAAATGAGGGTGGGGATTCATGTGGGTAGTAGCTACAGCGTGAGATCTCATGCCTTTTTTTTTTTTTTTGCCATGGACATCTTTGGAAATCCTGCGAAGCCTCTGCCTGGTACAATGTACCAAAATTCCGGACTCCCAGAGGCAAGCAGATGATCTGCATAAGCCACATTGTGGAGTTCAGACCTGATGAGCTTCTCTTATCAGTAGTTTGTCAATTACTCCTCAATAAAGCTGGGGTTGGGGGGGGGGGGGGACAGCAGCTTCTCTTCTGCTGCAGCAAAACCAGAGAGCTGTGTCCCAAGTTCAGGAGACAACCGAGGCCTTCCCATGCCCTTTTTGTCGTGTTGGTCTTAGAACACAAGCTGAGTCCCTCAAGAATATGCAAGTCATGGCAAACTGTCTCTAAAGTCAGACGTGATTTCACAGGAGCTCATTAGCAACTAAAGACTGTTTCCAAACCTCAAAAGTGTATCTCCATTTAGAGACTGCCTCTCTTTTTCACTGTCTCCTTTTTATTCTCAGAAGGATCCAATAGGCAAAAATCATAGTAATAATTGTTCTGTTTCCAATACTAAAAGAACTCAAATTCCAAGCTGCCCATGTGGCAAAATGCAAGAAAGTTTTGTCCCAGTGATGCTTTTTTTTTTTCTTGCAGCTCTCCCTAATGATGATCCTTCTCATACTTATGGAATTATAATCATGTAACATTTTATATCTGCTTTAATCGTACATCCATATGTAATAGCTATAAAACGCAAAACCATTAAAAAAAATTCCTCCCCCTTTATTTTCATTGCAAATCTATTTAAACCCCTAGCAATAAATTCAACATTCACGGCAGGGGCGGGACGGGGGCAGGGGGTCGGGTGGGCGAGGCTATGGCAGCAGCAGCTAGAGCATCCCCCCCTGCCCTTTTTTCCCCTCTGGTTTATCTAAAGCTTTTCTCCAGCTCTGGGAACAGATTTAACTTTTTTCTTCCCCCTTAGAGGAAAAACTAATGCAAACTTTCAACATCTGGGGGGCCACCTAAAGCTCACCTTTGGGAATGTTTGGTCTGTTCTTCCTCCTGTCTAGAGGAGAGAACAAAAAACCAAAGGCAACACCCACACTGGGCATTTCCCCCTCATTTTGGTCTGTGCAGCCTGGAGAAACCACAGGGATGCAGCTAGTCAGCTCTTTTGGGGCTCCATCTGTTGCCGTCAAACCCCAGAGGTAATTTTTACCTCTCACAACAGGTTCGGCTATAGTTAAGCTGCTATCTCACACTGCCAGCAACTCCACAGCCACCCAGGCATCAAAGGCTGGTCAACCATCCTGGGAGGCAACGTAGGCCACCCGAAGGCCCCTGGCAGGCACTGAGTGCTCAGCAAGGTCTTCAGAAAGGAGCTCAGGGCCAAGGCCACCTTGGTCATGGTCATGAGGAAGAAGAGAGACAGTATTACACAGCTAGGGATCTCACATTCACATCTTAGGAAGGACATCCCTTGCAAATCCATCCTTCCTTTCCCAAAACAGTATTTCTGCCATTTTTCAGTGAGTCGAGGGTCTGTCAGGAGAATCCCACTGCTGCCACCACTGTGTCAGGGGTTCCCAATACCACCCCCAAGTCTGATGATGTATGAGGAAGGATCACAGCACCCAGCATATAGTCATACTCACGGCTAAGTTGTATTACAGCAAAAGGAGCAAACTCAGCCCAGAGAAAAGAAGTGTGGGTAAGGTCCAGAGGAAACCAGGAGCAAGATGCTAAGGGTCTTCTCCCAGTGGGGTCACACAGGATGCACTTATTTCCTCCAGCAAGAGGTTATGAAGTGTTTACCAGGGAAGTGGGCCTGAGACTAAAGCTCCAGGGTTTTCATGGGAGGCTGGTCACGAAGGCACCCACCACACAGCACGTACCAAAATCCCAGGCTCCCAGGAGACAAGCAGGTGTTCGGCATAAGCCACATTGTTTGTACAGTTTAGGCCTCTTATCATTTCTGGGGATGGTGGGAACCTTCCTGAAACCCAAGCTCCTCGATGCCAACCAAGGCTCAACCTCGCAAGCAGGTCTTTCTACAAATAGCAGCCTCAAGCCTGCTGTGTTCACCCTTTTCTACACACCAGGGCACAGTGGAGGGTGAGTCAGTGAGCCCATCTGAATAGTGGGCTCCTTGAGTAAGGCCTCTGGAACCCAGCTCCTAGCTCAGGAGGGGCGTAAACTGGCCACTCGGGAACGAAGAGCCAAGACAGCCACACCCATCCGCTGCTAACCTCTTCTCCAACGGGGCCCAGCCTGAGAGGGAGCATCTGGGAGGGGACACGGGGGCTCCAAAAACTGGGTCCTGCGGGCTCCCCCTCCCCCACCCCTGCCCACAGATGGGGGAGGCACCTAGGGGTGTATCCCGAGCGTGACTGAGACCCACAGTGCTTCCGGGAGCGAAGTCCAGAGGGTAGGAGGGACGAAGACAACAGCCCTGGCCAGCTGAGCCGGACACTTGCCTTTGGCATCCAAGGCTGCTGCTGACACGCTTTCTTGATTCAGCAAACACTGACTGTGCCGAGGACACAGGCCAGGCCAGGTTCCGCGAGCGGGGGTTTGATTCAGCTGCAGAGAGCAAGGGGACGAGGTCCCCCTCACCTGGGATGGGAGGGCTGTGCGGAGACACCTGCCCACCGTGGAACCTTCTGGCCTGTGAGCGCCACTCTGGGCCACCTCCACCCCCATTTTCTTGGTTGGAAACCTAGACCCAGGAGACCAAGGTGGGCACTGAGGGCAGGCTGGCCCAACAGGGGCAGGATAAGGAGGTGGGGCCTCCTCGCCTGCCTCCAGATTTGCCCAGAAAACAGAGAAAAGGAAAAAGGTGTCTGGCCCGGTGGAAGGGGATCCAGCTTCAGAAGCAAATAGGCCAGAGCTTGGATCTCTGTTCTTACCAGCTCCACAACCCCAGGGACATATGTTCCCTCTCCGAGCCTTGGTTTCTCCATCTGTCTAGTTGGTGGATCAGTATCTCCCATTTGTCTAGAAGGCAAGACAGAGATGAAAAGTGTGGGCTCTGGAGTTAGAATAGCCTGATTCCCATTCCAGTTCTACTCTGCCACTTGCTAACTGGGTGGCTTAGGAAAGTTCTCTGATTGTCCTGGGCCCCACCTCGGGGGTTGCTGACTAAAGCTGACCCATGGCAACTAAGCAGCTGAACCTCTGACCTGGGGCTGGGGAGTTCTGAGAGGGCTTCCTGGAGGAGGGAGAAACTTGAGAGTGGCCCAGGGGACCTAGCAGGTTTTGCTGAGGAGGGTGGGGAGGGGGATTCCTCCCTGCTACAAGCCCCTCTCTGCTCCCTGGCTGGTAGGGAAAGACATAGGAGGCAGGGAGGGAGAAGGGGGAGGAAGAAAAGAGGGGAGTAATGTCAGGCACCTTCTTGCTGTTTGTCAGTTTTTCTCACCTGAGAAATGAGAATGTTGGATTGAATGGTCCAAGAGGTCATAACTTGCCAAGATTGTTTTTCTGTATTAAAAAAAAAAAAAGGCTTCTCACACCAAAAGCAAAAGCAAAAATAAACAAGTGGGACTAGCATCAAACTAAAAAGTTTCTGCACAGCAAAGGAAACCATCAACAAAATGAAAAGGCCACTTACTGAGTGGGAAGAAATATTTGTAAATCATGTAGTTGATAAGGGAATAACATCTAAAATATACTGAATATAAAGAACTCATAACTCACTAGCAAAAAAACAAATAATCAGATTGAAAAATGGGCAGAAGATCTAGACATTCTTCCAAAGACATACGTACAGATGGCAAACAGGTACATGAAAAGATGCAGAACATCACTAATCGTCAGGAAAATGCAAATCAAGACCACAATAAGCTATCACCTCACACCTGTTAGAATGGCTATCATCAAAAAGACAAGACATGGGCTTCCCTGGTGGTGCAGTGGTTGAGTCCGCCTGCCGATGCAGGGGACACGGGTTCGTGCCCCGGTCCGGGAAGATGCCACATGCCGCGGAGCGGCTGGGCCCGTGAGCCATGGCCGCTGAGCCTGCGCGTCCGGAGCCTGTGCTCCGCAACAGGAGAGGCCACAGCAGTGAGAGGCCCGCGTACCGCAAAAAAAAAAAAAAAAAAGACAAGACATAAGCATTGGCAAGGATGTGGAGAAAAGGAAACCCTTGTGCACTGCTGGTGGGAATGTAAATTGGTGCAGCCACTATGGAAAACAATATGGAGATTCCTCAAAAAATTAAAAGTAGAATTATGATCCAGAAATTCTACTTCTTGGTATATATCAAAGAAAACAAAAATACTAACTTGAAAAGATATCTGCATCCCCATGTTCACTGCAGCATTATTTACAATATCCAAGATATAGAAGCAACCTAAGTGTCCATCAATGGCTGAATAAAGAAAATGTGGTGTGTATATATATACACAGTGTAATATTTTTTCAATATTTGTTTATTTATTTTGGCTGTGCCAGGTCTTAGGTGTGGCATGCAGGATCTTTAGTTGCAGCATCTCAGATCTTTAGTTGTGGCATGCGGGCTTCTTAGCTGCAGTATATGGACTCAGTTGTGGCATGCACGTGGCATCGAGTTCCCCAACCAGGGATTGAACCCGCGGCCCCTGCAGTGGAACTGCAGAGTCTTAACCAATGGACTGCCAGGGAAGTCCCATAAACTTTTTTTTTTTTAGTTTAAATAAATTGGAAAGAAAACCTATGAGTTATTTATAATCAGGACAAAATAAATATTACTCTCAAAAGACAACAACAAAAACGGCTAACGCAGGACATTTAGGGAGCCAAAATGCAAGAGGGTGGGGTGGGGTTGGCACAGTCCCTGGCTGAGACTGCCAGCATCAGGGTCTAGGAAGAGTTTCCAGGCAATGAGGATAGTTGATGAAGTCAGTTCCCCAGGAAGATGTCTCAGCAACAGAGTTTTCTGGGGACTGACGTGGAGCTAGAGGCAGGGGGCTGTCCTGGAGCCCTCAGGTAAATGCCACAGCTGGCCAGCAGTTACCACTCCATCTTCCAGGAAAGTGAGCCTTGAGGATTCGGGTATGGGGGATGCTGGGGAGTAACCCAGGCCTTCCTCCTCCCAGGGCCGTAAGCTCCCCCTTCCCAGCACTCTGGGCCAGGGGTAGGGCCACAACCTCTTTCCTAACACCCAGGCTGTGGCAATGCCAAGGCCTCCCTATTCTCCATCAGCGCCCCCCCACAAAGCCCCAAAGAAACATAACTAATCATAACCAGCATTAACAGAGATCTTACTGTGTGCCAGATTCTATTCACGTTTATCTCATTTAATGCCCTGCTACACTACTATTGTTCCCATTTTACAGATGGGAGACGGGCTTAGAGGAGTTCGGTAACTTTCCCCAGTCACATAGTATGTAGACCTCCAGGATTCAAACCCCCACACCCATGCCTCTAACCACTATTGAATACAACCTTTTTACCTAAATATAAACCATACACTTGCTATGCAAACAAGTGGCTGGCTTCAAGACCAGTCCCTAATCCCCCTCAAATTCTCCCTGAATAAGAATTCTGGAGCCACCTCTGCACCCAAGCTGGCCTTGGCTTCTCAGCTTTGGATTCTGGAGGGCAAAGATCGCAGTCCCAGCCCAGGGTCCTGGAAAGAATGTGCCCTTGGCTTCTGGCCCCGGCTCTGCCCCCAACTGGCTGGTGGCCTTGGGCGAGTCACTCCCCCTTTCTAGGCCTGACAGCATCACCCTGTCCAATGAGGCCATGCCTGGATCAGAGGCTTCCAGGCCTAGGAGCTTCCAGGATCAGCTCCCACCCCCAGGAAGGCCAGGAGGCCAGGGGCGGGACTTGCTGGGTGTTAAATATTTCTGTCCAGCACTCTGCTGGCCTCTCATCCCAGTCTTCCCAGCAGGAAGTGTGACCAAGATCAGTCATGGTAAGAGCCTGCCTGGAGCCATGGCAGCTTTTGCCAACGGCACGGATCTGGAGTGAGATTTCCAGAAGCACCTTGTGTGCAAGTTTCCATGTCTTACTGTCCTTTTCTTTCTCCTTAGACGACTTACAGCAACAAAGGAGAGAAGGTAAGCAGGAGGGGAAATGTGGGGTCAGGGCCCCGGGAGACTGGGATGTTAGCAAAGAGCAGAAGAGGAATAATAGCTACAAGGGTTACGTGACGTTCTGGATGCACACTCAAGTTCATCTCTGCCCCCCCTGCCACGTCTAGACTGAGCTGGTCTCAACCTTACCCTCCTAAGAAAAACTTTTACCTCTTCTTAAATTCCTGCCAATCTCTTAATCCTGTCTGGAAGTTCTTTCTAAGGTCTAACTTAAATCGGTGTCGCTGTAGCATAAAGCTGTTTCCCCCTGTGAAACTTGGGCAGGCCTCCCGGGGAAGAGGGAGGCTCACCAATCCTGAGCCCACAGGAGCTCAATTTCTACATGAGAAACCTTTCGAGGCTTGGCAAGCCTTCAGGGCAGCAGGGTGGGGCGGGTTGGCTTCTCCTCAGTTCTTGGATTGAGGGTGGGACAAGGGAGGTGGCTAGGGCACATCTCTCCACTTGCACTTTTCTAGACCCACTTCTAGGGACTGAGCCTTGCCCCTTCTCTTCTTCTGCAGCCTGAGAGAGGCCGATTCCTCCACTTTCACTCCGTGACCTTCTGGGTTGGCAACGCGAAGCAGGTAAAAGCTGGGCAAGGTGTTGGGAGTGGATAGAGGGCAGGCAAGGGGGCCTCCAGGACAAGGGCAGGTCTCCAGCTGGGTCTGTGATTGGGCCCTGGGACGGGAGGATCAGGGCCAATGTTGGGAGAGTCCCAGGATGGACAGTCACTCTTTGGATCCTAATTACACAATCAGGGCCGCGGACCCCAGTGGGAAACTTACCTGAGATCAGCGTGGGCCAGGGAGCAGGCTTTCTTCCCAGGAGGATCTCGGCACCTGGGGCAACAGGGCAGATAGCCTTGGGGGACTGGGGGCCGGCCCCTCGACCCTCACGGGCCTGTCTGCAACTCTGTGATTCAGGCTGCGTCGTACTACTGCAGCAAGATGGGCTTTGAATCCCTAGCCTACAAGGGCCTGGAGACGGGTTCCCGGGAGATGGTCAGCCACGTGATCAAGCAAGGGAAGGTGAGTCTCCACCCAGGACCCTACCCATCCAGGAGGGCCATCTCTCTCCCTGCTGGTCTCTGAGCTCCCTGACAGCTCTGGCACCTCTGGGTGCAGGAGGCCAGGAAGCCCTTCCTCCAGGCGGCCCAGTGCTCTTCCAGGCTGCCCGGTGTGGTTAGCGGAGCGTGCACTGAGGTCAGCCTCCACTGGGCCCTCCACCGGCACCTTTGTACGACATGCAACAGGGACCTTCTTGGTTTGGTCTACTTCTCGGCCTGGCCCGACACTGGTCTCAGAGATGTTCAGGAAAAGTTGGCAAAGGCCTCAGACGTCAGACTGGAAATCTGAGCAGTGCCCTGGTCCATGGATCCCTGGGGCTCTCCCCACTGGGAGGCTTGACCGGCAGCTCATCCCAAGGCCCCAGGAGGGTCTGGCACGGGAGAAGCCCCCATCCCTCAGGACCAGAGGGGAAGCTAAGGCTGAGAAAGGACAGGAACCCAGCGTCAACAGTCCTGCCTGGCTGGGAAGAGGGGTCTTGTCCTAATGACCCACCAGGGGTATCTCGCTGGTGGGCAGGGAGGGGGGCCGAGAGCGCACCTCCAGAAGCTCACCTGAGCCACCAGCCACACCTCCCTTCTCCTCTATGTCTTAGATTGTGTTCATCTTCTCCTCTGCCCTCAACCCCTGGAACAAAGGTGAGGGGCCCCAGAGGGTTCGGGGTGCCAGGGAGTGGAGACGTGGTATTGTGGGTGGGGGTTAGGGACACAGGGGTGGATCAGGGTTCAGGGAGGGGGCCTCAGCCTAGAAGGAGATGAAGCTCAGAAGGCTGAGAGTACAGGGGAGGGGCCATGACTCCAGCGCCACCTGCCTCCCCTGCCGGCCACAGAGATGGGCGATCACCTGGTGAAACATGGCGACGGAGTGAAGGACATTGCCTTCGAGGTGGAGGATTGTGACTACATCGTGCAGGTGAGGCCGCACCTGGGCTGGCGCAGAGACGAAGCAGTGAGGCTCGGCCTGCCCTCTGTCTGCGACAGGGACCCCCATCAGTCAGGGCTGGAGGACACTGCCACGCTGGAGTGATGTGCCCAGATGTTGGCTGACACACACCTGAGTTCCAGTGACACTCTGCCCCTTAGTAGCCGTGCAACCTCTTTCTGAGCCTCAGTTTCTGCATCTGTAAAATGGGGATAACCACCTACCTCACTGAGTTGTTACAAAGAGGAAACGAGATCACAATCATCATTTCTTGAGCATGACTGTACCAAACGCTGTATTCAAGAGGCAGTTTAGATGTTCAGAGTGTAGATTCCAGAGGCAGACTGCTGGGTCTCAATCTTATTAGCTGTGTGACTTCAGGTGAGTGACTTGAATTCTCTGTGCCTCAATGTTCTCATCTATAAAATAGAGACAATTATAGTGCCTTTCATGTAATGTTGCTGTGCAGATTAAAGAGGCTAGTACTTACAACAGTGCCTGACACGTGATAAGCATAGACATGCAGTAATAAGGTTTTGCTAAATATCAAATACATGATTCATGCATGTAAGGCACTTGGCAGAGGGTGTGACACATAGTAGGTGCTCAATAAATGTCAGCTTGTATTTGTCTTATCCAACCACCCTTTTTACAGATGAAGAAACTGAGGACTAGAGAGGGCGAAGGGCCACAGAGTGAGTTAGCACAGGACAGGCAGGACAGACCCCCACCCCAACCTGGTTTGTCTTAAATAGCCCCAGCTCTGGGCCTGGACCTCAGTTTCCCTATCTGCCAAATGGGCATGAGCCATGGGTGTCAAGGGCAACAGCTAAAGTTTGCTGGAGTTCCTGCCTGGGGCTGGAAAAACTGAAGGAGGCTGCGGCAGGACCACGCAAAGGGGATCCAGCAGGGGCAGCCAAAGGGTCCAGCACTGAGGGTCCAGCACTGACCACCTCCCCACCCCATCTCCTCTGCAGAAAGCCCGGGAACGAGGCGCCAAGATCGTGCGGGAACCCTGGGTAGAGCAAGATAAGTTTGGGAAGGTGAAGTTTGCTGTGCTGCAGACGGTGAGTTAACCTCAGTGCCCCACCTCTCCTGCTGTCAGCACCCAATTAGATGCCAGGACCCCCCTCCCCAACCCCTGACTCCATTATACCATCCCACACTTGTGCCTCAAAGTGCAGACATTCTCCCTGGACCCTGATCTCCTGTATTCTTGGCTGTTGTGCAGAGGCTGAGGAGGGCTACCAGTCACGCCTCTGGGCTTCCCTTCCTCCCCAGTGGGGGCTGATAGCATGGGGATGCAAGGAAGGAGATGGGGGGGAAGCCCCCCCCACCTGCAAGGAAGGAGGTGGGAGGGAAGCCCCACCCCACTCAAGCTATGTGACTTTGGGCAAATCACTTCACCTCCCTGGAACTCCGTTTAAATGAGCAAGTTACCACCTGCGTGGTCCACCTGTGTGGTCTGCCACACGCTAATTAACCGTTCTGTGCCTGTTTCTTCAGCTATAACTCCTCCCACGGTCATTTAAAGGATCAAATGAGATGATTCGTGTATAGCACTTAGAACAGCGCTTGGCATATCACAGACACGCAGCAAAGATTACCTGATACAATCATAGGTCCTTCCTCCTCAAGATTTAATACAACTCAAAGATTGTTAGAATGATTGAAAAGGCCCTTCCATATAATTAGATCCAACACCCTCATCATCTTCATTCAGGCAACACATTTTAATTGAGCACCTATTATGTGCCAGGACAGCATCATAAGCAAAACGGCATCCCCGCCTCCACAGAGCTTCTGGTCCTGTGGGGCAGACAGACTGTCAAATTCCCAAATGTCAGACTGCAATTCATTTTGGAAAGGGGAAGTGACTTGCCTAAAATCACACTTGGAGTTAGGGCCAGGTCTGGGTTGGAACCCAGGGCTGTGTTGGCACCATGAAATGCAGCCTGGCCTCAGCAGGGATGGGACCTCAGGCTGTTTGCCACCCACAGTATGGGGATACTACACACACCCTGGTGGAGAAGATGAACTACACCGGCTGGTTCCTGCCTGGATTCGAGGCCCCAGCATTCGTCGACCCCCTACTTTCCAAGCTGTGAGTGCCCCTTGGGGCAAGGGTGGGGTGCCCTCTCTTCCATGCAGAGGGGACAGAGCATCTTGGTCCCTGCTGGGGAGCCCCTGAGCATCCCAGGCTTGAAGAGGCAGCATAGAGGCCAAGAGCCTAGGGTCTGGAACCCAACTGCCTTGGTTCAAATCCCAGCTCTGTCACTTACTAGCTATTTAACCTTGGCAAGTTATTTTTCTAAGCCTCAGTTTCTTCATCTGTAAAATGGGGCTAGTAATAGTACATGAGTTGATGCAGATAGTGTCTATAATAAGTGCTATGGAATAATGAGCAGTTACTGTTATTGAGGAGCTGGTGGAAGGAAGAGATTTAGGGAGTAGCTTTCTCCTCACCCCCTAACTGCCTCCCTCTCCCAGGCCCAACTGCAGTCTCGAGAGAATTGATCACATTGTGGGAAACCAGCCTGATCAGGAGATGCTGTCTGCCTCAGAATGGTGAGTCCCTGGCCCAAGCCCTTCCCACATGTGTGACAGGCCCACTCCCAGGTGTTGTCAGGAAATAGAGCACGAGGTGGGGCCAGGTTAGTCTGAGGTCACTGATTCATCTGTTCCCTGAAAAACTGTCACCATGGAGACCAGAGGATTTAAGGCCCAAAGTGACCCACCGGTCCTCCCTCTGAGGAACCTTGGGGAATCAACACAGGGGGTGTCACAGTCCAGGGAGGCTTGGAGGAAGGCTGTCACTACTCAAAGAGCACGTGTGTGCAAATGAGAAGCAAGTACCCTTTCTCAAAAGCACCTCCATCTGTTGGAGTGGTGCCATGTATACGGATCTTGTTATCAGATGCTTTACTTCCACCCAAAAGAAAATTGTCATAATAAAGGTACAAACCTATGATGTGCATGATGGGAAAGGTGGTACCCTTTTTGGAGCCTGCTCAGGGAACAAATTCTGGAAGGTGGCATAGGGGCAGGGGGCAGGTCCCAGGCCAACATTAGAGCCATTGTGCCCTTCTGGCCACCCCCCACAGGTACCTGAAGAACCTGCAGTTCCACCGTTTCTGGTCCGTGGATGACACGCAGGTGCACACGGAGTACAGCTCTCTGCGGTCCATCGTGGTGGCCAATTACGAGGAGTCCATCAAAATGCCTATTAACGAGCCAGCGCCGGGCAGGAAGAAGTCCCAGATCCAGGTGGGGCCTCCCTCGGGCCCCGGGGGCCTTGGCTGGGGAAGAACGAAGCAGGGAAGAGGTTTGAGGGCTCTTGCAAGGGCAGGGGTGTGGGTGACGGGGCCACTGACAATGGTTTCCTTGCTTCCCTCCCACAGGAATATGTGGACTATAACGGGGGCGCTGGGGTCCAGCACATCGCTCTCAAGACTGAAGACATCATCACAGCGGTTAGAAGCCTATTCCTGGTCCTAATTCACCTCCCATTCAGCTCCAGAGCCAAACTCTGCAAAATGGAGTCAGAGGCTGGGGATGGGGGTGACGAGTGGCAGTCCTGGGTCCCCTTCGTCAGCCCAGACGGCTGACAGGGCTCCCTTACTGGCTCGTGCCATTCATGTGCAGGCATATTCCCACCCTAGAGAGTTTGGTCTCTCTGCTACAGAAGTAGCAAGTGCCAGAGTAACAAGAAGCCTGGGCTCTAGACCTGGTTCTGCCAGTAATGTACTGTGAGTCTTTGGGGGATTCAACCCCCTCTCTGGGCTTCAGTTGCATCAAATTGAAAATGAGGATAGTAAGCTACAAGATCCACTAGGTCCTTTCATCTAAACTAAATGTCCTGAGTCTATGGCTCCAGCCCTTGGGGAGGCTGGGTCCTACCTGTTCTTAATGTGGCAGTACGACCAACTGGACAAGAGCCTGGCCTGTCCCATTCAGCCCCGGCCCAACCAAGAATTCACCATGACCATGGCAACTTCATTCATTCATTCACGCAACAGATGCTTATTGAGCACCCACTATGTGCCAGGCACTGTTTCAGGTACTTGGGACACATTAGCCAACAAGACAATAGTTTCTACCCTTACGGAGGCACAAAACAAAATTAGTAAAATATCTCTGTTAGATGGCAGTGAGTGCTCTAGAGGAAAATAAAGCAGGGCCATGGGCGAGGGAGGGTGAAGGACATTTTTTTTTTTTATTTCAAGTTTTTCTTTTTCTTTTTTATTTATTTATTTATTTTGGCTGTGCCAGGTCTTAGTTGCGGCACACGGGATCTTCGTTGTGGCACACGGGCTTCTTAGTTGCGTCATGTAGGATCTAGTTCCCTGACCAGGGATCGAACCCAGGCCCCTGCACTGGGAGGGCAGAGTCTTACCCACTGGACCACCAGGGAAGTCCCAGGACTTTGTATATTTAAATTAGGCGGTCACCAAAGGCCTGGCGCTAAGACGGAGACATTTAAGAATGCAGAAGACATTGGGCTTCCCTGGTGGTGCAGTGGTTGAGAATCTGCCTGCCGATGCAGGGGACATGGGTTCGTGCCCCAGTCTGGGAAGATCCCACATGCCACGGAGCGGCTAGACCTGTGAGCCATGGCCGCTGAGCCTGCGTGTCTGGAGCCTGTGCTCCGCAACAGGAGAGGCCACAACAGTGAGAGGCCCGTGTACCACCCCCCAAAAAAAAAAAAAAGAATGCAGAGGAGAGAGGAAGCCGTGGAAATCTGGGGAAAGCGCCCCAGGAATAAGGGACATCCAGGGTAGAGGAAGGTTAAAGGAACAGCTGGAACAGAATGAACAAGGAAGAGAAGGGTAGGAGATGCGGTCAGAAGGTAGGAGTGGGGGCAGATAGTGAGGACTTTAAATTTGACTCTGAAACACCACCATTGGTAAGCAGAGGAGTGACATGATTTGACTTGTATTTTAGTAAAATCCCTCTGGCTCCTATGTTGAGAATAGATATTAATACTTAATCTCTCAATGCCTCAGTTTTCCCAGCTATGAAATGGGGAGAACAATCATCTAAATGTCTCAAAAGATTAGTGCATTGACATAATGAGACAGTACATAGAAAGTGCTCGAGAGAGGCACGTAGTGAGGTCCCATAAATGTTAGTGATTGCTGTTCTTCCATCGGGACCCACAAGGCCCAGAGGAGGAAGGGGATGAGGTCACATTGCATCCTGGCAGTTTGGGGAAGCTGGAGTAGGGACCCTGCCTCCTCCTGGCCCAGCACTTCCCCCTGGCTGGGAGTGTTGAGCATGGAGAGAGAAGGACTGACCTTGACCCTGCTCTGAGACAGATTCGCCACTTGAGAGAGAGAGGCATGGAGTTTTTGTCTGTTCCGTCCACATACTACAAACAACTGCGGGAGAAGCTCAAGTCGGCCAAGATCCGGGTGAAGGAGAATATTGATGTTCTGGAGGTAAGGCCTCGAACAGGATCCTCGGTCAGCCGAGGAGAACAAGCCCTGAGTTCCATCTTGCCTCACAAATGCTGTCTCAACCTTGCCTCAGGCACTGGGATGCAGCCGGGAAAGCAGACCAGGTCCCTGCCGTCATGGAACTTGCATTCTAGTGAGAAGACAGATGACAAATAAATAACACAAACACCATTGGAGAGAGAGAGTTGGTGCTGTGCAGAAACTTAAAACAGGCTATGACAGAGAGTGATCTGGGGCTGCTACATAGGAGGCAGTCAGGGAAGGCCTCTCTGAGGAGGTGACATTTCAGTGAAATCAAGATGATGAAAGGGAGTTGGCTGTGTGAAGACCTAGAGAAAGAGCAGTCCTGGGAGAGGGAACAGCAAGTGCAAAGGTCCTGAGGTAAGAGCAAGCTCTGAGTATTTGAGAAACAGAAAGAGGGCCAGAGTGAATGAAAGGAAGTGTTTGAGGAGTGGCCCAGGTCAAAGAGGTAGGCAGGAGCCGATTCCTCTGGTAGGCTATTTAGGAGTTCGGATTTTGTTCTTCTGTGGCCAGAAACCATTGGAGGTTTTTCTAGTTTTGTTTTTGACAGCTTTATTGATATTTAAGGCACATAACATACATCATTTTTTAAAATACACAATTCAGTGGTTTTTGGCTCTTCACTATATTATGCGGCCATCATTGAAATCAATTTTGGAACATTTTCATCACATTAAAAGGAGACCTGAAACCTCTTAGCCACCACCTCTCAATCTCCCCATTCCACCTCCTCACCCTCAGCCCTAGGCAACCACTGATCTTCTGTCTCTATAGAGCTGCTTTTTCTGAACATGTCATATAAATGGAATCACATAATCTTTTGTGACTGGTTTCTTTCACTCAGCATCATGTTTTCAAGGTTCATCCATATTGTAGCACGTGTCAGTACTTTGTTCCTTTTTATAGCTGAATAATATTCCTTTGGATGAATAGACCACATTTTGCTTACCCACTCATCAGTTGATGGACATTTGTTTCCACTTTTTGGTTATCATGAATAATGCTATGATCATCTGGGTAACAAGTATCTGTGTGGACATATGTTTTAATTCTCTTGGGTAGATACCTAGGAGTTAAATTCCTGGGTCGGTCATATGGTAACTCTACTTCTACTTTTTTTTTTGCGGTACGCGGGCCTCTCACTGTTGTGGCCTCTCCCGTTGCGGAGCACAGGCTCCGGATGCGCAGGCTCAGCGGCCATGGCTCACGGGCCCAGCCGCTCTGCGGCATGTGGGATCTTCCCGGACCGGGGCACGAACCCGTGTCCCCTGGATTGGCAGGCGAACTCTCAACCACTGCTCCACCAGGGAAGCCCCACTGGAGAGTTTTAAACAGGGGAGATGATCTGATTTTTGAAAGATCCCTGAATGTGAGGAAGATGGATTGTAAGGAGGCAAGAGCAGAAGCAGGGAGAGCTGTGTGGGTGCTACTTGGGTGGTCCAGGCCAGCCTTGGGTGGCTAACACAGGGGCTGAGGCGGGGAGGTGGAGGTGTCTGGAACTGCTGCATAAAAGGGTCTTTTCTTGGCTTTGGGGGTGCAGGAGCCCCCATGGCCTTTCTAAATATCCCACCATTTCAGGCTAGAGGGGCCAGCCAGCCTCCCCCTTACCCAGTCCCCTGTCTCCCACCTAGGAGCTGAAAATCCTGGTGGACTACGACGAGAAAGGCTACCTCCTGCAGATCTTCACCAAGCCCATGCAGGACCGGCCCACGCTCTTCCTGGAAGTCATTCAGCGCTACAACCACCAGGTACCACTAAGGACCGCCTGTCCCCAGCGGTTGGCTTTCTGGGCCCGCAGCTCACCTCCTTTCTCCCGCTCCAGGGTTTTGGAGCCGGCAACTTCAACTCACTGTTCAAGGCCTTCGAGGAGGAGCAGGACCTGCGTGGCAACCTCACCGATATGGAGACCAACGGGACTGTGGCCGGCATGTAGGCCGCTCTGGTGCTGACTGACCCACCGAAGCCCCGCCCACCTGCCGGCGCACGGTGGGCCACGCCCCCTCGTCCTGGAACGCGCCCACTCCACAGGCCCTGAACAGCGAGCGAGCCCTCCTTACTGGCCGCTCCCTTTAGACCCCGCCCACCAGCCGCCTTCGGGACCGCCCACACACACAAGACTCCGCCTACCTCCTAACTCGCCCCCTCGGTTGGGCTGTTCAGTCTCCCGCCCTCCGGAATAAAGCGGACTGGGGTCCAAGGCGGTGTCCACGTGTTTGTGCCGGGCTGGAGCAGTGAGGTTCTTTGGCCGCCAGGGGGAGCTCAGGGTGGCAGCACTGTAGGAGACATCCGCGTTAGGGGTTCAGAGGCTGCGGGAGCCGAGGAGGCGCCAGGGGCTAGCGCTGGGCTGAGTAGGACCGCGCAGGTCGCGGGGAGTTCTGGAACCAAGAGGTGCAGAGGGCCTACACGCTAAAGGGAAAGACAGACAATAGCGTTTTGTAGAGTGGTAAATGCTATTAAGAAAATAAAGCGGGTGATGAGCTTGTGTAGAGGTGAAGGTGGGAGGTAGGACTAATGTCGATCGAGGGAAGGCCCCTCTGGGAGGTGACATTTGGGAGCCAGCCATGGGAAAATCTGGGGAAAGAGCATCCCAGGAAGAGGGTACAGCAAGGGTAAAGGCCCTAAGGTGGGACAAAGCTTGGCAGCATCCTGTCTGATGGCGTTCTGATCTCCAAGGATGAGCTGTACCCAACTTTGCTGCCCTGAACCCAAACCTCTGGACTTAGGAGAATGTTAGCCCAGGGACTTTGGGGCATCATCCTCGCTCAGCACCCACGGCACATGGTTCCTGGTGTGAGAGCTGGTAGAAAGGATCTGCGCCCCTCAGCTTCTGCCCTCTACCAGCAGCACGGCAGACACCAGTGCCTACTCCCCCACACCCCCTGTGCAGCTCTACTCCCCCCAACCCTGCTCCAGACGTGGACTCCATTTAGAGAGGCTAGTTCATACTCAAGTGTGAATGACCCTTGCAAAAAAGAGTGACACAGTTGGGAAAGGAGCTACTGGTCCTAAAACAGAAGGAAAATTTTCTTCAAAACTGGAGAAGAGGAGGTGGGGGCAAATAGGATCTCTTCTGCTTCTGATTTTTTCTTCGTTTTCTTTTCTTTTTTTGGCTGCACCGCACAGCCTGTGGGATCTTAGTTCCGATCAGGGATCGAACCCCGGCCCTGGGCAGTGAGAGTGCGAAGCCCTAACCACCGGCCGGCCAGGGAATTCCCTACTTCTGATGCTTGACAACCCTCCCTGGGGAGGAGTCAACTCAGAACTAGAAGCAGGTGGATCTCAGTGTAAGAAAAAAAAATCGGAGTTGGTGTAATGGAAGAATTGGGAGGAATTTTTCCACCCCCCTCAGGTTATAGAAATCAGGGCTTCTAGGATCATGAATTCAGAAATGAAAAGAACAGCAGTGAGAAACCAGAGGGACAACGGCAGGTCCCAGGCCGGTGCTGCTGGCCAAAGATACCCTCCCTCTATTTTCCCATGGTTCATGCAAAGAAGGGAAATTCTGTAACACAGGGGGCTGCAAACTGGTAGCTCACGGGCCAGATCTGGCTCACAGATGTATTTTATTTCGTCTGCCTGATTTTAACAAATTCGAGTCAACCTTTCAGAAGGTCAGGATATTTCACATACAAACTCTACAGTTCTGGTTCCACCTGGGACAACCAGGCAGTTCTGGCCTTGCCTTCCTGTGCAGTAACAACCAGCTGGCACAGGGCAGTAGGTGCCTCTTCAGATGGGGCATGGACAGAGCCGACCCTCATTAGCTGAGCACAGACTAGGGAGCCCCACTACCTGGTCAGCCGCTTGCTAGCTATGTGTGGTCTTGGGCAAGCTACTTGATCTCTCAGTGCCTCGGTTTCCCTTGTCTGTTAAATAAGGATAATACCTCCTAGCGCTACTGTTTTTTGGTTGTTGTTTTTTGTTCGTTTTGTTTGTTTGTGGCTGAGTGGTATGCAGGATCTTAGTTCCCCGACCAGGTATCAAACCCCGGGCTCCCTGCAGTGGAAGCACGGGGTCTTAACCACTGGACCGCCAGGGGAGTCCTGCAGTACGGTGAGTTTGATATCAAAGATGTTTAAAACTGTTGCTGGCACAGCGTCAGTGCTATGTGTTTGCTCTTGTTATTTCTAGAGAGGGGCCTGGATGAGGGGCTCTCGCCCAAGTCTACCCGGCACCTGCCCCTCTCCGGCACAGCCCCGTCTGCTCTGATGCAGACGTCTTGAGTTGAGGCTTTGCTTTGGCCCCCACAGCAGAAGCAGTGAAGAGAGGACTTTCCCTGTGGGACTGAGGGACGGAGGGAGAGGTGGATGCATTTGAATACCGTAGAAGAACCATCAGCCTTGGTAGCTGAGGGAAAGGAGAAGCCCAGGATTTCCAGCCTTTGAGCTTAGGTAACCAGCGGCAGCAGTGGTGGGTGGAGGCGTGGGATAGAAACGCCATTGATCGAGGTGGAAAATACGGCAGCAGGTTGGAGAGGAAAACTAAAGGAAACTCAGATTTGCACGTGTGTTTCTTTGGTGAGCCTTGGGCTGGACGCCCTGGGTTGTCCCTGTGCTGCCCTGCAAGGCTCTGCAGCATTTGCCTCCCCCACTCCCCCACCAGGTCTACCTCTCAGAGCTCATTTCCTTTACTCACGCTTCCCCGTCACTCAGCTGCAGCTACACAGGCCTCCTTGCTGGTCCTCAAATACACCAGGCAGTCTTCTGCCACAGGACCTTTGCACTCACTGTTCCTTCTGCCTGGAATACCTTTCCCCCAGGTCTCCGCAGGCTAACTCCCTATCTCCTTTGACCTGGGTCTCCACAGGGCTGACTCCCTTTTCTCCTTTGAGTTTTGTTCACATGTCAGGTAAGTGGGCTTCCCTGACCACCCTGTTTAAAGTTTCGCCTCTCTCCCACTGACACCCACTTCTCATAGCTATTTTTCTCCTTATCATAGCATTTATTTTTCACGTTTGCCTGACTCACCCACAAGGACACAATCACCGTGAAGACAGGAAGTATGTTTTCTCCACTCCTGTAGCCCCAGTGCCTAGAGGAGTACCTGGCACATAGTAGGTGCTCAATAAATATTGGTTGAATGAATAAGCGAATGGCCAGCAGCTGCCCCTACCTTCTCTTTTCTGGCCCTGCCTGTCAACTCCTTTTCTGTTCCCACGAATCCAACTCTAGTTGTGTCCACCTGTCTGGATGGACAATTCCAAGAAAACAGCCCACCAATAAGACACCTCCCTTGCCTTCATTTCTTTGCTCACAAGTAAGGCTGCAAAGAATGTCCTTGTACAGTATCCTTGCCTGCTCGTGGCTCTCGGGTTCAATTCCTGACAGTGGAACATTTGGGCCAAGAGTTTATGTGCATTTTAAATATTGATCATTAACATGTCATTTTTCCTCCTAAAGGTTGCAGCAACTAATGCCTCCACTAACGGTGCGTGAGTGCCCCTCACCCCGCGCTCACCAACACTGGTATCTGCCACTTGACAGGGGAAGTGGTATCATGGTATAATTTGCGCTTCCTTAGTAAGAAGTGAACTTCTTTTCAGTCACGCTGCTTTTTGCTGAGGTTCTGAGCCTGTCCTTCTCAAAGACAAGTGGACATCTTCTAACAAACTCTCCGTGGGTCCCTCAGTTACCCCACCACTGGATCAGGCAGAGTTGAGACCTATAGGGCACAGAACTTGTGGAATACCCACAACACTGCATACATTTAATTCTTCTCAACTGGTGACTGTTTTACCAGCCCCTTCCCGCCTCACAGACCCGAGTGATGTCCCCTTAGTGTTAATCATTTCTGAGGTACCACCTTTCCAAGATCTTCTATTAATAGAAATAGGATATTTGATCTTGTTTCCTTTAATTGTAGACCATTAGCAGTGTTAGATACCTAAGGCTTTAAGAAGAGTTCTAGAAGGAAAACTTGAAAGCTGTGGAAGGTCTAGTCTGACTATAACTTGTCCCAGTTCAAAGAATCCACCTACAGGCTTAGAGTTTAAGAACAGCTGGTCTTACAGTGCTGTATGTCAATTACAGCTCAATAAAAGTGGAAGAAAAATATATATATGTTTTTAAAAAAGCAGATGGTCTGAATGTACCACACCCCACCTAGCTCCTTCCACCCCTACCCCTGACTACCGGAGCACCCGCTCCTTAGAGAGCAGGGTGTGCCCCCAACAGAAAGAAAGAAGGAGGAGAAGAGAGAGGAGAGCAAGGGAGATGGCGTATCTGTAAGAAAAGTCAGTATATTTATGGTTTGCTTTATAAAAGTTACTATAATACAATGGTACATAGTATTGAATTCACAAAAATATGAACAAATATTTACAGCAAGACACACCCACAACGGAAACACTTCTCTTCAAAACAAGGTACGTACAATGAAAATCTATATGCACAAACATCCCTAAAACTTATGGGTTCTCTTCTTTGCTGGAGGAGGGAGGTGGCGGGGGGCAGGGACAAGAAAAAGAAAAAGCAGAAACCCCCAATTCTTCAAAAGCAGAGGTTTGTTCAATGAAAATGAAGGCATTGAAAGAAAAATGAGTTGACACATTTCTGGCTATTACAAGCCATTTCAGGGGTGGGACAGGGGGGTGGTGGTTCCTGGGGACAGGGAGGGTCCAGGCCCTTGCTCGCCCTTAGGGAAGGCTGGTTGGGCAAGGTGAGGCCAGAGTGAGGGGTGAGGCAGGACCCTGGACCCTGGTTTCCTCACATTACCCCTGCCCCACTTCTTTTAGGGGAGGAGGGGACAGACTGAAGACAGCCCCTTGGGGGCTCCAGAAGTAACTTAAATCAGCCATCTCTACAAACTACACATTTCCTCATGTGAAAAATAAATATTTCCTCAGTTGCACAATGAGGCAGAAAACCGCAAAAGGAAGAGAAGGTTGCCGCTGTGCCCAGGTCCCCCTCCGTGTCTTAATGCCACCGATTTCATGAAGATTGAAACCAGTGGGCATAGTCTCAAACAGAGAGGGCATGGGGTAAAGAAATTGAAAAAAAAAAAAAGAGAAAAACACAACAAAACCACCAACGACAAAAAAAAAAAAGAGAAAAATAACAATTCTTTGTACAGAATTTACATGATAACAAGCTTGACACAAGCTGAGATACCAGAGGCTCCGGGCCTGCATCTGCAGGGTCGGGGCAGCCCCGCCGGGAGCTCTCCCGTCTTGGTGAGGATGACTCCTGGTCACAACAGTCACTTTCCATAAATTATTTACATGCCTTCTTTGCTTTCTGGGGTGCGGGGGGACTTGCTTGTGTGTGTGTGTGTGTGTGTGTGTGTGTGTGTGTGTGGTTTTTTTTTGGAAGTACAAAGAAATAAGCAAAAAAGTCTTCCCACATGTTTCTACAAGAAACAATGTTCCCAAAAAAAAGTCCTTTATGGCAGCCTATGTACAGAAATCTGTTCTGAACTTCAAAAACCTATTTTTTTTCCCCTTTGTTTTGATTTTATACACGCACAAGAAAAAAAAAAAAATCCGTGGAAAGGAACTCTAAAGATGATGCCAAGGGTTAAAAAAAACCAAAAACCTGTCAGACGTAGATCTGAGTTTTAAAATCTTTTCCAAGATTTTCCTTTCTCTGGGAGAAATCAATCTTCTCACTCTGAAAATAAATATGCTCTTGACTTCTTGGGGCGAGGGACTTGCTGGCAGGGTGAGTCAGGCTACAGGCTGGGGGCGAGCGGGTGAAGCTTATAAGCAAACAAAAATACGCCACACGCGCATTCGGTCAGGCATTCAGTCAGACACCCGTAGTGGCGGGACTCGGGACCCGCCTGCCCTGGTGGGAGGTGCTTCTCTCCCCTGGGGGTGAAGGTGAGGGCAAGAGAGGGTAAGTAAACACAACCCTTCCAGCGCCCCCCCAGCCGCCCCCAGCCCCCGCCCCCCCCCCCCCGCTGGCATTTGAATGAGAAAGTAAACACTGAACCCAAGATTTGGGGAGTGGAGTGGTGTGGGGTGGCAGGGAGAGCCCCAGGGGAAATTCCTGCCTGGGACCCGCGTGGCTCCACCAGGGTCTGCTGGGGGAGGGGGGAAGGCACCCCCAGGCTGCTGGGGAAGGAACAGACTGGAGGGGGGTCGGAAAGGGGGGGGGGTCTTCTCACTGAGTCCGCCAGCAGAGAGCGGGCCTTCCGTAGTGTTCTGAGGTCAAAGCCGCCTGGCCCGACCCCCCTCCTCTGCAGCACCTGGCCCGGCGCCCGGGCCCGGAGGGTTCCAGAACGTGGACCGACACACCATCAAACCACGCAGCCCCTGCCTGGGGTCCCCGCTCTCTGATTCTGCCTTCACATTTCAATGGTTAAAGCGTCTTTTCTCATGAAGAGGAAGAAAAGAATGAGAAGACGAAAACAACGTAGCAGCATTCATGGGAAGAGGCTGACCGGGAAGGGAAGGCTGGACAGAGAAGACAGAGAGAAAGAGGTGGAGGAAGGGGAGACGCCGGGGAGGCAGGGGAGTGGGGGGAGACATTTACACCAGAAACCAAAGTCCCGAAAGGAGCATTTCTTTAAAAAAACGAAAGAGACATGGGCTGAGAGACAGAGAAGCCCTTTCCCACTGAGGGGCCGGAGCTGCGGTGGGTCCTGGGGGTAGTGTTGGGGGCGCCAGGCCCTGGCACGGCTGCTGGGTAGAGGGACAGCACCTGAAATGGGGGTGGGAGGTGGGGTCTGGCCCCGGGGCCAGGGGTCCACGCTCGGGCGCCGGGGGCGGCTGACATCCCCAGGCACCGGGCCTAGTTGAGGGTCCCCCGGCAGTTCTCGGAGCCGCAGAGGCAGGGGATCTTGACGTCCTCGATGGGGAACTTGTAGTCGTAGGTGATCTCCTCGTTGACATTGATGTGCTGCTTCGAGTAGATAACGATCTTCTTCTGCGACTCCACGGTGATGACCTTGGCGTAGCAGTTGGGCTGTGGGTGGGATGTGGGGGGAAGGGTGAGCCGACCCACCTGGGACCCCACCCGGGCCCTCCCTGACCGCAGTCCCCCAAACCCAACCGAGCCCCGTGCTCAAGGCCTGATGTACTGGCCCCATGACCCCACTGCCCACTGGCCACCTGCCCTAGGCCTTGGCTCCCCCATCTGGCGGACCAGGGCCCCCTGTCTCTGATATTAAATAAGAATCATGATTGTAATAACAAATTTCGCAGGGAAATATCCAATTTACTTTTATACCGCAGGTGATCCCCAAATTTATGTTTCTAGCCCAGGCCCTACTTCTGAGCTCTAGAGAAGGGGTCAGCAAACTCCGGCCCCCAGCTGCCTGTTCTTGAAAATAAAGTTTTATTGGCACACGCTCATTCATTACATATTGCCTATGGCTACCTTTGTTACAATGGCAGTTAAGTAGTTGCTATGAGATGGTCTGGGCCACACGGCCAAAAGTACTTACTACCTGGTCCTTTACAGAAAAGGCTTGCCTGCCTGCACTCCAGGCCCCCAGATCCAACTAGCTGCTCCATATCCACCTTTTGGCAGCTCAAGGAGACAACTTTGAGTCAGTAAACTCAAACCTAGGGAGTGGCCATTCCACGCACCCAGTCCCCCGAGCATCTGCCCCCCGCCTCCCCTCTAGCAGTGCTGGATCCAGCCCACTACGCCCAGCGGGTTCTGCCTCAAAGGGCCTCTTGATTCTGTCATCACTTGCCTGGACTGCAGCGGCTACCACTGCCTCTCTGAACTTGGAATAACTCCTGACCCAGCTGCCAGGGAAATGTTTCCAAAGGGACAGCAAATCCCGTCACCCCAGGGCAATAGCGGGCTTCGGCTTTTAGAGAAAGTTCTCAGCTCTGCTTACAAGGCTGAGTGACCCAGCCACCACCAACCCCGCCAACCTCATCCTCTCACCCTGCCCTCTGCCCCCTACCTCATCCCACTGCCCCTCAAACAGGTGTTCTCCCTCCCTGCCCCAGGCCTCACCTCACTCACTCATTACCGCACCCGGGTAATTCCCTCTTACCCCTCAGCTCTCACAGGAGACACACAGCACAGCGAAGTCCCTACGGACCCCAGGGTATGATCAAGTCACAGTCGTGCGAGCTGGCACGTACTGAGTGCCCGCTGTATCTGCACAGAAGGCCTGCCCTCGGTAACCCGCTTGGTCCTCCCAACACCCTACGAGGAGGGATTGTTATCATCCCAGTTTTACAGATTAGGAAACTGAAGCACTGAGACATGAAGTAACCTGCCTACAGTCGGTCACTAAGTAGCGATGCCAAGACCTGAACCTACAGCCAGGGGTGCCTGTCCTCCATTTGAAGCTCCCTGTGCTTATATTCACAAGAGGACCACCCTTGTTATCAATGCCCACGTCCACACCCAGACCTGTGCCATGTCAGCCGTCAGTAGCTGAGTGTGACTCTTTAAGCTAATTTAAATTAAACACTCAGTTTTGGGGGCTTCCCTGGTGGCGCAGTGATTGAGAGTCCGCCTGCCGATGCAGGGGACACGGGTTCGTGCCCCACTCCGGGAGGATCCCACATGCCGGGGAGCGGCTGGGCCCGTGAGCCATGGCCGCTGTGCCTGCGCGTCCGGAGCCTGTGCTCCGCAACGGGAGAGGCCACAGCAGTGAGAGGCCCGCGTACCGCAAAAAAAAACAGTTTTTTAGCCACACTAGCCACGTTTCAAGCACTCAACACCACACGTGTATATCAGTGGACAGCAAGGATGCAGAGCACTTCCGTCACTGTCGAAAGTTCTACTGGCCAGCACTGCCCCAGAGGCATCAAAAACGCCCAGCACGGGGAAGGAACTCTGTTAATACCAGCTGTATGGACCACGTCACGGGCACCTCTGGTCTCATTATGCGCATTTTGCAGATGAGAAAACTGAAGCTCAGAGGAGAACGGCTCCTCGGATAAGGCCTCACACCTCCACCTCCCTCCCCGCTATCCTCGTGGGCCCCGAGCTCGGGAAGGAGGCCGCGCCGGTTCCTGTGCCCTCCGGTTGAGGGTCCTCCTGGCACAGCAGCAGGGGCGGCGGCCCCGAGCCGGGCACTCACGTTGCAGCTGTGGTTGATGAAACGCGCGAAGTTGCCGCACTTGGTGGCGTCGATGATGGTGTCGTGGTCCACCCGGAACATGTAGCTGCTACCGATGCCCTCGTCCTCGTAACGTTTCTCCCGCATGTCCGCAATCACCTGGCCAGGAAGAGGCCTCAGTCTGGGCGGGGCTGGCCACAGCCCCACCCCGACACCTGTCCTGGCCGGCAGTGCTTACCTGGCGGATGTTCTGGCCCACGTACTCGATGACCATCTCGTCGGCCGCAATGGGCTCCATGGCGAACAGGCCCCAGTCGTGAATGTGACTCTTGCAGAATTTGAGCTTTTTCTTCCGGAACTGGGGGAGGGAAGGGGATGAGGGTGAGAGCCCTGGTTCTGAATTCTGTGGCCGCCCCGGCCGCCCCAGGTGGGGCCCAGCCTCACCTTGAGCTGGTTGAACTTGAGCAGGTCACTGTCACAGCTGCCAGTGAAGGAGGACAACAGGCGGCGCTGCTCGGAACGCCGCTCCGAGCCGGCCCGTGTGGAGGCGTGAGGCTGCGCTGGGATGCTCATGCCCTGCGAGGATGGGTTCAAGGATGGGGACGGCGGGTGACAGATCAGAGAGGGGTGCGGCCGCCTGGGGGCGCTGGCCACAGGGAACCCGCATCCCCGTCTCATCCTTGGCAACCCCACCGTAAGCTCTGTGGCCCTAGCTTCCCAGCTTCCTTGCTCCGAGAGTCCTAATAGCCACCTCTCCTCTACGGGGTCCTTCCCGTCAGAATCTGAACGTGATCAAGTTCCTCTAATCTTCAACAAGACGACACAGCGTTCTCTTCACTCTTGCCATCGTTTCCCTTCCCAGCTAGATTTGAAAGCATCTCCACTTTTTGGACAGAGATGGTGGGTGTCTGTCTACCTAACACCCCGTGGCTTCATTCAAAATCACGGTTCTTCCCAGCAGCCTCGCATCCCTTCCCTCTCTTGGCCTCCCTCTTCCTCTGTCCCCACCATTGACACCCGGAGCTTCGCTCCCCTCCAGAAGTTCTCCCGGGTCGGCTCACCCCTGCTGTGGCCTTCGGCTAACATTTCCATCCTCACGATGCCCAAATTTAGGTCCCCAGACCAGACGTCCCTCTCCCAAGCTCTCTACTGTACCCATATATCTAACTGTCCTCCAGACCTCACGACCTGGATGCTCCACAAACCCCAAAACTCAAACCATCCCAAAGTGGGGGTCCCACCTTCCTTCTCACCTCAGTGCTTGGCATCCAGCTACGCAGTCCCCAAGGCCGGACCCAGCAGCGTCCCACCCCATTCTGCCTCCTGTAACCAGTCAGGCCCCCAGTCCCATCCATCTGACCTTCTAATGTTCGAATATTCCTGAGAGTCTTCCAAATGCATCTTCTTTTTCCCACACGGCCCCCCATGTCCAACCTACCCAATTTATTTCCTCAATTTCAAGAAGAATGAAGGAAACTTCTGGAAATGCAACTCAACTCTGTTCGTATCCCTGATTAAAACCCTTCGGAGGCTCTCCCCTACCCGCCCCTCACCTCACCTCTCACACTTGAGCACCCAGGGGAGTGGCACGCTCCGTGCTCCATGCAGCAGCCCCTCTGGCTCCACAACCGCTCCCGGTGCCTGACACCCCCTCCAGGAGGGCCCCACCCTCTGCGCAGCCCGGGAGGCTCCGGGGTGTCCAGGCCCCTGATGGCCGTACCTGGGTGTCCGTGGGGGGCTCGTCGGTGCTGGCGCGGCTGCTGTTGAGGTATCTGAGCTTGTCCTTCTTGTCGATGGTGTAGAAGCCCTCGCTGCGGGCACAGCCTGTCACGTGCTCCCGGATGCCGTCGTCCCGTTTCTTCTTCTTAGCTGAAGAGAGGCTGGTGGGTGGGTGTGGGTCAAGGGCCACATGGACATTCTCGGAGAGCTCCTCCCAGTCCTGCCTGGAGACCCGCCCTCCCGGGCCTGGCCTCTCCACCCTCAGACCCATCTGCAGGAGGCCGAGGACGCCCAGCTCCACGGCCCACACCTACACCACTTCCCTGCACCTGCCCACTGGCCATCTCCACCGTGGTCAGAACTCTGACAGGTACCCAGCTGCATGGCCTTGGGTGTTTTTTTTTTTTTTTAAAAAAAAAAAAAAAAAAACCACCTTCTGCCTCAGTTTCCCCATATGCAAATTGGGGATGACGATGCCCCGTGGAATGACTCCAGACGCTTAGCAGAGTTCCTGACACAGAGTAAATAAACTCAATAAACTCATCTGGTACAACAGGGATAAAAGCAGCGCCAACTTCATAGGGTTGTGGTAACAACCGACTGTGGCATGGCATCGTGGCTGAGAACGCAGATTCTGGAGCCAGATTTGCCTGGGTTCAAATCCCTACTCTGCTACTTCATAGCTGTGTGACTTCGGGCAGGTAACTTAACCTCTCTGAGCCTCGGCTTCTTCAGATGTAAAATGGGAATAATAGCAGCCCCTACCTCACTAGGCTGTTGGGAAGATTAAATGAGGCGATGAGAGGGAGCCAGGGAGAGTGAACCTTCTGTCAGCCCCTGCTTCTGTCATGTTGTACAATCACATTGTTACATTTAGCCCCCAGACCTGCCAATTCTGGCACAGAGGGCAGTGTTCAAAAGTGCCAGTGATGACTCTGTACAGAGCCTGGCATGGTGCCGGCATAGACACTGCTCCGTAAGTGACAGTGACGTGCGCTATCCTGGGAGGTGCAGCCCCCCCACACTGCCTGGCAGGATATAGGGATGGTAGACCCAGAGCGTGTCATTGAGCCAGTCCATGCCGTTGTCCTGTTGCAGCAGACGCTCGTAGGTGACACACAGGAAGCGGATGTCCTCCTCGTCGATGCCGCCATTCCAAATGTCATACAGGATGGTCATCTCCTCAAATTCCGAGCGGGGCCGAAAGAGGGGCTGCGGCGGTGAGAGCTCGGGGGAGGCTGAGGCCACTAGGTCCTCGTGGCGCTTCTTCGGTGGCCGGCGCCAGGGCCCCCGCACCTTGGCCAGGTCCATGAACTCCTCGGTGACCTCGTCGCGCCCACGGGGACCCGGAGGGATGGCCTCGGAGGGCCACTGGTTCTCTAGCTCCTTAAAGGGCAGCTTGGTGGGCTCAACAGGTGGTGGAGGTGGGGGCGGAGGAGGCTGGGGGGGCAAGGGTGGGGGGGGAGCCGGGATCCCCGCGTTCCGGAAGTCCAGGGTCACGGTCCGGGGGTCGTGGGTGCTGGGGAAGACAGGGGTCTGTGGCTGGCCTGGCAGAAGCAGGAGGTCCCTGCCCAGGGGGGGCCCTCCTGGCGGCCGGACCAAGGGCCCATCCAAGGAGAGCCCAGCCGGCGGGGATCGCCGGGGCCGGCCCGGCTTCCTCTTGATGGGGGGTGGGCAGGGGGCCAGTGGAGCAGGCAGCAGGGGTGGCAGCTGGGTGGGGGCCCGAGTCTGGGCCCGCAGGACGGGTACGGGCAATGCCAAGGGCAGGGGCAAGGGCAAGGGCAGAGGGAGCGGCAGGCCTGTCTCCAAGAGCACAGGGGAGGCCAGGGGGCCAGACCGGTCATCACGCCGGCCAGCTGGGAGGGGACAGACAGGCAGGAGCAGGGGCCCACCAGGCTCAGGGAAGGTGGGTGTGAAGCTGAAGTCCCGGCCAGGTGTCCTTGGGAGGCCCCCGCTGCTCAAGCCGGGGGATGGGGATGGGTAGGAGAAGGGGCTGCCTGGCAGCTGCGGGGAGCTCAGGGGCAGGCCACTGCTGCCCCCCGACGGCAGGGGCTCCCCACTTGGTGTGGCCGGCACGGCCTCTGCGCTCTGCGACTTGGCCAAGCTGCCACAGAGGCCTGGAGTACGTGGGGGCTGGTCCTCATGGGGAGGCTCCAGAGGGACTGTTGGGAGCGGGAGGTCTGGGGTCTCGGGCTCTGGTGGTGGGCTGGGTGGCCGGGGTGGTCGAGCGGGCGGCAACGGTGGCTGCAGGGGTAAGGAGAGCAGCGCAGGGGGCGCAGGCTCCGCTTCCAGGTTGTTCTCTGCAGAGAGGTGGGCAAAAACCAGACCTTTATTATTTGATTCAGATGTCCCTCAGCGCCCTACTTATGCTGCCCTACTATGCACTTGACACGTCTCTGGGTATGCACTCATACCCTCTGGGTCCCTAGGGGTTCTGTGAGTATACGGACTGTCCTCCTCCAGCTAAGCCACTCAAGGACCGCTCAGCACCCGGCCCAGTGTCAGGCACACAGTAGGTGTCTGATAAATGTTGGTGGGAGTAAATCAAAGATGCAGGAGACATGGTTGTAGCCCTCGACACTGTCTTTAGAACGGTGTTCCTGTGAACCGGGAACATCCCATGGACCAAGAAAATGAGCTCTATCATATAAAATCCAACAAGTCTCTTTGCTGCAGGACTTTTCAGAGCCTTTAAGGTTTTCTCTTAGCATTTATCTCTACTGTCACAGAATACATTTTCTAACTTATCTGCTGTCATCCATCACCCTGCCCCAGAGTGTAAGCCCCAGGTATTTTTGTCTGTTTGGTCCACTGTTGTATTATCAGTTCGTAAAACAGTACTGGGGACGACAATAGAGGCTCAATTAATACGTTTAACAATATTCAAAGACCTGTGGTTCTATAGCCAAATAACACAGAATTAAACAAAATACAACGGGTTTCTTTCCTCAAGGACTATTACCGGTACAAACTAACCACATGTGGCTATGTAAGTTTATACTAATGAAAATGAGACAACGTCACAAATGCTGTTCCACAGTGGCACTCTCCACCTTTCAACTGCTCTTAGCAACACTGTGTCTAGTGGCTACAGTATTGGACAGGACAGAGAGAGAACGTTTCTATCACTGCAGAAAGTTCTACTGGACAGCACGTTTCTATCACTGCAGAAAGTTCCATTGGACAGCGTTGTTAGAGCCTTTAACATGCTTTGTGCAGCTCCACCAAGATGGTGGAGGGGGCAGCGTCCATGGCCTCTTCTCAACTGGCCCAGCACCCCGAGGCCTCCTCTGCTGCTTTCTGTCACTGAAATGACCATACACACCTGCACCCACACCCCCTCTTCTGGGAGCATCTCGTGGGACTAATTAAAGGTCCAAGGACTAAACCCCAGGGAAATACTGACAGAGGAATGGTGACAGCAGCAGACCCCTCTGGGATCTAACAGGTGCCAGGCTCCATGCTGGCACATCATAAGCCATCTCACTCTGCCCTCCCATATGACCTCACGGGGGAAGCACAATCCACGGATCCCATTTTACAGATGAGGAAACTGACTAGTTAAGGTGAAGTGATTAGTATAAAGGAGGCTGGGCTCATTCTCATGGTGAGGACATCCTGCTTCCATGCCCACCGCCCTCCCAGGGGCTGCAAGTGTTACCTGGGGTGGGCTCCGGGGATGGCAGGGGCCGGGCCTCCATCTCTCCAGCAGGGGGCTCTGGAGACAGCAACCTGGCCCCTTCCTGGTTCAGGCCTGGCTCGTCGGGGGGCTCCTTGCAGCCAGCCAGCTCCTCGACACCCACAGGCAAGGGAGGCTCTTCCAGTATTGGGGTCCGTGCCTCGGAGGCTTCGTCCTCAGCCTCGATGTCCACCTCCTCTTCTGGGACCAGTGACTCCGTCGCGGATGCTCCTGTGGCCACGTCCTCAAAGTCCTCGTCAGGGGCAGCGGGAGCCACGTTTTCTTCTGCAGCTGCCTCCTCCCCTTCCGCCTCATCTTCCTCCCCTGCTGCCAGTTCTTCTTCATCTTCGGAAGGTGACGAGGAGGACCCGGAGCTTGATTCGAAGTCAGAAGTCTCAGAGCTCTCACTGGAGGACTCAGCTCCAGCCTTGGAGGTGGCGATGCTCACTGTCTCCTCTGGGCGGGGGACACAGGCAGGGGCGCTGTCATTATCTGCTGTGCTCCAGCCAGGTACTTCACCAAACGTCTCACAACTGGCGGCACCGGGCTGAACATAGCCCTCAGGTGTGTGTGTGTGTGTGTGCGCGCGCGTGCGTGCGTGCGTGTGTCGGTACTAACTAGTCATCACGTTTTTTTAAACTGAGGTGAAATCCACATAACATAAAACTAACCGTCTTAAAGTAAACGATACAGTGGTATTCAGTATATTCACAATGTGGATAACTAGCCCTTGTCTAGAAGAAGCCCGTTCCCTTTAGCGATCACCCGTCTATCCACCGTCCCCTAACCCCAGAGACCACTAGTCTGCCTTCTGTCTCTATGGATTGACCCCTTCTGGACACTTCACGAGAAAGGAATCATAGGGCATGCCCTGTTTGTGCTTTACTGAGTTCACACTTCAAAGTCAAGAGATCTGCCCCCAGAGTATAGCTGACTATTGCACGGGCTCTGCGCTCTGCAGAGGGACCCCGGGCTGGGCCGGGAGCCCCGCTCACCTCCATCTGAGTCCCCTTCTTCCTTCTCACTCATCTCCGACAGGGCTGCATCCTCGTCGTCATTCTCAGACTCGTCCCTGTCGTCACTGTCTTCGTCATCGTCATCCTGGGGGGGAGGGACGGAGGAAAGGTGAGCCGAAGGGCCCCATCCCCTGGCCCAGCACCCCAGGCCTCCCCAGCCCGAACGGTACCTTATCGGACAGGGATGAGGTCGAGGAGGAGGAGATCTGGCTCCTGGGGCCTTCCTCCTCCTCCCCCTCCTCCTCCTCCCCCTCCCCCTCCTCCTCCGCGCTTTCTCGCTCCTCCTTGTCGGAGGCTGAGGATGAGGGCGAGGTTGTCGAGGACTCCGAGGACGAGGACGCCGACGACGATGAGGACACCGACAGCGACTCCTTCTCGTCCTCCTCCCCGCCACTGTCCAGCTCCAGGGGCCGGGCTGGCCGCCGCCGCACACCCACGCCCTTGGGGTCCCGCTTGGCGAGCTCACAGGGGGCATCCGCCATGTCGCGGTCCCGCTCCCGCTCAGACTCTGTGGGGAAGGAGGGCTGTCAGAGCTGGGCCAGGGGCGCGGGAGAGGAGGAGACCCCAGCACCCGGTGAGCGGAGGGGCGCAAACCTTCATCCTCCTCATCCACGGAGGCTGAGGGTCGCAACCGCTTCTGGTCGCCAGACGAGGCGGTGTCCGGCGGCTCTTTCCTCTTGACCTTGAAGGAGGGTAGGCGGATGGCCCCGCGCAGCCCAATGCTCAGGCCCAGGCCCTCGTAGCCCAGGCCCTCGCCCTTGCCCCACGACTCCAGCAGGCAGGAGGCGATGCGGTCCTTGGGCTTCGGCCTGTCCTCGTCCTTGTGCTCACCGGACTTCACCGGGGTCAGCGAGGCCTGGGGTGCAAGAGAGGAGGGGGAGGTCACCATGGTTACGGCGCTGCCACCAGCCCTGTCCCCTGAGCAGCCTGCCGTCCTCTCAACAGTGACAGCCACGTGGTAACTGGGCACTTCCTTTCCTGGAACCTACCTCATTCTGTGCCGACTACTCAGGACGCCCCCAGGGCCCCACTCTGCCTCCCTGACCCTCGGCTTCCTCACCTGCAAAGCGGCTACTACGGCTGCCCGCACCGGAGCAGGGGCCCTCGCGCTTTGGAGGTTGGAACCCAAAAGGAACGCATTGTAAGTACACACCTGTGTCATCGACACACCGGCTTCACAAAATAACACTCACACTATCCTGCTTTGGGGGTCTGGGTGGCGGTGTTTCCAGTACGTGCCTGGGGAGGAGAGAGGCTGCCTGGCCGGGTCTCTGCCGCCCACCCCCCTGCAGGGCCGCGCCGCCCACCCACCTTGGCCATCCGCTCCTTCTTGTCCCACCACTCGTCGAAGGCCCGGAAGGCCACCACCTCCACCATCTTGCGGTTCAGGTCCCGCTTCATGATGGCCTTGAGCTCTTTGAGCACCACCAGCAGGACACCGTCCACCGTGGCCTTGTGCGGGTCCTCCTGGCGTGGCACGTAGCCTGGTGGCGGCACTGACGGGTCAAACTTGGGCAGGGGTGGCCAGGGCTGCCCGCGGCCGGGGCCAGTGTTGCTAAGGGAGAAGGGGCCCCGGTAGGGCGGCAGGTTGACGAACTGCAGCCCGGCGGAGGCGGCTGCGGCTGCGGCGGCCATGAAGGGCGGGTAGGGGCAAGCGCCCTGGCCCGTCATCAGACGGCTCAGCATTTGCGTTTGCATCTGGAAGGACATGGGCATGCCGCCCCACTGGCCGCCCAGCACATGGCTCATGTCCACCTGCATCACGGGAAACAGCCCCGGTGGGAAGGGTGGCAGCGGCGGCAGAATGGGCGGGGGTGGGACACCGGGCGGTGGTGCTGGCAGCGGTGGCGGGGGCACTGTCACAGCGGGGTGGGCTGGGGGCGGTGGGGGCGGTGGCGGGGGCAGAGGAGGGGGCATGGGGAAGCCAGGCTGGGGCGGGGGGGGCGGCGGGGGCGGGGGCAGTGGTGGGAAGCCAGGGGGCGGGGGCAACGGCAAGGTCGGGGCCAGCACAGAGGGAGCTGCCACAGCCCCCGTCCCGGGGGTCACCACCATGGGCTTGGGGCAGTCAGCGCTGGTGATGGGGGCCGAGGGCATCTCATCATCTGAGATCTCCATGTCCTCCCCCGAGGACTGCTGCCCCTGCAGGGAGAGCAAGGAGAGAGAGGTGAGGGTGAGCCCGGGTGGCCCAGCAGGCTCCCAGATCCCCCTGCTGAACACCCGCAGGTCAGAGAAGCAGCTTTCTACAAGACAGAGAGAGCAACGTGGCTTCTGCAGCTCTGATCCTGGTCCCCTCCCTTGCTAGCCACGTGGCCTCAAGCAAGTCGTTTAATCTCTCTAAGCCTCAGTCTCCCCATCTGCATGATGAGCACCACAGCACCTGCGTCATGGGGTTATCATGCAGATTCACTCATTCATTCATTCAACAAACATTTGCTCAGCACCTGCTGTGTAGCAGGCACTGTTCCAGGTGCTAGGAACACAGTGGTGAACAAGACAGACGAAATTATTGCTGTCTTGGAGCTGAACTTCTGGAGGGACAAGGCAAAGGATAACTAGGAGGAATGTGAAATATATAGTCCTTCATGGAGAAAAAGAAAGCCGGGAAGGGGAGTGAGGTGTGAAGAGGGAAAAAGATTCTGTTTCAATTTGAGAGACTGTTTCAATTTGCATTCAGAGAAGATAATACTAATAGTTAAAACTTCTCTAGCCTTTTCTACAGGCCAGGCACCTTTCTAAGCACTTTACGTACCTTAACTCAGTTAATCCTCAGAACAACCCTGTAAAGTAGGTCTGTTATCACCAGTTTTAGTGATGAGGAAGTTGGAACACTTGAGAGCTTAAGAACTTGCCCAGGCCACACAACCACTAAGAGATGGAGCCCGGATTTGAACCAGGAAGTGGCTCACTAGCCTTTGTTCCCAGTTGGCCTGTAGTCTTCACTGTGGCAGAGAGGGCCTGGCAGAGAAGGTGACACGAGCAGCGGGGGCATTTAGCAGTAGTAAGGGTGCACGAATAGGAGGTATGTCTTTACATTTTTCCTTAGTTACTCTTTTCATATAGTCTTAGTACGGGCCGCGGTGGGGCTAAGTGTTGTCAGCACATAATATCTCGTATTTCTCATCTGCACCCTAACCTCACAACATAGGGCTCTAGTCCAATCCCTTTTGACAGGTGAGGAAACACACTCAGAGAGCTATACATAAATCACTGGCCCAAGAGGCCCAGCCAGTCAGAAAGAGAGCTGGGATGCGAGCCCAGGGTGCCTGCTGAGCGAGGCATCAGGGGGCTGTTGTGGGAATCCAGGACCGTGGCACCACGTGAATGGGAGGAGTCGAGCAAGACCTGGCTGTGAAACGGGAAAGGACTTCTTTTCATTCAGACATGGGGCTTTGGGGAGGTGGATGCAGAGGCCTGGAACTGGAGGGGGGCACGGGGTCCACAAGGTAGAGGTGGAGCAAGAAGGCAAAGCAGGGGTAGGGCGAGGAGAGATGGGCTACCCCCAGGCTCTTGTGTCAGGACCCGAGGCGAGAAGGGGGCTCAGGCCCTGGCCTGGATGAACGTGGTTGGGAAGACAGAGCCTTTGTAGGTTGCCAGGGAGTGCATTTGAAGGCTGAGGGGGCAGGGTCTGTGCAGGCTGTAAGGTCAGAGGTCAGACGTACAGGTGAGGGAGGCTTCAAAGGGAAATGGGGGGCAGGGGAGAGAGAAGAGGAAAAGCAAACCTAAGGCAGCAGAAGAAAGCCCTCGCTTTTGCTCTGTCCCCTCTACAGACACACACACTCTGCCTCTCAGGGTCCCACACACATGCTGAGGGAGGCACTGGCAGGCTCAGCCTGATACTCAGGGACAGCGCCAGATCAGTCCTGGACAGCGCCCAGCAAGGCAGGCGCAGCACGCATAGGGTTAACGCCGCCACGGCTGCCAGCCAATCACAAGGAGACCCTGATCCAGCCCAGCCCGCGGCCCTGCCCCTCCCTCCGCCCCTCCCGCGTCCGGGGTGGGGGGGGGGCAGAGAACCGGCGGGAACTGGCTGCTGAATGGTCGGCATCAGCTCCAGCGGTGCCTGGAGCTTCCCAGGTGGCACCTCACTTAAACCGAGATTACTGTGAGGCAGCTACTCTCACTATCCCATTTCACAGATGACGAAACTGAGACTCAGGCAGGGAAAGTAACTTCCCTAAGGCCACATGACCAGTAAGTGACAGGGGTGGGGCTCAAGACTTAAGGACTGGAGCCGGAACTTTTAACTATCAGCCTCTGTGAAGAAAGGGAGTGTCCCCCTGTGCTGCTCTCCCATGTGGTCAGCCTAGGCTGGGATTCCCTCGGGTTCAGGCCGGAGGAACCCGGGAGCTGCTCTCCCGACTGTCAGCAGGGGGCTCCCGAGGGCCATCTTGGAGGTTATCAGTACTCCCGGGCTTCCCTGGGCTGATGTCCCGGGGCATCCCCGACCCCAGCTCTCTGGGCCTCAGTCTCCCCTTTCCTACAGTGACACCGTGGGAAAGCCCATTCCCTCTGGCTCCTCTGGGCTTCCCGGCCCTGGATCAGCCAGTGAGCATGGTTAAATAAACATCCCCTAACCTCCGGCAGGAGAGGGAGGGAAGAAGGGAGGATGGCAGCAGGGCCAGCAGCCCCCCCACCTCTGCACACCTGTCAGCTCTCCCTGCCTGAACCCCTTAGCGCCAGAAACCACTTCCCCAGAACAGCCTGGAGGCCCCCAGGAGCCCCAGCCACCTGCAATCCCCTCCCAGGCAAGCCAAGTTCCTCTCTGTTCTTCCCTGAGGCGGCCACATCGGCCTAATCAAAGGACTCGGGGAGGAGGGACCCTCCTCCCTACCGCCTACGGGGTCGGGGGGGGCCACAGAGCTGTGTCTGAGCTCCTGCTGTTCATGCCTGCCAGGCCAGGAGGGCCAGGGCAGGTGCCTGGACCAGGAGGGGGGAGGAGCAGAGCCAAGGAAGATGATGGAATCCTCCCCCAAGGGAATGTGGCATGCAGCAGCACCCACCCCAACCCTCAGGCTGCAGTGAGACCCCAGAGGAGGATCTCTGGGTGGGCAGAGGGTGGGGGGTGGTCAACTCAGCCCGGTTCTGGCTGTGGCCCTCCCCCTGGGCTAGCCCTTAACTCCTTCAGTCCTGGACGCAGGGGGAGAGGGAGGAGGAACATTTCAATGTTCTCCCTGCCCACCACGGTTTCCCATCTCTTCAGAGGGCACCAGGTTCTAGGAGACAGTGCTCCAGAGCTGCCACCTGACCTAGCTCAGCAGAACACCCTGACTGATCCCTCTTCCCAAATCTGCCTGAGTGTCAGGACCCAGCCTCCCAACAGAGAAGGAGGCCCCAAACATTCACCACAGTCCACCTCTCTGGGATCTCAGCAAACTCCAACCAAAGAAGATCAAGTCAGAATTTATCCCCAGAAAAAGGTCTTGACTTCCCATACCTAGCAAGGAGAGCAACAGATCTAGGTCATGTTTCCCTTTTCACCAAAGCTGCTAGGGAGCTCAGAGCAAACCAGCTGCTCAGTCATAGCCCCTGGTGCTTTTCGTATCCTCTTTTCATTCTCTTTTTATTTGTGATCTGTTATTTTGGCTGCCCTAGTCCTGCTGCTTCTGTGTCTTAGCTAGTTATCCGACGGGGAGAATGTTTCAAGGAGGAAAGAGGGAGCCACAAGACAGACAAAACCAATCCCAGACAGAGATGGACAGACACCATGGTACCTCATCCATCTTCTCTGAGGTGGGGGTCCTGTCTCCAGCCAGGTCCAAGGCCACCTCAGTTGTCTGACCCAGAAGACCGGTAGGGTCTGGGGGTCCTGGCTCGGGTGGGGGCCGGGGCCCCAGGCCCAGGTCAAGCTCATCATCCTCATCCGAGTCAGGCAGTGGTGTGGGACTGATGTCCTCCAGGCCGGTGCTGGATGGGCGTGAGGAGGGTGGTGTGGGGCCTCGAAAGCCAGGCTGAGAGTTAGCGCCAAAGGGGGCCAGTGGGGAGAGCTGGGAGGAGGAGGAGGAGATAGGGCTGCCCTCCATCTGCAGCTCGGTGTCTGAGTCCTGCTCCCGAAGGAAGGGCAGCTTGGTGCGCTGCTCCTTCAGCAGCATCTCGATCCGTGAGTCCAGGCTGTCGTGGGGCTTCTCGGGCCCTGCAGGCGACGACTCCAGCGTGGGCGTACCAGGACTGTCACAGGGCTCAGGGCTCCAGCCGAAGGTCGGCCGGCCGCCCAGCTCCATGCTGTTGGCATCAGGGGGCGGGGGTCCAGGTGGCGTGCCTGGCTTCTCCTTTGTCAGGGGCTCAGTGGGCGGCAGGGGCGGGGGCACAGGTACTCTCCGGAACTCCCCACTGTCACGGGCCCCAAAGGGGGTTGCGGCAGCGGGCTCCTCAGGGGGCGGGGGGAAAGGGGGTACAGGAGTCTGATATGGAGAGAAAGCTGATTTGAATGTGACTCCAGGAGCGGAGGCTGCTTGGGTAGGCGGTGGAGTGTGGGCAAACGTGGCTGAATCCTGTGGCTGGGCCTTGAATGGAGGGCCACTGCCGCCCCCACTGCTGCTGACTGCCCCGAATGGGAGGTCCACGGAGCCCCTGAAGGTGGCTGTGGCCCCTGCCACTGCGGTGACTGCAGAAGAGTTGTGGACATAATGATGCTCGTGGCGGCGGTTGTAGGCGTCCGTGAACTTGCTCTCGTGGCGCCGAGCCTTGAAGGTCGCTGTGGGGTCCTGGCTGAAGAGGTAGGAGGGCGTGGGCTGGCGGCTGGAGTAGCTGGAGTCCTGCGAGAAGGGGGTGCCCAGGCGCGGCGTGAGTGGTGTGCCCTGTCCGTAGGAGTTGGGCGTGTCCAAGCGGCAGCTGGAATAAGCAGTGTCCTGGGAGAAGGGTGTCCCACCACTATTGGGGGTGACAGAGGATGAGCCAGAGCCACAGCCTGCAGACAGGCCACCATCTTTGAGGCGCTTCAGGGCATCTGACAGCTTGAGAGAGAGAGAGAGAGAGACAGAGATAGGTCTGAGATCACTGGGGGGAAAACGTGCAATAGAATGGGACTGTTTTCCCCTCTCACTCCAGCTACCGGGGAGCTCGGAGCCAAACTGGTCACTCTAGAGCTGCAGCGTAGTGAACGGAAGCAGCGGCGGCAGGGGGAAGGGGGGAGATTAAAGAGGAGTGTCTGGATGGTCCTCACCTTCTCTAATCTTGGGGTAGCCAATTATCCTCAGAGAACCTTGAGGGTTTTTCCTAATCCCTAAAGCAGAGTAAAGATAAGACCCTGACATCTTGGTTTGAACTGGGATTTCCTTCCTGCCCCAGGCTGTCAGATATCAAAGACCTTCCAGGTAGAGATAGCAGACGATGGTCTTGGAAGTGAGGGGGTGGCCAAGGGCCTTGTCCCTCCAACCTCTTGATGTTTTAGGGTTTAAATAGTGTAACACGTAGGGCTTCCCTGGTGGCACAGTGGTTGAGAGTCCGCCTGCCGATGCAGGGGACACGGGTTCGTGCCCCGGTCCCGGAGGATCCCACATGCCGCAGAGTGGCTGGGCCCGTGAGCCATGGCCGCTGAGCATGCGCGTCTGGAGCCTGTGCTCCACAACGAGAGAGGCCACAACGGTGAGAGGCCCGCATACCAGAAAAAAAAAAAAAAATAGTGTAACACGTAAAGTGCCTGATAAACAGCTGACCAGCAAGTAAGCAAAGACTGTTCACTCTGGAAAAGCTATTCCAGAGGGTGGCTGGGTTGATGCTGGGGTAGGAGCTGGGATGAGAACTTCCCCATGAGATGGTGGTCCAGGTGAGGTCCTGGGAGGCGGTGGGTGGCGAAGGAATCCATCTTGCTCTGGAAGGAGGGACTTGAACTCGGCTTTCTGGGGGCAGGGGTAGAGGGGTGCACGGGACACCAGAGACTAGGACCCTGGACACAGCAGTGTTTCAGCATTAACGTGGAAAGCACATGGACTCTGGATCTCTGGGATGGGAATCCCAGTGTGTGCAGAGAGAGGGCTAGGGGCCGTGCCAGAGGACAGCTTTGGCAAACAGGGCTTTCAGACCCCCTGCTGGAAGCCTTGGTGGGCACAGCCAGGCTCCTTTCCTGGTGTCTGACACTGGAGATGGTGAAGTGGGGTGGGGGCCAGCCACATCCAGGGAGCTGGTGATGGGGTGAGGAGGCGGGGAAAGGACTGACAGCCATAAACCCACCTGCAGGGTCTCATTCACGATTGGAGAGACAGCATCCAGCTCGCCCACTGGGAGGGTTTGGGGTGTGTATCGGCCCGTGACCAACAGTTCGTAGAACCGCATGCGGGTTTCCCCTGTGGAAAAGGCAAGGGAGGAAGGACTCAGTGAGGCTCCAGGATGGGGCAGCCCGCACAGGTGGGCATCCTTGTGGGGCCCCTGTGCCTGGGACCCCAAGCCTAGGGAAGCTAAGTGACCCGGACCAAGTTCCCACTGCTCTCTCTTTGTACCTCACTCAGGAGTCCTATCACCTCACTCCGGAGTCCGATCTGTTCAATGAAGCTCCTAAACTGTATGATTTTTCTGATCCTGAGATTCAGAATTTAATGCCTCGTGGCGCTGGGACTCCCCCAAATACAGAAATGCCAGCCCCAACACAAAGCCCCTTCCTGTCACCTGGGCCATGCCACCCAAAGAAAGGGGTAATCCCCATCCTCTCACCTTCCCACTTAACATCCAGGGCCTTGTAGCAAGTGAAGAGGAAACCCAGTGACACAGGAGTGACAGTTTTGTTGTTAACTCTCTCAGGTGACTGTCAGAGTTTGTAAAATGCACTCTAGTACTGCGTTACTGTGAACTCCACAAGGTCCTCCCCCGGCCCACTGAGCCACTCTGGTAACCCTCCACCCCAGCCCCACCCCCTGGCAGAAAGAGGCCTCTATAGACCAGGGGGCCAGATTATCTATATTTATAGAGCCCTCTGAGGCAGCTGCTTACATATGCAAAGGAGACGCATTCCTTGAGCTACTCTTTACCGGTCTCTTTCTTGAAATACAAACTTGGTGGCAGTCTCTAAGGGCCTTTTCTTTTTTCTTTTTTTTTGCAGAAATGAAATTTTGGTGAGGGCTGACTACTCCTTAAAATGGGCATGTGATGGGGGAGGGGCTCTACATTTGATTCTCAGGGAGAGGTCAGCCTGCAACCACCCAAGGGGTCTCCCCAACAGAGACTTGAGAAACTAGAGAAGGGGGGTGAAGGGCGCTGTGACTGGAACAGGAACCTGGCTTGTGCCCTGAGGAACCTCAGAATTAGGCACAGGTTTGGCAAGAGTTTATAGGATAACTGTGCCCACCCAGAAGCAGTATCCCTCCGCATCCCCAAGCAAGGTCTTAGAGACAGTCAATATGTGCTCATTATTAAAGGCGAAAAAGAAAGGTTTACATTTTCCAGTCTTGGGTTTGGTGTGCCCGAGTTGCCCCTAAACCCCGTGCTCACGAAACCCTTGGAAGCCACTCACCTAAACCCTCCCATGCAGGGTCTCCCAGGGGACGTCCCAGGGGCTCTGGACCCAACAGTCCCTGCCCAGTCACAGGGCTGGCTGGGCCTCAGAGCACCGGGCACTTTCTTCTGTATTCGTACGAGCTTCTCTAGAGAGGTCACAGGCAAACTTTAGGGGATGCCCTAGAGTCCTGCCAGCCCCCCAGCCAGCACGGAGGAGAAGCCTCCCAGGACCCTGAGGGTGGGCGGTATGGCTTCCCCAGCCCGGCTCTCCCAGCAGCCGCTCAGAGGCTCAGTGAGCACAGAGCGGGATTCCGCTGCTTGGGAGGTGGTGCTGTCTCTTTAAGAGAGAGGAGGGAAGACAGTGTCAACCCTAGAGCACCAGGAGCAGCCCGCCCAGCTCCAAAGGGAGCATTATCAATGAAACCACACTCTGGGCCCAGATTGGTTCCCACTTCCAAGGGGAAGGGGCGGCCTGTGGGGGAGGGGCACTCCAGATCCCTGGAGGACTCTCTTTTTAGTGGAGGGACGTACTCTTTGGGTATTTAAAGGCGTTCTAGTGGCTCTCCGTCAGCGCCCCCACCACAAATAAACGAACCCTGCTTTCTCTCCTAACACAGACGGCAACACTGGGGACTGCCTAAACCCAGGCCACCAGGGCTCCGCGCGGGGCCCGAGGGGGTGTCAGCGGTGGGGAAGCCTCCGGGTGGTCCCTTGGGGTTCAGTGGCCAAGGACCGGCACATTTGGTAAATTACAGCTTGTCTCCTAGCAACAGACAACACATTTAGCTCCACGTGACTCTACCCTCAGGAGGGGGCAAAAGGAAAGGTTGTAGGGGGCACCTAAGGAAGAGTGAGGGGCTCCCCAACACTGCAAGAGGGGCTCTGGGAGAGGAGGGGGTCACACTGACAGGTCCTGTGGCTCCTCCGCGATGGCTGTCCTGAGCGGGCCTCCACTCACCTTTGGTGTCCAGCTCCACGTGGATGATATTGCCCATGACCGAAGTGCTGTGCAAGTGCTGAACCGCCTCCTTGGCTCCCCTGACCGTGGCAAAGACCACTTTGGCGATGCCCAAGTGCTTCTTGGTCTTGGGATTGTACAAAATCTCCACCTCCTCCACCTCCCCATACTTCTTGCACATGTCCCTCAGGAAGTTTTCACGGATGTTATCATTCAGCTTGGCAAATGTCACCTGCTTCGGAGGCACCGGGCCCACATAGAACTCATCGATCTGGCAGGGGACGAGGGGGAAGGGAGGTTGAGAACACTGAAACCGAATGGAAAACACAAAATTCCCCACTCGCCCGCCCTTTGAAAACAATGAAAGGTAAAAAATAAAAAATTTTTTTTTGGAAAAAAAAATGCACGCGGGCGGGCCCGGGAAGCGGAGGATTAAATCGTTTGGAACGTGGAAGTCCTCTGGGTTCGAAAGGAAAGGGGAAAAAGAAACAGTTTCTCTTTCCCCACCCCCTACTCTATCTTCCTCTCCCTGCTGCCAGCGCAGGGGCGACCCCTTGGGCTAGGAAGTTGTACCCCTAAAGCCACAAGACTGGGAAGGGGGGCGGGTCCCAGGGCCGAGCCCTTGCGCTGGCAGGAGCCAGGTGGGGACCCGGAGCCCCCAGCTGGGCGGGCAGGATACTGTATCAGCGCCTTGATTACAGTTTCACCGAGTGTTATTCTGTTTACAGTAGCCGAGAGGGGACACCCCTCTCTTTGCCATCTCCCCCTCCCCGCCAAAACTTCCCAGGCCCCGCACGGCGGGAACTCAGAATCCGGCTGGGCTTGGTCAAGACTGGCGTTATTTTCGAATTCGGGGCTTGGGGAGGGGGGGGAAGGGGCGCAGGGCAGGGGGGAGGGGCCCTACTTTGAATTTGGGCACCGACAGTTCCAGCTCCTTGTTTTTGGTCCAGATCCCGACGACCCGGGGATCTTCGACAATTTCCACCGGGCGGTTGCTGGACATCTGTGGGGAGGAAGCGGTGGGGGGGGGGGGATGGAATGGGTGGCCTGGTCCAACTCCCCAGGGACAGGGGCAAGCCCCCCCCCCCCCCCCGCCCTTCTCCAGGCACTTGTCAAACTCCAGAACTGCGGACCCGGCTGACAGTTGGCCGGGTGGTCAGGAGGGGGGTCCCCGGGCCGATCGGACCCTTCCGCCCCCACCCTCCTCGCCACGGCTCGGAGGGTGGGTGCGGGCGGCGGGGAGGCGCGCCGGCTACTCACCGCCAGGCTGAAATGCTGCCCATCGTAGCGGTACAGTTTATGATGCCCCTTTTTCAAAGCCGGGTCAATCATCAACTTGTAACTTCTCCAATGGTGGTTCCTCCTCTCGCCCGAAGGGCCGGGCTGCGGCGGGGGCTGCTGGTGGTGGTGGTGGGGGGGGTGACTGTTCTCCATGCCGTTAACCCAACCTGAAAACGAGCAAGTTGTTGTCGTCTCCGCCGCGGTGGCGGCGGCGGCCGCTTCTACACACACGCGAAGGAATCAAATCGTCCAGCCCCCACCCCCTCCCACCCTACCAGCGCGCCCCAAAAGGAGCTGTCTCGCTGGCTCCCCCCAAAATAAGAATGGAGCGAGAGAATAACCCTTCCGGAGAATTAGGCGCCCGCCCGCTCGGCCACCATCTCGGGGCGGCTGCGAGGGGCTCCCGGGGGCCCCTGGTGCAGACTGGCGGGGCCCGGGGCACCCGGAGGACCCGGGCTCCGGCCCATGGTACCCGCCCGGCCGCCCGGCGTGGCGCTAGCTTGCTCGCTCCGCCCGGCTCGGGCGCGGGGCTCGCGGCAGGCCTGGCGCCGCCCGCCCGCCCGACCGCTCGGCCGGAGCGGGGGCCGGGGCCGGGGCTGGGGGCTCGGGCCGCCCGGCTGCCGGCAGCGGCCTCTCCCTCCCCGAGCCGCGCTTACATCCCCGCCGGGCGCCGGCCTCCCTGCGCCGCCAGCCAGTACATGGTGTCCCCCGCGGGAACCGAGGCCGGGGCGGCCGGACTGGGGGCCGGGAGGGGGGAGCGCCGCCGCCGCGGCTGCCGGGCCCGGAGCTGCTGCCGCCGCCTCTGCTGCTGCTGCTGCTGCTGCCCGGGAGGCGGCTGGCGGCGGAGGCTCGGCTCCCAGTAGCCGCACATCCCACAATACACCGCTAAGGAGCCCGACCCGAGCGCTCACCCTCCTCCTCTTCCTCCTCCTCCTCCTCTTCCTCCTCCCCTCTCCTTCCTCGCCGCTTCCCCAGGCACTCTCCCGGCGGCGGCAGCTGCGCCGCCAAAGCCCCGGGCCCCAGCGGCCCCCCACCCCTCACTCTCGCGCTCCCACACTGCCTCCCCCCTCCCGGGGGGAAGGCCTTTTAATTTATTTATTCTGCTGGGACTTAGGTGGGGGGCTTGGCTGGCGGGGGAGGGGGTCTCCCCGAGCTCTACCTCCCGCGGCTGGGGTTACCCTCCGAGCCGCTGCCGCCGCGGCGTGCGCCTGGGGCCTCCAAAACTGTTTCCAAACTGCCAAAACCGGAGGTGGGCGCGTGGGGGCTCAGGGGAAAGGGCTGGGTTTTGGGGTGTGTGTGTGTGATTGTGTGTTTGGACGCTGGGAGCCGTGAGGGGCGGCAAGGAGGCTCCAAGACGAGTTGCAATCGAGGTATCTCGGCTCCGGCTTCCTCTTCTGCCCCGCGACCCCCTCCCCCCGGAGCGGAGCTGGGGAAGGGAAACCAGGATTTTAACCAAATTAGCATTCACATTCCTGGGAGGATGCAGCCCTTGCCTGGACCTGGGTGATAGAAGCTTCTTTCTGTTTTTATTTTTGGAGAGGAGCGCCCTGTAATTGTGAACACATGCTTCTCTCCCCGCACCCCCCCTTCCTCCAGTCACCGACGAAGGAGAGAGTCCCCCTTTTTTGCATTTATCTTTCCTTCCCCTTTCTTTATTAAAGGTCCGGGAGTGGCGGCGGCCAATCAGCGCGCGGCTTCCATTTTGTGAGTTCAACTCCAAGGCTCCCGGGCTTCGCGAGGACGCGTTTGTAGCCCCCTCTGCCTCTCCTGTCGGGCGGCCGAGGCGAGGAAGTCGCCTCGCTGGGGCTTCGTGGTGGTGTATTTCACATTGGGGCTCTTTTCGGGGTTTGTAATTTGGCCGTGGGTAGGTAATTGGCTGGAGCAGGGCGGCAGGGTGCGGCAGCCAATCAGCGCGCGGCTTCTATAGGGCTTGAGTTATTAGACGCTGCTCTCAAAACATCCTTCATCAGACACCAAGGAGAGGCCAACAGATGAGGGGAGCCATTTTTCTGCAATGGAATTAAATGGCCAAGTGGGTTTTTCCTTTGTTGCAAATGGGGAATGTTTTTCCTTTGACTCCACCATCCAGTTCAGGACGCCTCAGTGTTGTGTTTAACATTTGTCAACAGGCTAAAGGACTCACAATTGGAAGAATGAAGAAGACTTTTTAAAAAGATCTGGATTTTTCCTTATGACTTGGAATCCATCTTTGTCTTGTATAACTAGGTCATAGCACACCATTAATGTCAGCAGTTAACAATTTTGAATTCCAAAAAACCTAAGTAAACGACATATTTAATTTTTTTCCTCTTTTTTTTTTTCTTGGGTGGGTGGGGGGAGCTTGGAGCTGTCTTAATCTGTATTCTCTTGACTGAACAATAAATTTTTATATATATATAGTTTCCTCTATTAAACACTTAAACCTGGCCATCTTATTAACTCCTTCTGCTCTCTTTTTAACAAGGTAATGTTTTAAATGTATAGTTTTAGGACTAGCGAAATGGCAGCAACAAAAAATTGTAAGCAGTCGTTACTCTTTTAAGTTTTTTAAAAACCTTTTACATTGTAAGTACCCAGTCCATTCTGTCCTTACGCAGTGCAGTTTTCATTGTTAATGTTGCTGAGATGTCCTTAATTTTCTGAACCTTCATCTGCATGTATGTCTTTGTCGCTCTTGTCTAACATAAAACAGTTAAAATGCTTTTAGACGATTTTGCTTTTATACAGCTAGGGTTTTAGCTTTAAGCTTTTGAAAATGTTTATAGCAATAAATGCTAGTCAGCTTTCTTCCCAGTAACATGTACACTTTCTTTGAAAATCTATCTATTTGAAGAAAAACATCTCTGTTTTTCTCGTCTTGGTAGGGGGGTGGGTGAGGGAAAGGAAGACCTCTTTGTGTAAAGAGACTAAAGCCGTCACAGGAAACTAGATTAAAACTGGAAAACAAGTCCTAGCTGGTTCGAGCCAAACACCATCGTTAACTCGGGGGTATTTTCTATGGTGGTTGGGATGGCCGGTGCGTCTTTTGCCTTTTGTTTGATTTGACTGTGTATTTTCGCCTTTTGTCTCTTAATGACGGTCACACCATTGCTATATCCAGAGCAGTAAACAGTCCTCAGCGAAGCCGCCTTTTGCCAACCCAACCCTGGAAAATTTGCAGAAGTGGAAGGAGCTGAAAATGCCATGAGAGTGTAACTTTAAAAAGGTAACAACAAAAAAGACACCACCACTACTCCAAATATTCCCAACTAAACAATCCCCCTAAAAGATATTTTTTACAATAACACCTCCAAAACCTCCGCCCAGCTTGATCTTCCAGACTCCATGGCACCGGGCTGAGCGGGTAAGTAAAAACAACAACAACAACAGCAACAAAACTGCCTTTTACCCCTTCGAGGAAATGTTTTTTCGAGCAGGCCAAGGGCTGCAAATGTTTGGGAGCTGAGGGGAGAAGGTTTCAGGAGCTTCATGTTTGGCAACCGGATCGGGACGGGTGGGGGGGGAGGTGGGGACGAGGAGGGCTCTTCAGACCCTTTTGCCCCTTCTGCCCCGGAGGCGAGAGGAAGGTCTCCCCAGCGACGTGGGACATCCACGGAGCCGCCTGCGCTCGTCCTCCTTGCTTTTCTAGGTCTGAGCCTTGGGGGGAGAAGAAATTGAAGTGCTTTGGGGAATGGGGGCACAAAAGCCGAGGAAGCCTCTCCTTCCGGGCCTGGGGCCTCTTTCCCTTTTGATTGTGGGGGTCTCGCCCTCCGAAGCCGGCTTTTCGGGGCTCCGGGGTGCGCCTGCGCTTCCTGAGCGAAAAAGGACAAAAGGCCGGCGTCCATGTTGGCACCATGACGCAGCATCTCTCTCGCCTGCAGCCCGAGCGCTGCCTGTGCTCCCGGCCGCGCTCGCTCCTCCCTCCCAAACACGAGTTTTATTTTCAGGTTCAGAGCAGAGCCGCCGGCTGGGCCGGGGCCGAGGCCGGGGCAGGAGCCAGGGCGGGACTGCGGGTGGCTAATGGCGGCCGCTTTCTTCCTTCCTCCCTCCTTTCCCGGTTGTCGTTGGGAGCCCGGAGCAGGCGGCGGCCCCTCGGCCGGGCCGGGTCCCGAGAGCCCGCAGGACACAGCACCCCGGGTCGAGGGGTGGTCACGGAGGCCGTTTTGGGGGCCGCGGGCCTGGGGGCGTCGCGCGCCGCGGCTTTCGCGCTCGCCTCTGCCGGGCGAGGCGGTCAGACGGGCGCCATTTCGCGCGCCGCCCGCGGCTCGGGCGGTGGCGGCCGCCGCGCGCCAGGCGGGAGGAGGGAAGGAGGCGGCGGGGGTGGGGGGAGGGGAGGCCGCCGCGGCGCCGCCCGCGTTCCAGGCCTCCGCCTGCGGGGACGCCCCTGGCCCGGGGAAACCTCGACGAAGAGCGCGGGTTCCGCAGCCTCCTCGGACCCCGCTCCCGACCTGGGGGCCCCCGGAGGCACGAGGAGGCCGGCGCGGTCGCGGGGTCTTTTCTCTGCCCTCCCGCGCGGGAGCCAGTAGCAAAGGGCCACCGGGCCAGTCGGGGCCTCGAGGATACCCCCTGACCCCGACCGGCTCCTCCAGAGGCCGCGGACTTCTTTCTCGCGGCCCGGCCCTGATCCCAGGCCGTCCCTGCTGCCCACCCCGAGCCTCGGCGCCCACGTCCGGCTTCCAACCGCCCTTTGATAGCCGAGCCCGAGGGGCGGGTGGGCCCCTTTTGTCCCCACTTGGGGCGTGAGGCCCTCACGCTGGCCACCGACGTCCCTAGGTGGCCGTCCAGGCACAGCCGGCCAGCCGGCGCTCTGGAAGGTGGGGTGGGGTTTGGGGCCTGGGAAAGCCGAGCGGGCCTTCCCCGGGATCTCCAGAGGCGGAGGGCTCTGGGGTAAACCCTCGCATCTCCGGCCCTTCCTGGGGGAGGGGATGCGGACGGGGCGGGCCTTTGGAAATGCAGATGAGCCGCCGCCTGCTGCTCGGCGCCCCGGCTGAACCTTAGTGATTCATCCACACCCCCCGCCTATTCATTCTGGAGTGAGGGCTGCCTTGGCAGCTGGGAAGGGGGGAGCGGCATTTGTAAGGCTCCCCTTCCCTCATGGAGGCCGTATCCGGTTTGTGGCCATCGACGCCCTAAAACACTCTCCGATTTTTCCCCCCAGGATCATGACCGGAGAAGGGGCCCGGTACCCCCAGAGTGGACCGTCCTCCTTTGGACAGAAGCAGGCCTAGTTTGACAGTCCTCCCTCTAAGGTAGGTGTGAGCCCTTTCCCAGCCTGCGAGAGAGATTTGGGGGGCTTTGGCATGGAGCCCAGGGAGGGTGGGCACCCCAAACCTGCTAGTCTGGTTCTGCAGCCCTTCCCCCCCCACAGATGTGTGGGACTGAAATCGGCTGCCTGCTGGGCCTGCTTGGTCCATCCATCCCCGCCTGTCAGCTTCCGTTGTCAGGAGTTTGGGGCGTGCAATTCTTTGCCATATTTAGCAGCATAGGAGAGGCTGCACTTGCATGTATTAGGTTGGCCCAAAAGTTAGTTCGGGTCTTTCCGTAACATCTTACAAAAGCCCGAACGAACTTTTTGGCCAACCCAATATTTCCCAGTTGTGTGTTTGGTGGGTGGAGTGCCCTGGATGCCTCTTCTGAAAGACACAGGCAGCTGCCAGGAAACCGGGCCCGGCCCTGGCCCTCCCTTCCGGCCTCAGCTGGGGGCGTGTGGGGTGACTGTGTGAGCTGGCCTCTTCCCCTCTGATGTCTGGCTGCCAGGGAGGTGAAGAACAGAAAGACCTGAGATCTGGGCCAGCTTTCTTTAAGAAAGAGGTTTCTTGACTCTCCCCTTCCAGGAAATTCCCACGATTCCACCTCACCCAGCCCCCCCCCCCACCAAAAAAAAAAGAAAAGAAAAAGAAAAAGCCATGTTTGTAGAACGGGAGAAACCCGTATTTGAAACCTGGCTAGCCATTTCACGTGCTGCGACCTTGCGTAAGCAGCACAGATCCTCAGCCCCAGTTTCACCATCTGCACAGATGGGTCAGTGATTGTCAGAGTTGAGTGTGCGGCCGAATCACTCGGATGGCTCATTAGAATCGATTCCGAGGCCCGGTCCTTGAGTTTCTCATTCAGTAGGTGGGGCCTGAGAGCTTGCATTTCTAACAAGTTCCCAGGTGATGCTGATGCTGCCGTGTGGAGACATTTTGAGAACCTTTGGGCCAGGTAACACCTGGGGTGTTGTGAGGATCCAAGCATGTGCTCTTGGAACCCCGAACTATTTCTTGGTGCGGAGGTGTCGCTTCGTAGAGATGGCAGCTCTCTCCTTATTCTCCTTACGCAAGCTGACAGCCTGCAGTTTCCCATTCTCTTTATCTCTAGGAAGCTCCGCAGCTGGAGACAGTGCGGCCCTTGATCTCTGACCCCTCCCCCATGTGATCTTTAGTTTGTGATTACTTTGATGAGCCATTTGGGTCCAGGTGCTGCTGATTGCGCCGCCTCCCCCGTTCGGGCCCAGGCTTGACTTCCGGGTCTAATAGGCTCTGCTCACTTTTATCCCATCCTTCAGCTTGGGGGCTGGAGTGAGGACTGGGGGAGCCGTAGGGCTTGACCCAGAGGTTTTGTTGGGGGCGTGTTGGTGCTTAATCGAGGGAGGCTCTAAGGCAGGCAGCTGTGAGTTTGACTCTCCCCTGTGCTAGTTGACCTTGGGCGAGTCTCCTGTGTAAAGTGATGATAATGAAGCCTGCAGTAAAGGGTGGAGGGCGGATTAAGTGCGATTAAGGGGGCCGGCCTCACAGGCTTCACACCAGTTGGCCCCTCTTCGGAGGTGGCTGCGGGGGGTGGGGCTGGGCTGTCCGAGAGCTCCTCCCCCACCAGCCCACCTCGTTGCACGTGGCACAGCTTCAGGGCAAAGGGGAAGGCTGACATTCTGCAGGCTGGGAGCCAGCTCCATTTTTACTCCAGTGTGTGAGTTGGGATGGTGGCCTTTCCTCAAGTCCACAGGCTGTTGTTCCATGATGGGTCATGGTTTGGGGGGTTCCCCCCACCCGGAGAGTAACGTGACTCACCCAAGGTCAGGAGGTCACCACCGGCAGTCAGGATGAGATTCCAGGTGTCTTCCAGCCCAGCACCTGTGTGTATGGCACCCCCTCGCCCCAGCTGCTGGGTTATTCTGGGCTCCTGCCAGTGCTAGCTGTCTGCTGGCGTCACCGCCTGGGAGCTGGGAAAGCTATTTGGTTGAAAGTAACCAGCGTGGTACTCTTAGGTCCTTCTGGCTGCCATGCCTTGGCGCCATGAGGGTCTCCAGATAAGCTGGATTTGGTCCATGCTGTCTTTTGCTGGGGGGCAAGGGGTGCAGCCGACCACACCTGGCACCAGACTCCCTTCCCCCTACCCAGGGTGAGCAGTTTGTAAAAGTTGGCGAGGCTCACATTATTAGTATCATACGAGCCTTTCCCTCCTCCCACAGTCTGCCCCAATCCGGCGGTTTAAATTCGGCTCTGCCATTGATGAGTTCATTCAACTCCCTGGATTCTCAGGTGACCTTTCTGCCCCCTGAGGGTGTCCTGCATCCCTTCTGATAGAGCCCTTGGGGCTCCACGGGGCTGGGGTCTTTACCTCCCGTAGGCGTTGGATAGTTAAATAATTGATTTAAACCTTTCCCTCCCAGCAGCAGCTTGGAGGGTTACAGCCAGTTCCTCCACTCCTGCCCTCGGACCAATTAGGGAACAATGAGGCGCTCCACTGTGGTCCGGGTGTGATTCTTGGAAGGGAGAGGGGTCCCGATGACTTGGAAGGATCGTACCCCTCCCCGTTTCCTTTTTTCACCCCCTCTTTCTAATTTCTTTGTCTGGCACGCCAGTACCTCCTAGGTGAAGGGAGGGGCGGGGCAGCCTATCGGTCCTCAGACTGGTTCCTCTGCCTAGAGCGTGGCTCCACCCACCGGTCACCCAGCAAGCTCGGGGCGGGGCTGCTCCTGGCGCCCAGCCGGTGGAGCCTGCTTGGAGAGGGCCACGCCAGCGGAAGGGCGGCCGGAGGTGGCCGGACCTGCCTTCCTACTGGACGCCAGAGGCCCGCCCCTTCCGGCCCGTTGGGCGAGAGCCGAGGCGTGGAGTACGACTTTTGGACCCCCTGGGTGGAAACAACCTCTGCCTGGACTGTGGAGATGGGCACCCCGCCATCTCAGAGGCCGCCTGGGTCCAGTGCTGTCTCCATCTGGCCAGTGACCTCGATGAGTTCCTACCCCTTCAGGAGTCGTGGTCTCCCTTGTGAACCAGGAGGAGGAGGTTGGCAGATAACCTTTGACCTGTCGCCGAGTCTGGCTTTGTGGAGGTAGCTCTTTGTACTCTGGTGGTGACTCCCCTGAGCCCACCACCAGATGTTGAGCCTGGAGAGAGTCCTGGGACAGGGATAGACAGCCTTGATCCCCAGGCTGTGCTGGGCCACCTCCCATCCCTGGGGCCCCAGAGGATGGTCAGTTACTTCTGTCTCACGTGGGGTGGATGACCCCTCAGGTGTGTAGTGGCCTCCCAGAGTATGCTGAGGCACCAGGGAAGTGGAAGCCATTAGCATTGTCGTTAACGTCCCCGTCCTGACCTGTGCTGGCCAGACCTTGCCCTGACAAGACAGAAGTGGATCTGGCCCTACTTCTCTCTTGTGGTCAGTTGGCCTCACTAGATCCCAGGCCTAGATGTGAGCACAAATCAGTTCACCCCCGCAGATGCCACCTGCCAGCTCCCCTAGGCTTCTGTGTCTCAACAGCTTTGTGGCAAGAACCAGTTTAAAGAATTGTTTCTTACCCTCCTAAATCTCTCCAGGAATTCCTGGTGAATAGAAGAATGGCATGGGTCCTCGGAACATTTTGCAGGTAAGGGAGTAGGGCTCCCCGGGCCTGTGGGTGTTCCCAGTGCCTCAGCTGGCCTGCCCTGGCACAGCACCTCCAAGGAAGCTCCGAGCAGCTGGCCTGGCTGCTGGGTATTTTTAGCTACAGATCCAGCCCCTACACCACCACTGGAGCCAGGTCCAAATCAAACACGCTCCAGGCTGGGTGGGGCTGGGGCTCTGTGCCAGCCTCTCAGCCAGGCAGGGGTGGGTGGGCAGGCTAGGGCCAGTGTCAGCTGTCCTGCCTGGACCTGGGCCGGCCTGGGAAGACCTGCTTTCGTGTAAGTCATTTTTTCTTTTATAAGTTGAAATCCATTAGTTAGAAAAGGTGGAAACCGAGGTCTGAGGATTTTGAGGAAAAGTCAAGTGCCCTCTCCCTACGGGCTGGAGCAGTTCCCACAGTTTGCTCAGAATGGGCAAACTCTAAGTGAGTTCTCTCAAGGCCCTTCCCAGATGAGGTAGTCTTACTCTCCCAGTCACTTCCTGAGCTTCAGGGTATCTGATGTGAGGTCAGGCCTGTGCCTGGCTCAAAGGTAAGTGGTCCTCCCCTCCCTCAAAGCCCTCTTCCATCCTCCCTCTCCCTGAGTGATGGCTTCCTCCCCCTCCTCTCCTGCCAGCCCCAGGCTGCGACTGTGTAGAGATGGCCCCAGCTCTGTCCTCACCAGCCAATCACAGCTCCCCCTTGGTCACCGGAAAGAGCTTTGGCTGGGCTCCTCTGTTCAGAGCCTCTGTCTGACACCCATCTTGAGCCTGATAGCTAGGCCACTGTGATCTAACCCTCACCACTTTGACAACCATGTCTGGCCTCCCTCCTCATGCCCCAGCCACTGCCAAACCTGATGGGGTTTCCAGCCACCATGCATTTACTCAGGCTGGGTACCCATCCTACTTCCACTGGACGTTCCTGCCAGCACTGCCAAGCTTAGTTCATGTGTTGCCCAGCTCTCAACTTCTCTGAACCCCACAGGGGCTCCGGTGTCTGAATTGTTCTCGTCTCGCAGACTCCTTTAGACTGCTTCCCCCAGGACTGAGTTCCTCAAAGGCAGGAACACAATTGCCTCTCAATAAACGTGTGCTGCAAAGAAGGAATGAATGAATTGCTGTAAATTTGTCTAGGGGTGCTTGACCCAGCAGATTCCCTCTGGCCCGGTGACAGAGTAGGGCTTTCCGCTTAAGAACCTGGAGGTGGGTCTTCTCTTCCCAGATCTGGGCTCTTTGGGGGCTTCCTGGGGCAGTCTCTGCTGCCATCTGGTGGTCAGATTATGCCTTGCATTCTCTGAAAACGTTGACCTGGCATTTATGGTGCCAGGTTGACGATTTCCTTTCCGAAGTAAAGTTTACCTGATCCTTGCTGAGTACCTGAAAGTGGGGAATCTTCTGGGTGGGGTGAGGGCAAGAAGATCCTGAATCCTGCCAGCCCTTCTCTGAGGAAACTGTCAGATGTCCTACCCCAGCTGGGAAAGATTCTGCTCTCTCACCTAGCCATGTCCCAGTGCCTGCCTGGTACATGCCTGATCCTGGGGGTCCCTCTGCCACTCCTGACCACTGGCCTGGTTTGTGCAAAAGACAGTCCAAGGGAGGGAAGGGGTGGGAGGCAGGGGTGGTTTCGCCCAGACGCCCTGATAGTACCTGGCCAGAGTGAATGCTCAGTAAATAGCAGTTTGGGTCCGGGGGTTGAGGAGAAAGCTTGGGATGAAGGATATGTGGCTGCTGGCTGGAGAACACAAATTTCTTGGTGGGAGCAGGGTTATCAGTCTTATCAGTCTCCAAAGTGGACGGAAGGGGGCCCAGCTGATCTCAACTAGATTTACCCTGACCTTCCCCTTCCCCTTCTCGACGGCGTCTTGCTTGGTTCCCACGCCTCTGGGCCTTGCTAGAAAGAGGTTCCCGCCCGCTTGGTTTGGGGCCAACCCTCGAAAGGGTTCTGGGGCCACTCACCTGTTACCAAAGTTGCCGCGCCGAGGCCATCGCCCGGCAGAGGGCGCCAGACCTCCACCTTTGGGAGGTGGGGTGATAGGTAACCGGAACTGCTATTCCCCAACCCATACACAGGCTCACTCCTATAGGGCCAGACCACGTGGGCAGACAGGACCCCTATGCCAGAATCTTTCTTGGAACCACCGACGCTACCTTCTGGGGGGGAAACAGGTCAGAGTGGACTTCCCCGAGGCCACATAGTTGGGGCGGGGCGAAGCTGGGGGGCTTTTCCCAGAGCTTGAGACCAAGGCTCCTCGAACCCGAGGGCTGGGGGGCAGTCCGCCAATCAAAGAGACCCTGCCCGATGGAGGAGGCCGAGTCGGCCAATCAGAGGGTCCCTGCCTGAAGACAGACTGCCAATCAAGGGTGCCAGGCGGGAAGGGGCGGAAACTATCAGATCTTGCTGGTTGGGGTGTGGGGGGGTGCCGTGACTCGCAGGAGAGATGGGAGCTGCGCTTGCCGCGGAGCATTCCGTTTCTCAGTTGCCTCAGTTTCCCTGGGAATGAGAGGTGAAGACTGGGCCGAGAGCCTAGCAGGAAGGAAATAGTCTGAGAGGTCGACCCGGCTGGCTGCCTGGCGGAGGAGGTGCCGGCTCCGAGGGCGGGGCTTCTCTTAGCCCCGCCCTAGGGGCCAGCCCGCGCCCCGCCCGCCCCGGATCAATCAACCATAGCGCTCTCCTCCGGGCGCCGCCGCCAGTGCTACCTGCTCCCGGCTATGGACAACCCTGGGGCCCCAGCCCCGACTGCCGCCCCGGGCCCAGGCAAGAAGGAGCTGAAAATCGTGATTGTGGGCGACGGCGGCTGCGGCAAGACTTCGCTGCTCATGGTGTACAGCCAGGGGTCCTTCCCCGAGGTGAGGCCCGCCGGGGGGCTGGAGGCAGGCTGGGGGCGAGGAAGACGGGCTTGGGACCACTGGGGGTGAGGGACAGACCTCAGCCTGCGCCCCGAACCCGGACCCCAGGTCCCTGGCGTCCTGCGCACGGAGAGGCGGCCGTCACCCCGGGGCGCCCCCTCGGGAATTCCAGAGCCCAGCAGAGTGAGGGGGGCTGAGCCGGATGGGGTGAAGGTGGAGGTGGGGATCCAGTCGGACCCTGGGTCCCCGCCGCACCCCTTAAGAACCAACCCTGCCCGTTCTCCGACAGCACTACGCCCCATCCGTGTTCGAGAAGTACACGGCCAGCGTGACCGTGGGCAGCAAGGAGGTGACCCTGAACTTATACGACACCGCCGGTGAGTGCGTCTGCGCGGCGAGGGTCCTAGGGTCCGCCAGGAGCTTTTACCCTGAGGGGCATCCCCCGCCGGGCATCCCCGCCCGCCCTTCTGCCTCTCCCGGGGCCCTGACATCCCGTCACTCCTGGAGGCTGCGGAGGGACGCTGGCTGGGAACCGGTTGACCACCGCCTGACTGGGTGGTGCTGGAGGCCGACAGAGTCGCCCCATCTGTAAAAGGAGGGTATTTGGAAGGGGTGGGTTCCTGAGCCACCCTCTTAGCGCTGATGTTCTGAGGGCTCACGGGTTCCTTCCTCTCCTATGGTTCTAGAAAACCGTGGGCTTTGCTTCTGCTTATCATGGTTCCAGGATTTCTGTTACATGCTGTGGTCTCTCAGGGTGCCGTGGGCTGCAGATTTGAGTCCCCTGGTGCTAGGGTTCAGTGGGCTGCATTTCTGGGTCCTATGTTCTAGAATACTTTGGGCTATAGATCAGAGCCTGTGACTCCAGGATTCTGTGGCCAACAGTCCTGAGGGGCTCTAGGGCCCTAGAGCTACACATTCGGAGTCCCATGTTTCTGGAATTCCATGGACTCTCGTGCATGACTCTGAATTCTATGGTCTATAATTTTGAGCCTGTGGTTCTAGGATTCTGTGGCTACAGTTCTGTTCCTTCCTGGCACTGAAGAAGGAACAGAGCTCTAGGGAATGTAGGTCCAAAATAAGGTTCTCTCTGCCACCTGCAGCTCCTAAGGCAAGTATGTTTATGCTAATTGCGTCGCAGCATCAGCGTCCCTATTGTTGAGGGATGGGTGGAGGAGCACAGCCGACGGGAGGATTTGGGTAACACTGCTGGTACTGGTACCCTTGGGGAGCTTCCATCCTGCCCTGACGCCCCTCTGGGCTGAATCAACTTTGGGGAGCAAAGGTCAGGATCCCAGCTGGGGCCTCACCCAGCCTCTGTGACTCAGTGTTTAGTAATTTGCAGGGAACTATGTCATCAGGTATCCCTTCCCCTGTCGGCCAAGCCTTGTATGTATGAGGTGAAGTCTTCCAGCTTGTCTTGGATAGGGCCAAAATCCAGGACCACCCCCTCCTGCCCACCGCTCCATAAGGCTGCCAGTAACATCTCTCATTCCACCCTGGAGAGGTTCAGGAAAGGGCCAGCCCCAGCCCCAGGCCCCTCCTTCATTCCTGACTTTGCCATATGGGTGTGTCCCCCCTATAGTGGCCTCTAAGGGCCCTCTCTTGTTGGATGAGGGCCCTGCAGGGCTGCGCCCAGAACAGGGCCATGCCACCAGCCCCTTGAACTGGGAAAGCCAAAGGTGTCTGAGGAATTCCCAAGGGCGTGGCCACAAGAGCAGTAAAAATCGTGGTGTGTCTGGGACACTTTCAGTTTCACATGTTTCCTGTCCGGGACCCAGGTGGGGGCAGGTTCATTAACCCCACTTTGTGGGTGGAGTGCTGGTGGGGCAGGGAGAGTCAGAGGGAAGATTTCACTCTCTTCCTTCCTCTGCCCTCAGGGCTTCACCGCAGCCTCCCTCATCGGACCCAGAGTAAGGATCACTTCTGGTCTTTCTGGCCTCACCCAGAGAAAGATGCTCAAAGAACTTATCAGCGTAGATTGTCCTGTAGAGGTTCTGGAAAGCTTCTACTTGGTATAAGGAATGATTTTCACTAAGAGTTACTGTGGGAGGATGGGGAGAGCTCCTTCCCAAATCACCAGAAGCAGTGACCACTCAGGGCAATGATTACCTGTCCACAACTTCCTGCCACATGCTTTGGAGTCAGACCTGGGCTTTGATGCTGGCTCCCCTGGCTGCGTGTCAGTGGGGACACCTAGGCCTCAGTTTCCTTCTCTGTAATCAAGGCTGAAATAGTTGTGAGGATTACATCAAATTCATGTGACATGTGGCACTTAGTGCAGGGCCTGGCTTTTGCAAAGGGCTCACTGTCATTGTGACTTTTTAACCTCCTGCCATTCGGGCCCAGGCCCCAGCCCAAGCCTATTCTTTTGAACCCGCTGCCTGCAGAGCTCTGTGCCGGCCACCACCCCCTGCTTTCCCAGCAGGACTGTTCCAGGCGGCAGAAGAACAGAGCTGGGGTTTGAACCTCTCAGTGGCATCCCTGGGGGAGTAGACTGGCCTCACAGTCAGCAGGACGGCCCAGGAGGGATATTCTGGGGGGAAGAGACGTGGCTGTTCCCTCAAGGGTGTCCCCCTGTGACTTGGGAAGCCCCACTGTCAGGAGGAGCATGAAGGAAAGCCTGGATCATTCCTCTTCCACACACCAGTGCCCAGCGTGGTGCTTGTCCTAGAGCGAGGCTTGTGGAATGCCTGAATGAAGAAGAAACCTGGGTGCAGAGACACCCCTGGAGAAGGTCCTTTGTGATAAAGGTGATGAGATTTGTCTCTCTCTCTGGGGTGGACAGATATCCGAAGAAAGTGGCAGAAAGAATGGCCAGGTGATCAACTAGAAAAAGATAGAGACAGGGTGAAGGGAGTGGTCCAGGTAGAGATGAGTAACGGTGGTTTTATTTATTTATTTATCTGTTTATTTATGGCTGCGTTGGGTCTTCGTTGCTGCGTGTGGGCTTTCTCTAGTTGCGGCGAGCAGGGGCTACTCTTCGCTGTGGTGCGTGGGCTTCTCACTGCGGTGGCTTCTCCTGTTGTGGAGCACGGACTCTAGGCGTGCAGGCTTCAGTACTTGTGGCTCACGGGCTCAGTAGTTGTGGCTCACGGGCTCTAGAGCGCAGGCTCAGTAGTTGTGGTGCACGGGCTTAGTTGCTCCGCGGCATGTGGGATCTTCCCGGACCAGGGCTCGAACCCATGTCCCCTGTACTGGCAGGCAGATTCTTAACCATTGCGCCACCAGGGAAGCCCCAAGTCTAGTAAAGGTTATGGTAGAAGGTTCTAGAACCTGATGGGCTAGACCCTATGGTGGGAGGTGGGGGGCAGGGGAGCGAGCATCTTTCCACACAACCAGTGGTGCTCAGAGCTGTGGGATGGGGTGGCCCCCCCCGAGAGGCTGAATTTCTCCACACCCAGGACCTCAGCAACAGGGGTCCGTGTGGGAGGAGAGTCTGGCTACTTGTCTCCGTCCTGCGGAAGCAGTTACAGACACCACTGCGGCGGGAGGGTGGATGGAGGGGTGACGGAGCTCTCAGTGCGCAAAGGTGAAGGGGGCGGGCGCTGTGAGCACCCATTGCCCTAGCAGCTCATCTGCCTGCCCAGACACCCTCAGAGGCAGGAAGCTGCGGTGAAGTCTGAAGTTTCCTGGGCAGAGAGAGGGGAGGTGGGGGCGAGGTGGGCTGTTAAGACACCAACCAGAGACAGAGCTATCTGGGCTTTGGGGTGGGGCATCACAGGACTGGCTGGAGTTGCCCCGGGAGGTGGGGAGCTGTGGTCCCCTTCCCAGCCAGAGATGGGAACAGTAGGAAAAGTGGGGCGCAAAGAAGTCGCTGAGACAGGAATCACGGACAAGAGGGGTGCCTAGGAGCCAGGAGCCCTGGAGGCGGGGGAGCTGACCCTGTGGGTCTATGGCGCATGCGTGGTCTGAGCTCCAGACCGCGGTTAGGAGACACAGGTGGGCGGACCCCAGTAGCACTAGTAAAAGTAGGTTCCTCTTCTGGCAGCTTCCCCTTCTCATGCTGCCTGCACCCCTCCCTCCCCTGACCAACACCCCGGCCAGAGATGGGAACCACGTGCCCTGTAGATGTCCTCTGGCAGATTTGGGGACCACTGTGGCCCAATGACACCCTCTCCTCAACCCGGCACCAGGTCTTAGAGACCATGCCCCCGGGAAGATGACTGTCATGGCAGGGCTTCCCACAAAGGAAATAACGCTCGCGTGAGCCTCACTTCCTCAGGCCCTGTGGCACCGCCAGCTTCAGGAAGATGGGTAGCTTCCGGGGGAGCTGTGGCTCAGAAGACCTTTCCTCTCCAGAAGCAAATGTGTCCTTTTGCACATAACCCCGGGGGCTTTTTTTTTTTTTTTTTTGCGTTATGTGGGCCTCTCACTGTCGTGGCCTCTCTCGTTGCGGAGCACAGGCTCCGGACGTGCTGGCTCAGTGGCCATGGCTTATGGGCCCAGCCGCTCTGTGGCATGTGGGATCTTCCCGGACCGGGGCACAAACCCGTGTCCCCTGCATCGGCAGGTGGACTCTCAACCACTGCGCCACCAGGGAAGCCCTTGGGGGGCTTTTTTAACCTCTCAAGCCCATCTGCAGAGGCCAGAGTGGGACCCCTGTTTGCCTCTGGGCAGATGACTTTGCCCCCTTTAAGCCTTGGCATCACTGTGGGTAAATGGGGAGGGTAATTGTATCACCTAGTGGATGGGAGGCCTCCTAGAGCTCGTGGGTCCCAAGATCTGCGGTTAGAATCCCCCACCCAGGTCCCCATTCAGTTTCTATTTCAATAGTAACCGCAGGCCCACACCTTTGCCCAGCATTGCTCAGCCTACAAGTCCTTTACTTCCAATATCAAGGGCAGGGTTATCACCCCCTTTTTCAGATAAGGAAACTGAGGCCCAGAGAGGGAAGGTGCCAAGATCATGGAAAATGAGTCTGAGTGGACCTTGGCTCTCCTGACTCATAGGGGTGGGGTGTCCAGGACACTCCACTCCTCCCAAGGAGCCATGAGGTCGACAGCACCCAGAAGTCCATAGTCTGCAGGCCTGGTCCCTATGTGGAGGCTCACACTGAACTCCTGGGGAAAGCTGAGCCAGGCACAGTCAAGTCAAGAAAACAACTGGGGGCTTCCCTGATGGCGCAGTGGTTGAGAGTCCGCCTGCCGATGCAGGGGACACAGGTTCGTGCCCCGGTCCGGGAAGATCCCACATGCCGCGGAGTGGCTGGGCCCGTGAGCCATGGCCACTGAGCCTGCGCGTCCAGAGCCTGTGCTCCGCAACGGGAGAGGCCACAACGGTGAGAGGCCCGCGTACCGCAAAAAAAAAAAAAATAAATAAAAAAGAAGACAACTGGGAAGAGGCGGTGGGATCTGGGCTGGCAACCCATCCTCTCCCAGAGTCCCTTCCTCTCAAGATCCCCTTGTTGGCAGCCTTTCCTCACTGGGTCAGGGTTGGGGCTTGTAGAGTGAGGACAGCTCCCTATCCTCTGGGGTGGATTGAGAGAGAAGCACCCCAATAGTTCTACCTATGGTCTTCTGCCCTTTATGAAGCTTCCCTTTGGCTGTGTGACGTTGGGCAAGTCACTTCACCTCTCTGTGCTTCAGTTTCTGCATCTGTAAATTGATGACAACAATAGCAGTAGTGGGAATTCCCTGGCGGTCCAGTGGTTAGGACTCCGCGCTTTCACGGGCAAGGGCCTGGGTTCAATCCCTGATCGGGGAACTAAAATCCCACAGGCTGCATGACTCGACAAAAACAACACAAAACGAAACAAAAACAGTAGCCAGTAGTGAGGAATCATAGTGAGGAGTGACGAGTCTATGCAGGTAAAGGGCTTTGCATGGGGCCTGGCATGTGATGAGTGAGCACACTGCCAATAAATATTGTTGATACTAATCATTTTTACTATTACTATCGAGGCTCACCTGCTCCTCACATATGCATTTCACAGATGAGGAAACTGAGGTCCAGAGATTAATTCCCAATTAGGAAGGCTTCCCGGGAGGATTGGAGCTTTTACAGCGTCTGGGCAGGAAACTGGCCTTGGAGCTGGGAACTGCGTTGGTGCTTCAACTCACAGGGAGCCTGTCAGTGACCTTGAAACCTGCAGCCCCACCCCCAGCCACGTGGGCTTCTAACAGGAAGAACTTGCCCGCCCAGCCTCCCGGGGGGTGTGTGTGGGGGTGACTGCTTAAATTAACACGGGTGGGACTTCCCTGGCGGTCCAGTGGTTAGGAATACGCGCTTCCATTTCAGGGGGTACGCGTGCGATCCCTGGTCGGGGAACTAAGATCCCGCGCGCTGCGAGGTGCGGCCAAAAAAAAAAAAAATTAACAGGTGATGGAAGTGAAATGCCCTTGCAAACCTGAAAGCCATAGAGATTATTATTCCACTTTATTCACCGGCTTATTTGTTTGTTCGTTCATTCCCCAAATGTTTATAGAGCCTGTCTGTGCGCCAGGTGATCTAACAGTGAGCAGTACAGAGATGGCCTGTCCTCAGGGTCTTACGTGCTCATGAGGTACATCTCCCCCCACAAAAAAGAAACAACTGTGATGTCAGGTAGTGATACTTGCTAGGAAGAAAAATAAAGCCATAGTTGGTCATGGGACAGACTGCAAAGGAGGCTCTTGTTTCAGAGCAGTCTGGAAAGTTCTCTTGGAAGAGGTGACATTTCTGCAGAGACCTGAAGGAAAGGAGGGAGTGAGCCATGCTATTACCTGGGAAGAGCCTTCTAGAAGAGGGAACAGCAAGGGAGAGGCCCTGAGCCAGGAGCAGGCTTGGTCTGACTTCCTCATTCAACCCACTGCAGTCTGACTCCGCCCCCATCAAGCTTGCTGCAGTCAGCACAGGCCCTAATTGCGAAGCCCAGTGGCATGTCTCAGCCCTCGTCTCTGCTGCGTCTGACAAGAGATGAACAACTTCTCAACCACCCACCAGCCAATAGTGACTGGACACCTACCCCATGCCAGGAATGATTTTTAGACAGACACGACCCTGCCCTCAGGGTGCTTACAGTCTCCCGGGAGACAGGCGGTAAACAAATAAATGTGTGAGTACAGGCTGTGGATGGACTTTGCGTGTTGAGCGAAGGCCTCTCAGGAATCAGCCGGGCAAGATGGGAGGAGACGTCAGAACACCGTAGCCCCATTTTACAACTGCTTGTCTTCTCCTGCCGTGTTTCTAAAAGGGAATCATAGCGTATGTGAGGCCAGAATTCTGAGCCGCATCATTACATCGTAGAGGCCCAGAACCTGTTTTAGCACACTACAGAGCAGAATAGAGCATTGCTGCGTATCAGCAGAAGGAACGCTGGCCTTGGACTTGAATGAATGTGGAGTCAGGCCTGGCTCTGATTCGGTGACCTCAGAGAGGTCACTTCACGTCTCACGTTTCTTTATATGTAAATGGGAGTATTCATAAGATCCCTGACTAGCACATCAGGCAGGTGGTTGTTGTCAAGGTTTCCTTTTTTTGGCTGCGTTGGGTCTTTGCTGTTCTTTTTCTTTTCACGGGTCTTCGTTGCTGCGCGCAGGCTTCCTCTAGTTGCGGCGAGCAGAGGCTACTCTTCATTGCCGTTTGCAGGCTTCTCACTGCGGTGGCTTCTCGTTGCAGAGCACAGGCTCTAGGCACGTGGACGTCGGCAGTTGTGGCTCGCGGGCTCAGTAGTTGTGGCTTGCGGGGTCTAGAGCACAGGCTCAGCAGTTGTGGTACACGGGCTTAGCTGCTCCGCGGCACGTGGGATCTTCCTGGACCAGGGCTCGAACCCGTGTCCCCTGCATTGGCAGGCGGATTCTTAACCACTGCGCCACCAGGGAAGTCCCTGTAAAGGTTTCTTAATTATTTATAGCCAAAGGCACTCTAAAAAGTGTGATGGGAGTTCCCCAGCAGCCTAATGGCTAGGATTCTGGGCTTTCTCTGCCAAGGGCCCAGGTTCAATTCCTGGCTGGGGAACCAAGATCCCAAGGCCGCGTGGTCGCCAAAAAAAAAAAGTGTGACGTATAAGGTGGCATTACCAGTAAGTAGTAGAGAGAAGGCAGTTATCTTGAAAAAGGAAATACTGTGGATGGTCAGTCTGAATGTTTAAAAATAAAATGCTAGGAAGGAAATGGGGGAAAAAAATGAGGGAAAAGCATTCCAGGTGTGGCACAAGAGCTTGATAGGTTTGAGAAACAGCAAGGAGGCTGCCTTGGTTGTACTGCAGCGAGTGAGTGGGGCAGGAGGAAGGGGGATGAAGTCGAGACTGGTGGGCAGCAGGGTCATGTGGACCACTGGGAGAGGCTTGGATTCTCTGCAAAGGGCAGTAGGGAGCCACTGAAGGTGTTTCAGTTGAGGGGAGGGGGGTGTGATTTTACTTGTGTTACCATCCATCCAGCTGCCAGGTGGATAACGGAGTGAGGGGCAGCAGGAGACCAGGGAGGAGGTGGCACAGAAGACTGACGGTGGCTTGGATGAGGATGGTGCCATGCCATCCAGTAGAACTTTCTGCAATGATGGAGATGTTCCGCACCCGCACTGACCATTACGGTAGCCACTAGCCCCGTGGGGCAGTTAATTACTTGAAATGTAGCCAATGCAACGGAGAACCTGAATTTTTAATGTTAATTAACTCAAATAGCCACATGGGGCTAGTGGCTACCCTATCAGAAAGATGTGGACAAAGGTCAGGAGAGGGGACATGTATGAGAAGGGGAGATGGGCTGGAAGAGCACGTTGGGCCGGCTTCCCACCATCTTACAAGGATCTCTCCAGCTTTCTGGTAATGAGGGCAGGAGGGCCTGAGTCTGCCGGGCCCTGACTACCCCTCACCCCTTCTCCAGTGTTGAGGGAACTTTGGCTGAGTGACAGCACAGACAGTCCTCCCGGCCCAGCCATCATTAGATCTGGGTTCCCAGTCACTGCACACCATCAGGGATCCCTGGGCTGAGGAGGGCCAGTGGGAAAGGAGATGGCGGCCGTGTCCTGTCATCAGCAGGGGTCTGGGAGCAGGATGTGTCCTGTTTGTGCTCTTGGGAGAGGCTGCTTGTCCTGAGAGGCCTTTGACACGGAGGGATCAGAGGGCAGGTGGCACCTCCCTGGCACCCACAGGCTAGAGGAAGGGGCAGGAATTCCTGGGCTCTGAGTTCTGTGTTCCCTGGAAGGTAGTCACCGCCTGGGTCTTTCTGCAGAGGTGGCCAGGGGTCGCCATAGGGCCTGAAAGGCTCAGTTTTCACTGTGGTAGTTTTAAACAAAAAATAGGGCATGACAACCACGTGCAGTGTGTGATCCCGGGCCTGCTTCTGAACTAGGGGAAAAAATACTACAGGACATTATTGGTGAAATCTGAATACAGCTTATGGATTGGATTAGAAGAGTACAATGTCAGTGTTGGTTTCTGAGTTTCATACTTGCCCTGAGTAGGTGAGAGGACGTCCTTGTTCTTAGAAAAACCGCATAGGAACTCTCCCCTGGGGGGGTGGGGGGCAGGGGAGCCGAAGGTCTGCAGTTCCTTCTCACGTGGTTCAAAGTGTATATATACAGATAAAGCAAGTGGGCAAAACGTAGGGCCTCGGTGAATCTGAGTAAGGGAGTTCTGTGCTCTCTGTTGTAATTTTTCTGTAAGTTTGAAATTGTCAATATAAAAAATTACTAAAAAAGTTTTTTTTAAAACCAACCGTCGCCCAAGCCCAGCCTTGGGTTCTGATTCAGGTGGTACTGGGAGGGACCGAGTGTCAGAAGTTGTCAGTTCTTCCTGGTGAGTCTGGTATGCAGAGGGGTTGACAGCCACTGTGCCGAGTGGACCTGGATGGGCGCACGGTCTGTCACCTCTAGTACCCCCCCACCCTCCTCCTAGTGTTGGCAGGAATGGCAGGAGGAGCTAAACCGGAGGCCATGCACCTCTCAGCCCGGGCAGGGCGGGGGCGCACTCCACGGTTGACTGCAGTGTCCTGGGCCTACCCAACCCCACTGGCCTGAAACTTCAGGGAGGAGAGGCTTCACTTCGGATTTGGCTTCAGAGTCTGCACTATTAACCTGAGCACCAGGGATGAGGATGGGAGGGAGGGGTGATCATCACTGGCACGATTACTAGCAGTTTTTCCAGCACTTACCCTGCAGTCAGGCCCATCTCTGATCACTGCATGGCTATTTTTTTTTTAATATTTATTTATTTGGTTGCGATGGGTCTTAGTTGCAGCAGGCAGGCTCAGTTGCAGAATGTGGGCTCCTTCGTTGTGGCACGTGAACTCTTAGTTGCGGCATACATGTGGGATCTAGTTCCCTGACTAGGGATCGAACCTGGGCCCCCTGCATTGGGAGCGTGGAGTCTTATCCAGTGTGTCACCAGGGAAGTCCCTGCATGGCTTTTATCTCGTGTAGGACTGCGGGCTGCCACCTCTGTTTCACAGACGGGAAACCGAGGCCTAGAGTCTCTTGCCCAGGAGACCCCCAACCCCTCGTGCATCGGAGCCCAGACAGGGGACTCAGGTAGAGAAGTAAGTGGTACCTCCCTGACCTCTACCTGCTGTCTGGTTTCAGGGCAGGAAGATTATGACCGGCTGCGGCCCCTGTCCTACCAGAACACCCAGCTCGTGCTCATCTGCTATGACGTCATGAACCCCACCAGCTATGACAACGTTCTCATCAAGGTAAGGCCCCTCTCCCAGCCCGCCTGCCTCTGGAGGAGGGCCTACGGACAGGGCCCCAGCCCTGATGCCCGCCCTCTCCTTCCACAGTGGTTCCCGGAGGTCACCCACTTCTGCCGTGGGATCCCTATGGTGCTCATTGGCTGCAAGACAGACCTGAGGAAAGACAAGGAGCAGCTGCGCAAGCTCCGGGCGGCCCAGCTGGAGCCCATCACCTACACGCAGGTGGGCCAGGGGCCCCTCCCCCGCCCCGCTCCACTGCACCCCATCGCCAGGAGCCCAGGACACAGCCATGGCCAGAAAGCCTCCCAGGTCTTTGGCCTCTGCATCTGGTGTGCCTTAGCAGCCTTTCGGGAGCTGAAGCCAGCAGGATTCTAAAAATAATGATTTTCTTTTTTTTGCTGCCCCGAGCAGCTTGCAGGACCTTAGTTCCCTGACCAGGGACTGAACCCAGGGCCATGGCAGTGAAATCACCGAGTCCTAACCACTGGACTGCCGGGGTTAAGAATAGTAACTTTTAGATATTAATAATGATAGGCCACTTGCCTGAGCACTTTACATTACTCACCTCATTTAATCCTTATAACCTTGAGGCAGGTACTATTAGCGCCCCCCATATTACAGAGCAGAGATGGAGACTCAGAGAGGTTAAGTAGCTTGCCCAGGGTCACACAGCTAACCTGAAGTGGAGCCAAGATCCCATCCCAGTCACTCTGGGCCCAGAGCCTGAGCCCTTAACCACTACCCTGTCCCATCCCCAGAGGCCTGGAAGGGCAGGCTCGCATTGGAAAGCAGGGTTCCTTTCATGAGCCTGACCAAACCCTGCGGCCTTCTGGGTAAGGCATGGCAGAATAAAAGGAACACGAAGGAAAACTAATGAAGTTTAATAAAAAGGAACAGGCATTAATAAATTTGTGTTAGAAATACTGTTTTTACTCTAATAGCCAGCTCAGTTGCCCGAACTGTGCTTTCGGGAAGAGCAGGGGAGAGAAGCACGTAGGAAGCCCTTTTGTCTTGAGGCCTTCAACTCTCCTCACAGGCCTGGCAGACACAACACACCACCCCAGTTCTCGGCTGAAGTCAGCCCCCGTCTCTGCCTGAGTTCGGGGGAAGCGTGGGCAGGAGGCCAGGACAGAGCTCCCAGCAGCTACAGCCCATAGGCCACACCACACTGGCCTTCATGGTCCATCCGCACACACTGGGAGAGTGCTGGCCCTGGGGTGAAGCGTCCCCACCCCGAGGCCTCTGCCCCCAGCAAGCCCCCAGATCTGTGAAGGGTCTCACAGGAGACCGCATGCTCCAGGCCCCTCGTCTAATTGCGGCCCCTCCCCCCACCAGGGCCAGAGCGCCTGCGAGCAGATCCAAGCCGCCCTCTACCTGGAATGTTCTGCCAAGTTTCGGGAGAACGTGGAGGACGTCTTCCGAGAGGCCGCCAAAGTTGCCCTCAGTGGTCTGAAGAAAGCACAGCGGCAGAAACGACACCGCCTGTGCCTGCTGCTTTGACACCTCCCGGTGGGGCCCACGGCCCTCACGATAGAACTGAGAGGACCCAGGTTCCCAGCTCCAGACTACTCCCCGGATCCTGCACCCTCCCCAGCTCTCGAAGGGCACTCGGAGTCGGGTGTCTCCAGAGCCTGGTGTCTGGAGCCTGTGGCCAGGCTCTTGGAACATTCTGGAACTCTCTCCTTTCCCAGCTGGGGCTCTGACCACGAGCTCCCCTCCAGCCTGCGTGGTAGTGGTGAGCGAGGGTGCTGGACTCAGTCCCTCTGTACCCTGGAACTAGCATTTGTCCTCAGGACTCAGGAGTGCCCTCATCACTACCAACCCCCAGCTGTGTGTCCCCTTCTGCACACCCAATAGGTCCTCAAAGCCTGTGCTTGAGATGAGAAATGACATCTGGTATGAGGATAAATGTGGACTTGGCAGCGTTCCACACGGCCCCCAAGCCTGCTCTCCCCAGTCACCCGCCTCCCTGGTTTCCTGAGATAGGCACGGCTACATCCTCCAGCTTCTTGCTTCCTCCCCGCAGGAACTCAGGCACCAGGATGGGACCGAGGCCTATCACAAGAACACAGGCCCCAGCCCCAAACGTGGGGGGCCGGCACCAGCCCCCTCCCTCCTCCCTTCCAAACAGAGGACTTAAGTCTCAGCCCTCGGCTTGGCCGCCATCTTTCCAGAGCTGGACGCACATGAGGCAGAGAAGAACCTCTCTCAAAAAGCAAAACGTATTTCTCTGGCTGATCCATGTGACCCTCGCTCAGTGTCTCCTCACCTGCAACCCCTCCGCTCGCCACTACTTGCCAGAAACCCGAGATGAAAAGTGACATCAACTCCGAGTGATCTTGGGCAAGTCAGGTCTCTCTACAGACTGTCTGCAGAAGGACGGCACTGGCTCATTTAAATAGTCATCGAGCTCCCGTCTCTCACAGCCTCCAATTCTGCCAAGATGAAGAGATCTGGAACCAAGGCCATCCTGGCCTCCTGCGAGAACAGACTTGATTAACCCCCAGTGCAGATTCACTGAACCTCCTAGAAGGTCTGGGGTCAGGGGCCCAAGAGTTTTGAAACAAGTGCCCCAGGTGATTCTGATGCCCCAGAGATTGAGAGCTGGTGGCTCCTGAGTAAGCCCAGGGATCAGCGTTACCTAAGATGAGATAATGGCTTCAGGTGGTCCTGCCATCCCCGGTATCTCCTGCCTCAGCCCCCTCCCTTGCCCAGTGCTTCAGCCCCCACTAGGCCTGAGAAAGAGACTTCTGAAGTCTACCCCACCCCACCTAGGTTCCCCAAGGCCCTGCCCCGCCCTGGGGAATCAAGACAGCATTCGGTCCAAGGCTCCGTGGACAAATGATGGTCTTGGACAGAGGTCCACAAACCACAGTCTGTGGGCCAAATCTTTATTTTTGTAAATAAAGTTTTAGTGAAAAACAGCCACGCCCATTCGTTTACGCGTTGGCTGCTTTTGCCCTCCAGTTGCAGACTAGACTAGAGTGAGAGACCATCTGGCCCTCAAAGCCTAAAATGTTTGCCATCTGGCTCTTCACAGAAAAAGTTCGCCAACTCCTAGTCTAGGGCAAACCCAAGTGCCTAAGGGGCCAGATGGGAGACCCAAATGAGTGAAGTAGGGCAGGGATGAAAGGGAGTGGTGGGGCCTGTGGCAAATTAGAAAGCAAGCATCCCACCCTAGACAAGGCAGCTCAGCCCAGCCAGATGCTGCTCTGTGGGAATGTTTCTAGATCTTTCCATTTCTCTAGGGAAAGTGGAAATCTGCATTTTTATGTGGAATCTTACTGGGGGGGGAGGGGAGGGGAAGTTTCATACTTTAAAAGTTTAAACCCCTTTGACACCCAGAGCATGATTAGGGACACCATCTATGTACTCTGGTCGACAGGGATTTCTAAGTAAGTCGCTAAGGACCGCTGAGGCCCATATGAGGAGAAGATGCAGAAAATGCAGCCGAACTGTTGGCTTCTTCACCCTCCCCACAGATACAGAACCTAACGTGAGGTGACCAACAGACCTGCCCTGGCCTCTAGAGTGTGGCCGCCGCCTCGAAGTGAGCCTGCTCAGACGCCCCCCACGTTCCAGAAGCTCTGAGGTGAAGGGAGGAAGCCTGAGCGTGGGTGACTTCCACGCTGGCTTACGTCCCAACCAGCGCCGAGGGGCTTGACCCCACGCCCTGAGTGCTCACGGAGAGAACCTGGGAAGGTGGGCTGAGGGGTGGGAGTCATGAAGCCCACAAAAGTGGACCCAAACTTTGAGAGGAAAAAAAAAAAAAAAGCCCTCACACCAGCCAGGCGCGCCCTCTGGTGGTGACCCTCAGAAAACCCTCCCGCCTCAGGCCAAGCCCTGGGCCTGTGGGAGGCAGGGCCACCTGGCGGCCAGCAGGCTGCAGACTCAGGAAGCACAAAGAGTACGAGGCACAAAGAGACGGACAGCGGTTCTCCGAGAACCTTGAACACCCGCGCGGCGGGCGCGCGGAGGCCGGGAGCTTACAGCAGAAGCGGTGCCCCAGGGAGGGAGGCTCCCTGGGACACGGAAGGGCTTCCTTCCACCCGCCTGGGACTCAGTAAGTAGCAGGTCAGCGGAAACCCAACCCCAGCGAGGCACGTCCGAAGCCCCTGAGGGGCTCAAACGACAGGATGGGGGACGGAGGGGGACCCTGAGGCTAAGCCTCCCCCACCCCCCAGGAAGACTGACGCAGTCTCGCGGAGAGCAGCGGGGTAAGAGGGCGGCAGATTCTAGGGAAGCGGGTGCGCCGATATTAAATATGTCATAAATAGGGAGGCTGGGGCGGGCTAATACTGCACGGACAGGTTGGGGTCACATTCCTCTTGTCCGGCCGGGGACCGGGGCCTCGGCTCTGCTCCCAGCGATGCCGCTGGCCCCTGAGGTCACTGCTGCCAGTGGCCACTGGCACTGGTTGGGAGGAACCCGGCAGCGAGGGTGTCGCCTGAGATCCCCTGCAGTCTCAAAGTCCGGGGGGTCGAGGGGCGCCGGTCCCGTGGCTCACGGCTTCTTGGCCTCGCTTCTGTTCTTCAGGAGTTTGGTGTGCACGACTTTGAGTGTGGTCAGGAAGTTGCCGAGGAAGAGGACAAGGAACGTAAGCGCCAACACGAACACCTGGGCGGGCGGCATGCAGAGAAGGGGTGCCCAGGGCAGGGAAGGCGAGGCAGAGAGCACAAGAGAAAGAAGGCAAAGGCCGCGCCGGCTTGGGTCAGCTCTCCTTGCTGAAATGCCCCCCGCGCCCCCCGGGAGCTCAGAACCCCCTTGGCACAAGCTACCTGCGAACTGCAGCGTTTGCCAGCAGAAGGCAGAGATCTGGGCTAACTGGGTGAAGGGTGTGAGTCCTACGGAGTCAGGCAGAGTCCTGGGGGGCTCCTCCCGCGACCCCCCTCCTAGCGCGAACCTCCTTGGGTTTCTCAGACCACTGAGGGGCTCCCTGGTCTCCCGAATTCCCTCCCACGGTCTCCCAGGCCCCAGTTGTAGCGAGCTCTGGACTGCAGGGCCCTACAAGGCAGGCAGGGGGGCAGGGGGAGCTGAGGAAGGAATTCTCCCCAAGCCGCCCCAACCTTCCTCAGGAAACCCCCAACCAATGCGCACACACGCTCCACACACACACCACAAAACACACACACACACACACAAACACCATACCTGCCATTCTCTGCATTCCTCGTGGCTGGAGAGCTCAAATAATGTGATGGCATTGTAGAGCTGCCAGAACTGCAGAGGGGAGACAGGCACTGCTCAGCCCACCGGAGTCCCCTGGAGACCCACGTGGGAAAGCCCAGGGAGAGCACCAAGCCCCCCAGCTTCTGCTGTCCACTGCCCTTGAGACACTGACAGCCCCCCCAAAATGAAACTGGGGCACCCCACCTGGGGTTGGGCGTGCTGGTGCCGAGGGCCCATTCCGGCTCTTGCCTTTGGCATCCCTGGACACTGGGGCCGTCCCAGCCCCAGGACCCCGTGGGGCCCAGCTCGGGGATGGCTGGTGAGAGAGGGAGAGCCCTGAAGATCTTCTGTTCCAGGGAGGTCTGCCCAGTGTAGGGGATACCCACAAACTCCAGGGGGACTCACGTGGCCACAGAACAGGAAGGGCAGAAGGAAGGTGAGGCCTCGCCACATCCAGGACTGAAATCCTTCTGTGGGGAGGAAGGAGGGAGCGAAGGGCCCGTGTGAGGTGGCCCAGGCAGGCCAGTCACTCTGAGATTAGCCAGGTTCAAACACACGGATGGGGGAGGGGCACAGCCCTCACCTCCTCCAGGTGGGTGAGCGCTCACTAGGCAAGTAACCCAGGAAAAAACATGCAGAACACCTGCCACCAGGCCTGACTGCCCTCACGCCTCAAGTCACCATGAGCCAAGTGGGCTGACAACTCTTACAGAACACTGATGTGCCGGCACTAGCTTTCTAATAATTTCTTTAATTTGCACGGGATTTTGCATTTTATAATTGGCTTTTGCATGCATCACTTCAATAGAGTCTTGATGAAATAGAGCCTACTATGCAGAGTAATTCGATGGAAATGACCATCTTAAAAGATAGAAGATTTTTACTAACCACACTTTCCCCTGAAAGTTTAGATGAGGAGTCTCCGATTTTTCCTAATGGGGCACCCACCTTGCTGAGTGAAAGTTAAGCACACATAAATTGCATAAGTGTAAAAACACTAGACTAAGATTATGTACATCATAAAACACAGACAAAAAATATCCATTTAAAAAGAAGCTAGAGGCCAGCATCCAGGGCCTGGCCCACAGCTGGTCTCGCACTTGTCAGCTGAAATGGAATCCCACGACGAATTATGAAAAGCAACTGTGTTAGTGTATATATGTCAAACCAAAGAAAAAAAAGAAAAGCAACTGGGGTGAGGTCGGCTGACTGGCTTTGCGTGTGGCAGGTCTTGTCAGGTTCTTACTGGCACCTGAGTGCAGGGCGAGGTCTTACTGGCACCTGAGTGCAGGGCGAGGTCTGGGGGAGCAGGGAGGGCCGGTGCTTGCCCCTCCACCCCCCAGGCTAGGCTACTCACCCACCGTGAGGTCCAGGTGATTCCTCTCCCCTAGGGCCCGCAGCCGGTAGAGGCAGCCCCTCTGGTAATAATATTGCAGGAACTGGACACAGCCTGCAGGGGGAGCACAGCGCCCAGCTCAGGGACTGGAAGACCCAGCGACACCTCCACTGCAGGCTGGCAGGTCTCCATTGCCCAGAGGGTACAACCTCCTCCCACCCCCAAAACACACACACACACACACACACACACACACACACACACACACACACACACACGTCTGAACCTGCTTTTTTTTTTGAACCTGCTTTTATTCCTTCAAAGAGAGCTCAGGTTATCTGAGACTGCAACTAAGCCCCAACTAGGCTAGAAACTTCTGGAGCTTTCCTAGGCATGCAGTTGGCACTCATCAGATGCTTGCTGGAATGGTGGCACCACGCTGGGAGCTGTGTGCTCCCAGCACCAAGACATGAAAGAGACAGTTCCATACAATGGGGTACTTTGTAGTCACTAAAAATTAAGGAGGCAGAATTCCGTGTTGACGTGGAAAAATACCCACGATAATTGTTAATAGAATATAAACTAGGTTATAAACAAAGCTGTGTAGAGGGATCCCATGTTTGTAGACTATACATCATGCAGTATATGTGTGTATATTTATGAATAAAAATGTTTGAATGGACAAAGATCGATTAACACCCTAAGGGTGGAATTATATGTAATTATATGTAATTTTCCTTCTTGGCTTATGTTTGTATTTGCCTGTAAGCAGGGTTTTATTTAAAAATTAAATTGTATTTTTTGAATAGGTAATATGCACTTGGCATCAAATTTAAGGGGAACAAACAGTAAAGAGAGTAAAACTCTCTCCCTGTCCCCCAACCACCCAATTTCTGCTTCTCAGAGGTAACCCCTCGTTGTATATAAATCCAGAGCTATTCTTAAATGAGAAAAAGAACATAAATTTCCATTTTGAGGAAAACAGAGTTAGTGGCCCCAACACCCCTCAGCTCCTGATGGGTGCAATTGGTCCAGTTCTGATCCAGGGAAGAAAAAGGCAGTGGCTGGAGATCCAGGGCGTGGGTGTGGGTCAGACATTGCTCTCTTAAGGCCAGGGGCTGGGCGGTAGGATGGAGTTGATGGGGGGTGGATGGCTCCTTCTGGATTTCTGGGACCCTCCCCTGTCCCTGGCCGACCAGGGACTTCCCCCAGTCTCACCTCCCTTCCACACAAGACACACCCTTCACAAAACAGACTCCATTGGTGAAAGCCACACCAAGCCTCCTCCCCTGAATCCAAGCAAGAGACACTCACTCTGAAAAATGGAGAACGCTAAAAACTGATCACGAAACTTCTGATAAATTAGTCCGTTAGGCCTGCAGAAAAGTGGGGGAAAAGCAAAGATGAGCCCCTGCTCTGAAATCATTTGTTCATCCCCACCCCATCTCTGTTCCAACCAGAAGAGAAAAGAAGATTTAAAACCCAATTCTACCTTCTTTATTGCCACGTCCCTGGGGCTGGACCAGGTAATTTCCATCACTGCTTTAATCCATTCTACAACCAGGGGAGTGTAGGTAGGCATCTTGAAGCCTAAATTCCCACCGATTCCCCCTAACCCTCCATCAGTCACAGCCTTGTCCCTGTGCTTGTTCTGTCCAGACTCGCTTGCTGTCACCCCGGCCAGGAGGCAGACAGGATGTTCCTCGGAGAAGTCCCCAGCCGACTTGGGGTGTCCCTGCAGCCCCGTCGTAAGCTCACGCTTTACGTCATGGCCCAGATGTCAGGCCATAAGGCCTCTGCATCTGGACCCCTCAGCCACCACCAGTGCTCAATTCACTGGCTCCTTGGGGAGAGTGAGCAGAGGCCCTGGGGCACAGCGGGGGACACTCACCAGGTCAGCATCACTCCAGACAGGAACGTGGACACGTAGTGGTGAGACACCCACCAGCCTTTGATTCTTAAAAGAAGAGAAGGAAAAGGAGCTCAGGCCGGGAGAGAAACGCAAGTGTCTCCCTGCTTCCCAGCCTGTGTCTGCGCTGGGGATGCCCTGTGACCCAGAGACAGCTCCTTGGAGGAAGAAACGTACCCAAGCCAGGACTTCTCCTCTCTTTCTGTCCAAAGAGATGCAGAATCACACAGAGACCCAGAGAGGCACTTGGGCCTCCAGCAGCTTCCCACTACCCTCAGAACACATCCCTAACCTCCTCATGACCCCAAGCCCCGCCTCCCCCTCCCCCCTCCCCCCACCCTAAGAGGCTCCAAGCATCCTTTTCTTTGAATCTGCCAGGCCCATTGCTACCTCGAGGCCTATTATGGGCTGAATTGTGTCCCCCCCGCAAATTCCCACGTTGAAGTCCTAACCCCAGTACCTTAAAATGTGAGTATATTTGGAGACAGGGCCTTTAAAGAGGTAATTAGGTTAAATGAGGTCATAAGGATGGGGCCCTAATCCAACAGGGCTGGTGTCCTTAGAAGCAGAGGAAGAGACACCAGGGGTGTGCCTGCTCACAGAGCAAAGGCCATGTGAAGACGCAGTGGCCGTCTGCAAGCCAAGGAGCAGCCTCAGGAGAAACCAATCCTGCTGGCACCTTGATCTTGACTTCTAGCCTCCAGAGTCGTGAGAAAATAAATTTTTGTTGTTCCAAGTCCCTTAGTCTGTAGTATCTTTTCATGGCAGCCCAAGCAGACTAACAAAGTCTTCGAACTTGTTGTCCTCTCTGCTCCAAGACCTTGGCCTGCCTGGCTCCTGGTCCAAGTTCAAATTTCGGACCAACTGTCACCTCCTCCAAGAGGCCTTCCCTGACCACCTTATCTAAAACAGCTAGACAGGGGCAGAACAGGAATAAAGACGCAGACGTAGAGAATGGACTCGAGGACACGGGGAGGGGGAAGGTTAAGCTGGGAAGAAGTGAGAGAGTAGCATTGACATATATACACTACCAAATGTAAAATCGATAGCTAGTGGGAAGCAGCCGTATAGCACAGGGAGATCAGCTAGGTGGTTTGTGACCACCTAGAGGGGTGGGATAGGGAGGGTGGGAGGGAGACGCAAGAGGGAGGGGATATGGGGAATATGTATATGTATGGCTGATTCACTCTGTTATAAAGCAGAAACTAACACACCATTGTAAAGCAATTATACTCCAATAAAGATGTTAAAAATAAATAAACAGCTAGACAGCCCCGATCTGTCACACACTACCCTGCTTCATTTTCTTCATGGTGCTCGCGCTATCTCAAATTATTATCTTCTCATTTGTTTCCTGAACACCGTTCCCTGCTCAAAAGAGCAGGAATTTTGTCTGTTCCTCTGTGACACCTGGATCAGAGCAGGTGCTCAGTAAGCGTGTTGAATAAACACAGAACACTCGCACACGTTTATGCAGAGCTGTAGCTACCTATGTTACCCCACACAGATGCAGAAAGACAACGGGCTGTACACACTGCATCTCGCACCATCCCCGACGCAGCTTCTCTCTGGGAGCCCCACGCCCTAGGCTCATCTGCTCCCCCGTCTACAGCAGGCCCTCGCCCCAGTCAGTCCAGAAGCTGCGGGAACCGTGCCGTCAGAGCCCAGCGGTCCCCCAGCTCAGGGCTCTCACTCCACAGCAGGACAGGGAGCCTACCTGTCACCCGCTCCGCAGTGTCACAGGCAGCCCTTAGCCTTCGAAGTCCCCGAGTGTGTTTCAGGCCTCTGCTGGGCTCCCCGGCCCCTCTCCAGGAGCTCAGTTATCAGAACATGATGTGGCAGTAATCTGCCCTGGGATGCCAGGAATTGGGACCCCCCGAGGCACCCACATGGGAGTAGCACTCAACCTTTGCCTTTCCAGAACTCTCTCGGAGAGAACTGGAGTGCAGCCAAGTGGGGAGATGGGGTCCAGGGCGCTCCTGCTCACCAAACGGTGGCACCTGAGGGTCTGCTGGTTTGGGGGACGAGCTGCTGGATTAGACTTTTCTTTGAAACTAAATCATCCTGCAACTTGCTTTCTTGTCTCGACTCCCAGGCAGCTATCTGTGGACCTGTCACTGACTTCTTAGATGCGACACGACATTTCAGGATGTGGCTCTGCCGTTCCTGAAATGTTGCCATCATGCTCCATGATGCCACGACACACTGTGGAAGCCCCCCGTGCGATGACGCTGTTTCTCCACGGCAGCTACCAGGAAGTACGCAGGATGGCTGGGTCGGTGGGCACGTGCGTGGTTACTTCTCAAATTACCCTCCAAAATGGCTATCCCCATTTACACTCCCATCCCCAGTAGAGCCTATCGAGCTCCCCAAACCCTCACCAATGCTGGATACCCAGTTTTAAAATTTCTCCCAGTCTTATTATGTGACGATTGGTGTGTCATGGAGGCTTTAATCTGCATTGTTCTCATAAGTGGATCTCACTGCTCTTAAAACCTTCCAACTCGAACACAGACATCATAAAAGCAGGAACAGCATCTTAGCCCTGTCTTCTCTTTGCAGCCCTTCAACAGTTCTGGCCATTAAAATAAAAAGAAAGAAATGAAAGGGACCTCCCTGGCGGTCCAGTGGTTAAGACTCTGTGCTTCCAATGCAGGGGGCGTGGGTTCGATCCCTAGTCAAGGAACTAAGATCCCACATGCTGCAGGGTGTGGCCAAAAAAAAAAAAAAAAGAGAAGTTCTGGCCATAAATTGGGGGTTAAGGCAATGGCCTGTGGATGCTTGAGGAGTTGTGCTGAGGAGCAAGGTTTTAGGTGGCTCTCTATTCCCAGCACTAACAGCGTCAGGTAAACAGTAGGTACTCAAGAAATGTTGAAATGAAAAAAGTGATGTCCAGGAGGTGCAGCTGGTCTAGATGCCACCAGCACAGAGGTGACAGGAGACTGATGCAGGTGCCACGGGAGTTCACGGGACAGGATGAGACATCCATCCACTTGTTTGTTCCCAGTCTCCCCTTCCCTGTGTCCCTGTCTTGCCCGTCAAGAGTCTACAAGGACCCCTGGCTCTAATTTTCTGACTGAAAACACAGCTGGCCCCATCCTTAGACTTTCAGCTTGAAGAGCTACCAAGAAGTTTCTGCAAGCCCTGGAGGCCTGGCAAGCCCCACTGTCCTTTGTCCTACCCCGCAAAGGTCCCTTGAGAAATGCCCTCTCTCTGTACAGGAACGGCTGGAGGCAGACACAGGCTCTGGGCAACAAGCTTGGCTGAGCAGCAGCTTTTAATTTCACAGCTCACTGTGCCCAAAGCCCAGCGCTGACAGATGCCACCAATAAACACAGCTCAGCGGCATTGGGAGAGGCTAAAAATGGCCTCTTCCCCAGCGTGCATTCACCAGCCCCATCGTCCATCTGCACACCCCAGGGTTCTGGGCTGGTTTCGTTCACATGTGTGTGTCTATGTAACAGTTTTACTGTGATGTCGTTCAGACACTGTACAGTTCACCCATCTGAAGTATACAACTTGGTGGTTTTCAGTATATTCAGAGAGTTGTGCAAACATGACCACCATCAGTTTTAGGACATTTTGTATCACCCCAGACAGAAAGCTGCACCCGTTAGCAGTCACCCTCTGGGCCCGTTCTGCCACAGAAACGAAGCCTGCAGGAGCTTGTGGGCTTTTTAAATGAGCAGACAGTAGATGCCCCAGGAAGGGTGGCACACTGCATGGCCAGCATGTAGGGACAGCATGTCCTGGTATCTGGGGATTGTGCCCGGAGAGCTCCCTTCAGGGCACGTCAGCCATGTTTGCATAAGACCTGGGCACCAGTCACTATTCAACCCCTGGCTGGCTTTGAGCTTCGGGTCAACCTGGGCGGCTGGGGGAATGGCTTCTACACGGAGGCACCCTCTTGCCCCTGCCACCCCTACACCTCTGTATCCTAGGAAAGGCCCTTATAAAAACCCATCAGATCTAGGCATTGGTGGGTTGGCTTGCCAGAAAAGCCAGCGTGATTCCTGATTCATTATTCATTCTGGCCCGGAACTAGGGCAGAGGACATCTGTTTTGCCTGCCTGTCAATCACTCCCTATTCTGGTTCTCCCCCTTATCGTTCCTTCAGGGAATCACCTCACCCCCACACTCAGTCTGGGTGGCTCAGTGGAGCTAAGATAACTGGGCACATCACCCAGAGCCAGCCAATCAGGGCTCCGGATCCCTCCAGCCACAGTGATTGGGGCAGGGATGAGCATGTGACCTGCACCTAGCCAATTGGAAGTCTGTCTCAAGATCACCCCTAGGCCAGTAGAGGAAAGATGCTCTTTCCTCTCGGACTGCTGGTCTGGTAGAATGCTGGCCTGGGCTGCTGGGAGCCAGTGAAGGAGATAACAGAATAAGGAGAAGGAGGGGGGCTGTTCCATTGTTTGAGCCCTTCTGACCTCCTTGAACTATTCAGATGCTCCCATAAATACCCCTCATGTTTACTCCTATCAGGTGGTTTTCTGTCATTTGCAAAATTTGCAAGGGAGGTTGACTTGCTTATTACGCTGATTGAGCTAATGAGCTACATCTCACATGGGAAGCATCAGACACAAACCAAGGGTGGCTCCAGCCCATGATGGGGGGCATCCTCCCCACACCCCACCTCTCCAGGCCTTCTTCCCCCAATACACCCCTAATTCAGGTCTCAGATGCAACTGGGAACAGGACGAAAAAGGCCCCGTCAGGCCAAAACTTGGGCAGCAGGCCTCCAGGAAACCCATATGGCTCAGTTCCAGCTGTCTTTCGAACACAGGTATGGCCCCAATGACCTTCCCCTCATTGCAGAGCTTGGGTTCAATTCTTTTCTACATAGACCCTGGGGTGTTTACTGGGTATCGACTGTGAGCTCCAGAGCTAGCCCTGAGACGCTTCAGAAATAAGAAAAGTAGTATTCATACCAATCCGGACCCACTCCCTCTTCCTCACTGTGCTTTCTTGAAAGGGTTTCTTAGCTATTCCCTAATAAGTGCCAAGTGTGAGGGGAAACCTCACAGGCATCTCCCTTGCCCGCCCCCAGGAGAGGAATCAGCTCTGAGAAGGAGCTGGGGGAGGATGGAGGCTAAATACCCAACAGATGTTGAGGATGAGTCACAAGTTTTAATCACCCAGATTCCATCCACCTGCCATGCCTCCCTCCCCCACAAATTGGCCACAACTCCCACAGTCATTCCAGAAAACGAGACACCTTTACGGGCCCACCCCACTCATTCCACACTCCCACCACCAACACATCTGTTGTCCCATCAGAGCACAAGCCCTAGGGAGGCCCCAGAAAAGGCCCCATTAAAGTGTCAGGAAAGTGAGGGGGCTTTGGAACCCCACTTTCCCCCTTCAGCCCTCCTCCCTGTTTTCTGGGTGTGCCCCACACTTGCCGGCACCTCCACTCAGTCCTGCTCCCTCCTCTCGGGGACCACCCCCCCCAGCCACATCCACAGAAAAAAGTGACCAGGATAACTCTTACTAAAGTGTTAGTGACTGTTAGAGATGTAGCATGTCCCTGAACACTCTTAATATGAGTCCAGCAGAAGGAGGAAACTCCAAGGCCGACAGCAAGCCCAGGGATGCACAAAGAGAATTAGTAACAAGAAAGCCTGGCCCATTGTCCTGGGCCCATTTCCCCACTATGTACTACTCTGAGTCCCCTCCGACCCCACCCAAAAGCTGTAAGACACTATTCACTAAAATTAAGGAAAACTACAAATGTTATTTATTTGGTAAGATTTTCTACTTCAGTGTTTCCCAAAGCATGGGGCATGTACCACCAAGTTTTAGATGGTACCTGAGTGTAACACTAGATGATACTGAATCACATGGTGAGAAGTCATGTTTTCTGTTCTTTCCATTCTCCTGATTAAGTCAAGGAGAGAGTCTCAGTTAAATGCTAGGACACCTTTAATGCCTCTTGAGATCTGCTCATCTCCCTTTTTACACACATACACACGCTGAAGAGAAATAACAGGCCTCAGGAAGGAAGATTACTGACTTCAATAAATTAGACAATGAAAATGAAAATCTAATTTTACACTATTTCCTCTTTCCTGCAATTGATGCTGCTTTTCCACGTATGGTGGTGGAATAGTTTCCTTTTAAAATAAATTAATGTTTATTTAAGTAGAAAAAAAAAGGAAGGATGGATTTAAAATGTGAGAAAATTATCATCCAGGTGATATTGGACATGGTAAAAATGGTGTGCATGGGACAAGAAGGAATGCAGTTTGAGAAACACTGATCTTTTCTAAAGGGCTACATGCTACAGGGCTGCATACCTAAGAACTGCTGTTCCCCTGGTCCTTACCTCTTGGCTCTACATTCAGGGTAAGGCCCGGCAGGGCAGGGATATGCCATAAGAGACCACTGGGCAGAGAAGTAAGATGGTGGCAAATTATTTGGGGGTTTGGCAAACACCCCAATCTTAAACACACAGCTCCTGGCCGTTCCTTACCAGCCCCCAGGAAGGAGGAAGTGGGGAGGGGTGGGAGGTTGTTACTTTTTGTTTCAGGAAAAACAGGGACAAGAATGGTGTGCAGAGGTTCAAATGGACACCCCCAAAAGGCATCCGACCTATGGAAAATGGGTTCTGCAAGTGGCAAGTCATGGATCTTAACTCAGTCCCGAGACTCTCATTGCCCTGTGAGAGGACCATCCACTTTTCTCACCAGAATCCATTCAACCTTCTGGTGACAGTACCCTGATTTTCCTCTGCGAAACCATTCCTCTCCTGACACTCAGCTTCTAGGCTTTCATTGACAGCCCTGGGGGTGGGCACAAGGCTCAAAACCAGCCAATCACAGCGGCGCATTCTCTGGCCACAGCGATTGGTTCAGAGATGGGCACGTGATCAGTGAGTGCCAGTAGGACCCAGTGAGACTCTTGGAAGAGAGGAACGTGCCCTATTTTGCTGGGAATGCTAGAAATAAAGATGTGAGCCTGGAGCTGCTGGGGGCTCCTACCTGGAATCTGAGAATAAAAACAGCACAGTAGAAGGCATAGGTGAGAGACAGAGAGACGCTGGGTCCTGAGGACATTGTCTGAACACCTGGATTAAGCCTTACCTGAAGTCAGTGCCAGTGGACCCATTCCTTGATATGAGAATATAAATTCCCTACTGTGTTAAGAAGTACACTTGCGTTAGGGTTTCTTGTAAGCAAGAGACTGAGCACAGCCAATGAGGTGCAGCAGCCGGTACCGTTTTCCTCCTCCCTGGGTCTGAACGGTCATGAATACCCCACCCCCACAAGGAGGAAGGGAACGCAAGGTGAGGGTGACAGCCCTCACCTCCATGACAGATTTCCCTTTGGCTCCCCCATACCCGCCACAAAGCTGGGCCCCCAATTACCTCGAGCCGTTGCTGATGAGAATACTCTCCCGAATCGTCAGGGTGCAGTAATACCATACCAGCAGGAAGTTAAAGACTTCGTCTGTCACCCTGGCATAGAGAAACAGCGCCCGGGAGGCGGGGGCAGGCATGAGAACCAGGGACGGCTGTCCCCGCCACCACAGCTGGACAGCAAACCAGGATGAGAACCGCCCACAGAGGCATGCCTCCAGAAACCCCCAGTGACCCCGGGAAGGCGGCGGCGTGTCTTCTCTCCACCTAGAATGCCCATCCCCCCGCTCACCTTTCTACATGAATCCTACCCGCCCTTAAGGCTCTAGCTGAGGTTTCCCCTCCTTCCTTGACCGCTCAGCCCACGACAACCTGTTTCCCTTCTAAATTTGACATCTGTCTGATATGAAATTTCTGGTGGGATGACAAGAGAAGGACTTTAAGCAGGAAACCTAATTTGCAATTTTAAACTATCTGCAGTGTTAACTCCAGTGTAAACTCCTTCCATCCCCTTAAACCGTCTGTAAACATTGCTGCACATACAAAAAGATGAACTTAAGAACTCCCTGGGCTTCCCTCGTGGTACAGTGGTTAAGAATCCTCCTGCCAATGCAGGGGACACGGGTTCGAGCCCTGGTCCGGGAAGATCCCACATGCTGCGGAGCAACAAAGCCTGTGCGCCACAACTACTGAACCCGCGTGCTGCAACTACTGAAGCTCGCATGCCTAGAGCCCGTGCTCCGCAATGAGAAGCCACTGACCGCAATGAGAAGCCTGCACACCGCAACGAAGAGTAGCCCCCGCTCGCCGCAACTAGAGAAAGCCCGCGCGCAGCAATGAAGACCCAACACAGCCAAAAATAAAATTAATTAATTAAAAAACCCCCCCTGCCTCCTCTACAGTGGGCAAAACAGGCCTTAAAGGCAGGCAGAACATGGCAGCTAGAGTCGTGCTGTGCCCTGGTCAGAGGGGTGAGCCTTAGACACGCTGTGCATGACCTTGACTGGCCTCAACTTTGCCATCTGTACAATGGGAAGGTTGACCCCCTCCATGAGCATTCCTGGGTGAAGGATCCTGGGACAGAGCCAGCAACAGACAGCCCCTCAGAGGGCTCCCCCGCCACTGGCTCTCTCTGACGGGCCCTCGATAAAGACTCTATCTTTGACCCCAACAGGAAGCAGCTCTGTACCTCCTGGTGTCACACAGATCCATTTGTCGTGGGAACAGAAATGACTGCATGGGGAGGGAGAACACCCCCGATCTCCTCCATTCTATCCCTGAACTGGGAGATCCTTTTCCCCAACTACAAAGGCCCTGGGAGAGAAATAGGAGGATACAACTTTAACAATAATAAAAGACGTTGGGAGACGTCTGGGAGAGTCTGTGAGAATGAAGATGAGAGACTCCTAATTACTTAAATGTGTAAAGTCCCCAAAGAAGAGATGACAGTTGAGTAGGGCCTTGAAGGTTAAATAACAGAAATGTGCTTTCATTAGTGTTGATAATAACTAAATTTGACCTGTTGAAATGGATACTTGTACCTATTATGCTCACTTATATTGTTCCACTTTTTATTTATTATTTACTTATTTGTTATCTTTTGGCCACGCCGTGTGAGGCATGTGGGATCTTAATTCCCCGACCAGGGATCGAACCTGCATGCCCTGCATTGGAAGTGTGGAGTCCTAACCACTGGACCGCCAGGGAAGTCCCATGCTCCGCTTTTTATTTTGTAGACAATTATAGCACAAATGCTACATATTGCATAAATGTGTATATTAAAATATCTGTTTAAATCTTAGACCAAATAATCAATTTGATATACTAAATGCTATCTTTAAAAAAGACATTGGAAGGTGTCTTTTAAGCTATGTGACCCTGTTTCATGGTCACAGATGACAGACTCTCAGCCCCGCTGAACCACTGCCTGCAGAGGTAGTCTCGGGAGGGTCAGGAACAGACTCTGGAGACACGGGGCCTGAGTTCCAATCCAGACTCTGCCTCTTCCCAGCTGTGGAACCAAGGACAAGTCAGTGATTGTCCCGTGCCGTCACCTCCCCATCTGTAAAGTGGGGAGAGTCACAGCACCTCCCGGGTAAGCTGCTGTGAGCATCAGCTGAATTTAGAACAGTGCCCGCAGCCTAGGAAGGGCCACAGGTGTCCCCTGTCATAATAATTTGGGAAGCACCACAGAGCGCCCAGAGTCCAAGAAATGAGTCTCATATGTCTAACTCTGAGGAAATCAAAGGCCTACTTGACTTGAACAGGAAACGGGGGAGTGAAGACGGCCCCCCACTGCAGAGGGTCACTTAGATATCTCCAGACAGGAGGCAGCCCCAGAAGCCAGCGGTGGTTACCAGCACAGTTTCCACTGGTCCCTTCCTATATCAGTAAAGAGAGGAGTGAAAATAGTTTTATGGCCCTGGCACGTTAGGGACATGCTTGAGGTGCTGGTCTCAGTCTGCCCTGCCAAAGTGTTTGAGTTTCCTGTTGCTGCTGTAACAAATGAGCACATACTTAGTGGCTTAAAGGAACACATTTATTCTATTACAGTCCTGGAGTCAGAGTCTGAAATAGGTCATCAGGTCAGAGCCGTGTTCCTTCTGGAGGTTCCAGGAGAGAATCCACTTCCTTGCCTTTTCCAGCTTCCAGAGGCTGCCCGCATTCCCTGTCTCATGGCCTCACATCACTCTGACCTCTGCTTCTGTCATCACATCTCTGACTCTGACCCTGCTACCTCCCACTTATTAGGACCCCTGTGATTACACTGGGTTGCCTGGATAATTCAGGATAATCTCCCCATCTCAAGATTCTTAACTGAATCATCTGCAAAGATCTTCTGCCATGTAAGGTCACGCGTTCGCAGGTTCTGAGGACTGGAACACGCACATCTTTGGGGACCATTATTCAGCCTGACACACTAGGCGAGCACTAACTACTGGGAACTTGCAACGTTGCAGGCATTTTACGTGGACGATCTCTCTGGACCCTTGAACAACCACACAGGGCTGGCTCTCATGGCAGGTGCATGTACCCCACCCATTCCCATCTGCATAGCTTCCAACAGCTGGAACGTGCAACTCCTGGTGCACCTAGGGGCTTTCTCAGGCCACCAGAGCTCACCCTGCCGGTGCCAGAGGCAGATCAGGAGGGCAGGGGGATTAACACTCTCTGGGAGTCAATCCTTCCTAGACTGACAGCAGTCAGAGGATAAATACCACCTGCTCCCTCGCCCCTTGGGTGGGATAACTGAGACACATCCTTCGCTGTCCCACAGTTCCCCAGCAGCACTGAACTCCAGGTGCCCAGAGGATAACCCTTCCTTGTCTCACTTCCATTCCCCTACCAGTGTTTCCTAGGATCACCTCCCAAATAAACTATGGGCACTCAAATACTTGTCTTGTTGGGGTGGTTTCTTCTGGGGGAACCCAAACTAAGACAGTACTACTTCCCATTTTACAGATGAGGAAACTGAGGTTCAGAGATGAGCTGCCCATCCAGGCCCCCTCACCTGCCCTATTTTTAACCCACAGAAGGCATAGTGGGCTAAACAGTGTCCCCCCCGCAAATTTATATCCACCCAGAACCTCAGAATATGACCTTATTGGGAAATAGGATCTTTGTAAATGTAATTTAGTTAAGATGAGGTCATACTGGGTTACTTTTTTTTTTTTTTTGGCCATGCCGCATGGCTTGCAGGATCTTAGTTCCCCGACCAGAGATTGAACCCGGGCCCTTAGCAGTGAAAGCGTGTTGTCTTAACCACTGGACCCCCAGGAAATTCCCGAGGTCATACGGGGTTAGGGTGAGCCCTAAATCCAATGACTGTGTCCTCATTATAAGACCATGAGAGAGACACAGGGAAGATAGCCACATGACGACGGAGGCAGAGGCTGGAGTCAGTCTTAAACCAAGGGAACGCCAAGGACTGCCGGTCACCATCAGAAGCTGGGAGAGGCAAAGGAGGATCCTCCCCTAGAGCCTTCAGGGCGAGCACGGCCCTGTCAACCGTGATTTCAACCTTGATTTCAGCCTTCTGGCCTCCAGAACTGTGAGAAAATATATTTCTATTGTTCTAAGCCACACAGCTTGTGGTGCCTTGTTACGACAGCCCCAGGAAATGAATACAGAAAGGGATGGGAGACATGGAAATGCCAGGCCCTCAGTGAGCCTTAGATCTCGACAACACACCACAGGTTCGTCCTTTGAGGGCCCTAGAGGCCCCAGGGCAAGGCAATCTGGTTGCACATCAAGAACTTCTACCCCTTCCAGGGGGCATGTGAGCAGGCATTACTGGCGTGAGCAGCCTTTGCCCTCCAGGGAAATGCGCCAGGCCTGAGGCAGCAGGCCGCCACGGGCCCAGGGCCTGAAAGAGCCTTTGTTTGGACACTCAAGTGGGCAGACCAGCAACTGGACTCCCAGCCAAGCGCCTGTCAGGAAATAAACCCTTGACACGTGGGCCAAATGCCCAAGACACACTTGGGGAGAAAAGCCAGGGCCAGAGAGAGGGACGAAACCCCTGGGGCAGCGCAGCCTCAGCTCACTGGCCTCGTCCTACGCTAACAGAGCAGCCGGCACTCTCAACCACAATGCTGGGTGCCAGGCACTGGGCAGAGCCACGCACCGTGTTAACACACTGAATTGTCATGACAACCCAGGGAGGCAGGGCCTGGTGTCACCCTCGTTTTACAGATGGGGAGACTGAGGCATCCAGAGGAAGCTGCCCATGGCAACAGCCAGTAAGTTTCAAAGCCAGGATTCAAACATGGGCAGTCTGTGGTCAATCTATTTCCTTCTTTCTTTTCTTCCTTCCTTTTCATTTCCTTCCTTCCTTCCTTCCTTTCTTTCTCCCCACCCTACCCCCCACTGCCTTTCTCTTCGTAACTGAGATATAATTCACATACCATAAAATTCACCCTTTTAAAGTATACGACTCAGTGGTTTTCAGTATATTAACAGAGTTGTGCACCCATCACCACTATCTAATTCCAGAACATTCTCACCACTCCAAAATAAAAACCCATGTCGCCCTGAGCAGTCACTCCTCGTTTCCCCTCCCCCCAGCCCCTGACAACCACTAATCTGTTCTCTGTCTCTATGATATCTGCCTGTTCTGGACATTTCACACGAATGGGTTCATATATTAAGTGACCTTTCGCCTCTGGCTTCTTTCACTCAGCATCATGTATTCAAGATTCATCCATGTTATAGCATGTGTCGGTACTTCATTCCTTTTTGTGGCCAAATAGTATTACATTGTATGGGTGGACCACTTGGGCTCTTTCTCAACTACTACGTTAAAAGGTCGCTTCAGCAGCCGTTTAGTAGATACTTGTTGGGCAGATGTAGGCTATTTCCCATAAGAAATGGTCCTTCCTGGGCTTCCCTGGTGGCACAGTGGTTAAGAATCCGCCTGCCAATGCAGGGGACACGGGTTCGAGCCCTGGTCCTAGAAGATCCCACATGCCGCGGAGCAACTAAACCCGTGCGCCACAACTACCGAGCCTGCGCTCTACAGCCCGTGTGCCACAACTACTGAGCCTGTGCGCCTAGAGCCCATGCGCCACAACAAGAGAAGCCACCGCAATGAGAAGCCCGCGCACCGCAACAAAGAGCAGCCCCCACTCGCCGCAACTAAAGAAAGCCCGCGTGCAGCAACGAAGACCCAACGCAGCCAAAAATAAATATATTTAAATTTTTAAAAAATGAAAGAAAAAAAAGAAATGGTCCTTCTTTACCCTACACCTTATCACACCAAATGCTGTAGATGCAAGAGAGACCTTGGATCCCTCTCTCATGGCCCTCTCCTCACCCCTGTATGTCCACACACACACACCACCACACCCCATCACCTGTAGTGAAGGACAAATCGACATGCCACAGCACCCAGGAGCAGGATGATGGTCAGGTAGAGCTTGAACTTCTCATACTCATCCTTGTAGGCAAATCTGCAGAGACAGACACCCCCAGGAAAGGTCACATAACTATAGCCCACCTGGGGGAAGGACCCTAACCCCATCAGATCTTGACCTGCTGATCACACTAAGGGAGAGACTTTGAATTAACGGTGATGATTAATTAGGGAGAGAGGGCCAGTGTGCAAAGCTTCCATGTCCCTGGACTCCTGGTTTAAGGTTCCAAGCCTGTGATGGGCAGGAAGCAGAGATAGGGTCTCCTCCCCCAACCAGCTACTTCAGTGGAAAAGCCACAGCTCCATTTCCCCTGGTAACTGATGGATTTTGGGTGGACAGGACTGGACTGCCTACCTCCCAGGAGGAATGTGTGTTACAAGGCGTGGAACGGAGCAGGGGCCATTTCTCATGGGAAAGTGGCAGTCCTGTCCACCCCAGGTATTGACTCTGTGAAAGGAAGGAAGGAAACCTCCCCCAGGTGGTCTACCCACTGAAGAAGAGACCTCAGAGTCTCGTCCAAAAGACCAAAGCCAGACTCCCAACTGTGAACGTTTTTTTATTTATGCAAAAATACTAGCTTGGTCCCATTTCTCCTGAGTTGCAAGAGCAAGATGCCTGGATTCTGTAAAGCCAAGTGGAGGGTTGTCTGGGATACTTACTTGGCCTGGTTGCTGAGAAGGGTCACATTCACATTACCGAGAACCAGATTTAAGTAGAGCCTGGAAGGAAAGACCTGTGAGGGTCACCATGTTAACAGCCCCAGGAGTGGTCCCCAGCCAAAAATATCCAAGCTTAATAAGCATAGCACTGAGCACCGGATATTAGAAAATAGGGTGCTAAGCTCATGTGGAGCGAGAATGAAAATGATTAAGTAGAGAACATGACAGCTGTGACATGACCTTCATGATTAACCCATTTCTCCCCATTTCAGCTGGCTTAGAGACCATATTTCCTAGCCTCCCTTGCAGCTAATGTGAGCACGTGACTAAGCTCCAGCCAATGAGGTGAAGGCATGTGTACAGTTTCTAGGTCAATTTAAAAAGGGCTCTTCCTAAGCATACAAATCTTAAGTATACAACATGATGAATTTTTATATATTTACATATCCATGTAACCAACACCCAGATCAAATAAAATGCTTCTAGCTCCAGGAGGTGCCCTCATGCCCCCTCCCGGTCAGTAAACCGCCCCTCCCCGCAAGGATGCCCACTGTTGTGTTAGCTTTCCCTGTTTCTGAACTTCACATAAATGTATACAATGTGTTCTCTTTTATGTCTGGATTCTTTCCCTCAATAATAAGTCTGTGAGCTTCATCCACATTGTCTGCATCAGTGGTTCCTTCTTTCCCGTTGTGTATATTATTCTATGGAGTGGAGGTACCACAATGTAATTATTCATTCTACTGTTGGTGAACATTTGACCTGTTTTCAGTTTTTGGCTATTATGAATAGAGCTGCTGTGAATGTTTTTCTTTTTTTTTTAAAACTTGACATATAATTCACATGCCATAGCATTCACACTTTTAAACACTTTTAAAGCATTCAATTTAAGATGAATAGATAAAAAAAGATGTGATATATATATATATATATATATATATATGAACAATGGAATACTACTCAGTCAAAAAAATGAAATGTCATTGGCAGCAACATGGAAGGACCTAGAGATTATCATACTAAGTGAAGTAAGTCAGACAGAGAAAGACAAATATCATATGATATCACTTATATGTGGAAACTAAAATATGATACAAATGAACTTATTTACAAAACAGAAACAGACTCACAGACATAGAAAACAAACTTATGGTTACCAAAGGGGAAGGGGTGGGAGAGGAATAAATTAGGAGTTTGGGATTAGCAGATACAAACTACTGTATATAAAATAGATAAACAATAAGGCCCTACTGTATAGCACAGGGAACTATATTCAATATCTTGTAATAAACTATAATGGAAAAGAATATGAGAAAGAATATACAAATGTGTGTGTATATAAATGAATCACTTTGCTGTACACCAGAAACTAACACAACATTGTAAATCAACTATACTGCAATAAAAAAAAATTATGATTATATTATGTACATATGTGTGTATGTACATATATATTTTCATCCCCCACTCCCTTCTAGAATGTAAGCTTTGAAAGCGCAGAAACTTTGACTTATTCGGAGCTTTATCCACTGTACATAGAATGGTGCTGGGCACAAAGTAGATGCTCATGAAACTTGTTGAATAAAATAAATATTAAAAAAATTTTTTTAAATAAAGTATACAACTTAGTGGTAATCATTTTGTAATGTACAGAAATATCAACTCACTATGTGTACCTGGAACTAAAAAAAAAAAAAAAGAATAAATAATAAAGTGAGCTCATAAAAAATTTTTAATTAAAAATAAATTATACAATTTAATGGTTTCTGATATATTTATAATGTTGTGCAACCATCAGCATCACCTAATCCCAGAACATTTTCATCACCCCCAAAAGAAAGCCCATACCCGCTATCAGCACATTTCCCACTCCCCCCAGCCCCTGGCAACCACTAATCTACATTGCATCTGTATGGATCTGTCTATCCTGGACATTTCGTATAAATGGACTCATGCAATATGTGGCCTTTTGTGTTCTAGCTTCCTCGCTGTGAACATTCAGCACTCATTTCCACCATACACACACACACACACACACACACACACACACACACACACACACAGGAGTGGAATTTCTGGGTCGTATGGTATGTATGTGTTTGGCTTCAGTGGGAAATGGCAAACATTTTTGTAAAAAGGGATCTGCTTGCCCTCTGCTGCCTGACTCTTCCCTGTTTCCTGAAAATGAGATGGTGTGAGCCAGCTTTGGCCATGTAGCTGAGGACAACTCCCCAAGCAGGGGTGAAGTAGTAAGTTGGAAAAGGACTCTGAGTCCCTAGGTGACCTTGGGAGCCCACCACTCTTGGCCTTCAGGAGTCCACTCACCTCTGGACTGTTGTGTGTAAGAGACAAAAACCACACATGTTTGAGCCATTGTGCCATTAGGCTTCTGTTACAATAGCCTGTACTCTAACACATTAATAAAGGTGCAAATAAAGGGTTATGAGATCTCAGGGGAAGAAGGGTTAATTTCACAGAGGGAGAGAGAGGGGTTTGGAAAGGCTTCACTGAGGTGCTAACATGTGAACTGGGTTTTGAAGGATGAGTAGAAGTTTGAGAGGAGAAAAGGGAACAGGAGAGCCTTCTTTCTAGCTATGAGCAAATTCTAGGGGCATTTCCAAGTCTGGTGTACCTGGAGCAGAGGTGTGAAAAGACGATCCATTTTTCCCACCTAGCATATAGTCCCCACTTCCTAGAAGGGCAGTACAATTTCCCTTCAGAGAATCACTTTTCCCCTAGGCTCTAGGGTAAGGCACATGACCCAGGTTCAGCCAAGGTGGTGCAACTTCCTGATTGGGTCAATAACAATCATGTGACACAATCTAGGCCAATAAGAATCAGTAACAGGACGTTTCCCAGAACTACTAAAGAACAAAGAGGCATTCTCTACTGGATTTGCTAAGTGGGTAGGATGCAAACCCAGAGCTGCTGGGGCTAGCTTGTAGAGAAAGCCTGCCTAAGAATAAAACTCATATGCTGGAAAAGAGAGTAAAAGGAAAGCTAAATGAGGGACACAGCCTAACAGTATCATTTGAGCAGCAGGATCCAGCCATACCTATAGATACACCTGGACTTTACAGTTACAAGAGCCAATAAATCCCCTATTTTTAATTAAGCAACTCTGAGTCGGGTTTTCTGTCATTTACAGTCCAAGGACTCCTGACTAATGTAACATGCACAGAGGACTAGGGAGATTGGAGCTGGGAAAGTGGATCTGAGCCACACTCTAAAAGAAGGTTATGCTGTTTCATTCTGTAGAAAGCTATCGCCACCCAAAGCCTAGAGTTTTTAACCAAATACAGCAAAAAAGAAGACAAGAGGAAGGGCTCTGGTAGAAGGCTCTGACTTAGGGCTAGGCCAAACCAGGAAAAAAGTCAGGGTGCTTCCCAGGACGTACTTTTAGCTGCCCACGTCAAGTCATGATACAATATTGTAAGGATCTCTCTCTGGAACAGGGTGGCGGTGATGTCACTTGAGGAAGGAGATGGGACTTCTCTGAAGGAGGAAGATGGAAAGAACACAAGCTCTAGAGTCAGAATGTCTAGTGTTCACATCCTGGCTCAGCCAAACCCGGTCTGAGCCACCCGGGCAAGATACTCCCTAATGTCTCTTCTCTGAACCTTGCAGAATGCAGATTCCTGGACCTGACTCACCAGGTTGTTGAGGATGAAGTGAGTGACATCAGGAGAGCCCCCAGCATGATGCAAGGCATACAGCAGGCTCTCCATAAATGTTTGTTCTCTTAAGAGAGAACACCCTTCCTCTGGACCCCAGGTGGCATCAGGCATGTGGCAGATCCTGGGAACCAGATCTTTCATCTTGTTCCTTGAAAAAGCCCTTCCAGGAATGTCACTACCACACGGGAGGGGCTGAGGTCCCCTCCTGGGTCCATGGAGAGATGTGTAAGGAAGGCTCCTTCTCTTTCCTGCCCTTGTTCCCTCCTTTTCACCTTCAACTCAAGCCCCAACAGGGAGGCAGGAGTCACACAGACCAGGTGCTCCAGGCCGGGGCATCTGCCCGCAGCGCTGGGGCTTGGGGAGTAGGTCCCCAGCTCCTACCCGTTCTTCTTGGGCAGGTAGGCCTCCATGTCAAAGAAGACATTCTGCCGCTCCTTGACGTTGGCGCCCAACTGCTGAATGAGCTCTGCCTCCTTCCGACTGGCGTGGCGCTTGTACCTGTGGTCAGAGGTGTGGGCGTAAAGAGAAGCAGGGGCGTTACACAGACTGCAGGAAGAATCTGGAAACTCTGGGTACCGCCCTCCCATCTTGCCATCGCAATGCTTCTCACAACCTCAGTCCTCCACCTGTATTCTCTGCGTTTGATGTTGACTCCCTGCTAGTCTTGTGACCTTGGGAATGTCCTTCAACCTCTCTGCCTTATTTTCCATACCTCAAACACAGGGATACATCCCATCAGTCTTACCTTATAGACAATATCAATGTGAGAATAAAGTGAATAAGTGCAATGTTAAGCATTTAGAATACCGGACACAAAGTACAAGTTCAATGGATATCTACTGGCAGTACTACTTTCCAGGCTACTCTACAGGAACAACCTGAAGATTACTAAGAGTACAGACAGGAAGGATGCTTTGAAAGTATAATCAGTCAACCAACCAAGGTCTGACTGTTATTCTTTGGTGACACTTAATCTCAAAACCAGAAAAACAAGTCATAGACACTCTCAGAATAGCAGGGGTCCTTGGTGTAAGAACATAACTCACGGGTCAACCTTCTAACTCAGTGGTTCTCAACTGGGGAAACCTGGGATGAGAGCACTTCCCAAACCATGAAGACACTGTCTGGGAACATTTTGGTTGTCAAGACAGGGGTAGAGGGTTCTACTGGCATCTAGTGGGTAGAAGCCAGGGATGCTGCTAAACATCTGACAATGCACAGGACAGCCCCCAACAGCAAAGAATTATCAATAGTGCCACAACTGAAAAACCCTAGACAGATGAAAGACTCTTGAGTCCTGTCATCAGTAAGATGTGTTTTTCCAAGGGTGGTGATGTCATTGCATGGAACCATCCACACTCTACACCATGACTAATGGGCCTCCATTTCCAAAATGGTCAGTCAAGGATAGGGGTATAATCAGTAACCGTCCCAAAAATTGTCCACCAGGGAAAGGAAGACTTGACCAGGATTCCAGAATTGTCACAAACTCTGGAATGGAGGCCCAGCTAAGTGACCTGGGACGAGCCACTCAGAGCATGTTTTCCTGCCTCCCTAGGGGGGTCACAGTATCCAGCGGACGCCTTCACCTGCAGGGGGTGAGAGCACTTCTCAAGCCATGAAGACACGGGATTAGGAAGTGAACAGGTGATCCTGGCCTCAGGAACTGAACTAAGTCATGAGCTCAAGCATATCCCCACCAGGGATGCCAGACTTCTCACCCCCTCCACCAGAGAGCCCGGTGAGGAGTGAGCTCCCACACCCGTGAGAAGGATACTTGCTATTTACCTGCCCAGTAGGACTTATTAGAACACCTTTCCTCTGGGGAACTATGCCTCATCCTCGCCCCATCCCGTATGGTTCAAGTAGGGCTGTCCCATCCCCCAGGTCCATAAAGTGAACATATGACCGAGTCTTGTCCAACCAGAGTCTCAATGACTGGTTTGCAGACTGGTATGTGACCAATTCCAGCCAATGGGGATCATGCCCAGAACTTCTGCTGGTGTGGCTGAGCCAGTAGGAAGAAAGGCTGGAGGATAAAAGCCTGGCACTGTTGGTGGCCATCTCAGTGACCATCTCAGCCAAAGTAAAGCCAACCTAGAGGAAGGCAGGATTTAGAGGAAAGAAACAGATTCCTAAAAACACCCTTTGACCCCTGGATCCAGTGATGCCTGAAGCCACTCCTGGTTTTTTCCATTAAAATTTCCATTCTCTGCTCAAGCCAGCCTAGTTTTGAGTTGGGATTCAGGGGAGCCTTTGAGTTGCAGCCAGCCTACCTCTGGAGCATGCGCTTCAGGTCCTTCAGTCGTGTCTTCTGCTTGCTGATGGAGCTGCTGCACGAAGTCTGGAGTGTGGTCAGCTCCTCCAGCTTCTGCCTGTAGATCCTGTGAGTATCCTAAGGGACGGAGCAGCCCAGGTAGCGTGTGCAGGAGGACATAATGGGGTCATTTTTCAGTTTGCTTGTGTCTGGGGATGTGACTACAGTAATCACAGTTTCACAGTTAAGATGATACAACTATGGATACCAAAGGAGAAAGGGGTGGGGTGGGAGGAACTGGGAGACTGGGATAGACACTTATACATTATTGATACTATGTATAAAATAGACAACTGATGGGAACATACTGTAGAGCACAGGGAACTCTACCTACTACACTGTGGTAACCTAAATGGGAGGGAAGTCCAAAAGGGAGGGGATATCGGTATGTGTATGGCTGATTCATTTTGTGGGGCAGTGCAGGCTAATGCAACATTGTAAAGCCACCATACTCCAATAAAATTAATTTTTTAAAAAGAGAGAGGAAAAAAAAGATGATACAACTACACCTATCAAAGATGTGGCTTATAAAATTGGGACTGGATTTGGGGAAGGCAGCTCAGCATTTCTGTAATAAGGAACTACTGTTTTTTGCTGTGCAGGTTCCATCCTTCCTGATGGGAACAGCAACCAAATATGCCTTTGAGAGGTCAGCCACCTCTTGTCAAGTTTTAATCCAGATGGTTTGAGTAGAGCTAACAGTTCCCATGCCAAGGGTGGTCATGTGATCCAGGCCTGGCCAATCAGTATCCTCCAATCCCCTGGCAACTGATTGGTTCAGAGGTGGATACATGACTCAAACTGAGCCAATGAGAGTCAGCCCTGGGACTTTTACCTAGAAGTATTGGTTTAGTGATGCCTTCTTTCTCCTGGGTTTGCTAATCTGGTAGAAGGTACACCTGGGGCTGCTGAGTGGAGAGAGCCTGCTTAAGAATGAAGCCAAACGGAAAACAGAATTGAGACATCCTCATAGCATGTCCTCATAGCACCTCATAGCACCATTTCAGCCCCTGGATCTAACCAAGTCTGAATGTAATGCTATCTAATACTCTTAGTTACATGAATTAATAAATTTCTTTCCAGTTAGTCCAGTTTGAGTTGGGTTTTTGATCCTGGCAATGAAGAGAGCTCTTGCTAAGTCAACTAAGAAAAGGACACACCTCTTCCCTTAAAGCCAGCCCTCCCTACCCCAGGCACAGTCACTCCAATACACTCAACATCTCATTCCTGTTTGAGATTCCTGGAAATAACCATTCAGGGCCATAAGGCCAGAGGAAATACAAGAGACTTCACCCCAATGCAGGGAGAATGGAACACAGTAATTTCTCGACATTGCTGCCACAGCACACCTCCCCCCAAATAATGCCATATGCAGGGAAACGACCAGTTTCTTCTAGAGTTTGATAATCTAAGACAAATACCAACAATTTGGAGAAAACAATATGGGGGATGGGGACCATAAAATTAAAAACAATAATGCAATGAACATATTTAAAGTGGCTGTTTGCTTGGGTGGTGGAGAACTGTATTAGCAGAGAGACAGAGAAAAAGAGGACGGTCAGACAGGGAGGCCACAGCCTAAACTCTCATGTCTGTCAAGCAGGTTCCTAGATATGAAGGTTAAACCAGAAAATAAGGAAAAAGTGAAGGCCCAGAAGTGAACAGATAGCAATTCGGAGCCACATGGAAGAATGCTGTGAGCGAGACCCCCTTGGCCCCCAGAAGAGAGGGCTCAGTCCCCTGGACTTATACAGTTTCCTCACTCCTTCCCGGGCCCCAAGAGAGGAAAATTGTGTCTCTTTTTTAATTTAACTTTTAATTTTTAAATAATCTCAAACTTCCAGGAAATTCCCTGGCAGTCCAGTGGTTAGGACACGGTGCTTCCACTTCAGGGGGCCTGGGTTCGATCCCTGGTCAGAGAACTAAGATTCCACAAGCCGCGCAACGTGGCCAAAAATTTTTAAATAAAATAAATAATCTCAAACTTCCAAAAGAATTGTAAGAGTACAAAGAGCTCCCCTATACCTTTCGCCCAGATTCACCAACTGTTAGCATTATGACATATTTGCTTTATTCCCGTGTGTGTGTATGTGTGTGCGTTTATGTGTGTTGGGTGTATTCTTTTTCTATATCAGGCATCAGTAAACTACAGCCCACCGGCCAAATCTGGCCACCTGATTTTGTATGGGCAGTAAGCTAGAAATAATTTTTGCCTGGTTGGAAAAGATCAAAAGAAGAATACTTCATGACACATGAAAAGTACATGAAATTGAAACTTTGGTATCCATAAATAAACTTCACTGGAGCATGGGCCTGCCCATTCATTTATATATTGTCTGTGACATCACAGCTGCAGAGCAAGAGTAGTGTGACAGAGACCACATGGCCCGCAAAGCCCAGAATCCTCACTACCTGACCTTCTTGCCAAAAGAGTTTGTCTACTCCTGTTCTAAACAATTTGGAAGTTAGTTGCAGACAACAGGCTTCTTTACTCCTAAATACTTTAGTGCATATTTCCTAAGGACATGACATTCTCTTATACATTCAGTTATCAAATACAGAAAATATAACTTCGATACAATACAATACTATCACCTCCAATACCATCCAAATTCAAATTTGGATGCTAACTATCTCTTGATGGCAATTTCCCCCCAGACCTGGACCCGATTCAGTTTGATGCCCTATATTACTATTCATATCACTTTGGTCTCCTTTAGTCTAGACCAGCTTCTCAACTTCTGTCTTGTGACATCGGCATTTTTAAAGAGTTCGGTCCAGTTGTTCTGGAGAATGTCTCTCCACCTTGATTTGTCTGATATTTCCTCATGATTGAATTTTAGTTATGCACCTGGGACAGAAATGCCAGTAAAGTGACGCTGGGCCCTCAGTGTCTCCCATCAGGAGGGACGTGGTGTCTGTGATGTTAACTTTGATTGCTTGGGAGAGGTGGTGTCCACCTGTCTTCTCCACTGTACAGTGACCAGCTTTCTACCTGTAATTAATAAGTAATCTGTACAGAGAGAGGCTTCAGTGCCAAAACAGTCCTCAATGTTCAACCAATATCTGCTGGTAACAAAGGAAACCCTCCAGAACTGGACAAGGAGGATGGGGGCAGAGAGACCCCCCAACTAAGCAGCCTTTGAGAATGTGGGGTCTTTGGACTGAGTCCCCAGCAATGCCAGCTGGGCCATGCCACCTCCTGGCACTCTTTGGTGTTGGGTCCCACCACAGCACGAGAAGACCAAGACTGAAACATCGGCAGCCCGATGTTTACCAGGCCTTCAGTTTAAATTAGTATTTAATTTCACAAGTAAACATGAAGACATCATCCTCGTTAAAAATTAAAACACTGCAGCTACGGCTAGAGTCGGCTTTGAATATACCCCTATCCTGTCTTCTCCCACTTCTCCAGAAGTAACCACTGTTACCAGTTTCTTCTAGATCTTTTTCTATGTATTCTTCCAGACTGTAGGTATCTATGTATTTCTATATTCCACATAGACCTATTTCTATATACACACACTTAACTATGTATACATATATATGAAAAATATACACTGTTGCAAAAACTAATTGCCCCTAATACTTATTCTCCTTTGCATCCTTTTAATAACAGGACCCTACTGAGTGGTAGCCAGGCACATGGCTGTCCAGCTACAGACATTTCCCAGCCTCCCTTGCAGCTAGGTGTAGAAATATGACCAAGAGTTAGCCACTGGGTTGCAAGCAGAAGTGATGTAAGTTCTGAACCACATTTTTTTTTTAACCATTACACCTGCCATTTCTAGCTATTCAGTTTTCACATGTCAAGCCAACATTTTCTGCCAAGAATAATTGAACCACATTTTTATAAGGAATGGCTTGCCCTCCACTCTCTCTTTCCCTGGCTGGCATATGGCAACAATGGATCCAGTTACCTTGAAACCAGAGATGGAAGCCACATAATACAAATGACAAAGCCCACTGTGCCCTCCTCAGCCAAACGAACCTGGATCCCGGGTGACCTCATGTGACAGGGCTTCCCACCTGTGATTGTTTTACAACAAGACCACCAAGCCTTTAGCACTCCTCACATAGAGAAGTGGGTTCTCTGTTTCCTCTCATTAAAAGTAGGCTTATGGCTGATTTGACCAATAAAATATGTCAAAATTACCCAAAAAGCAAACAAACTGATTAAAAAATGGGCAGAAGATCTGAATAGACATTTTTCCAAAGAAGCCATACAGATAGCCAACAGGCACATGAAAAGATGCTCAACACTGCTAATCATCAAATAAACGCAAATCAAAACCACAGGGAGATATCATCTCACACCTCTCAGAATGGCTATCATCAAAAAAGACCACAATTAACAAATGTTGGCGAGGATGTGGAGAAAAGAGAACCCCTGTGCACTGTTGGTGGGAATATAAATTGGTGCAGCCACTGTGGAAACAGTATGGAGGTTCCTCAAAAAACTAAAAATAAAACTACCATAAGATCCAGCAATTCCACTCCTGGGTATATATCTGAAGAAAATGAAAACACTAATTAAAAAAGATATAGGCACAGCAGCATTATTTACAATAACCAAGATATGGAGGCAACCTAAATGTCCATCAACAGATAAATGGATAAAGATGTGGTATATATATATATACAGTGGAATACTACCCAGCCATAACAAAGAATGAAATTTTGCCATTTTCAACAACATGGATGGACTTGGAGGGTATTATGCTTAGTGAAATAAGTGAGACAGAGAAAGACAAACATGGTATGATATCATTTATACGTGGAATCTTAAAAAAAACAAACTAGTGAATATAACAAGAACAGACTCACAGATACAGAGAACACACTAGTGGTTACCAGTGGGAAGAGAGAAGCAGGAGACGGGCATGATAGGAGTAGGGGATTAAGAGGTACAAACTGCTATGCATAAAATAAATAAGTTACAAGGATATATTCTAGTAGAGAATGGACTTGAGGATACAGGGAGGGGGAAGGGTAAGCTGGGACGAAGTAAGAGAGTGGCATGGACGTATATGTACTACCAAATGTAAAATAGATAGCTAGTGAGAAGCAGCCACATAGCACAGGGAGATCAGCTTGGTGCTTTGTGACCACCTAGACGGTGGGATAGGGACGGTGGGAGGGAGATGCAAAAGGGAGGAGATATGGGGATATATGTATATGTATAGCTGATTCACTTAGTTATAAAGCAAAAACTGACACACCACTGTAAAGCAATTATACTCCAATAGAGATGTTAAAAAAAAAAGGATATACTGTACAACACAGGGAATACAGCCAACATTTTATCATAAGCATAAGTGAAATATAACCTTTAAAAATTGTGAAACACTAGGCACTTCCCTGGTGGCTCAGTGGTTAAGAATCCGCCTGCCACAAAAACAGAAATATATATCAATGGAACAGGAGAGAAAGCCCAGAGATAAACCCACGCACATATGGTCACCTTATCTTTGATAAAGGAGGCAAGAATATACAATGGAGAAAAGACAGCCTCTTCAATAAGTGGTGCTGGGAAAACTGGAGAGCTACATGTAAAAGAATGAAATTAGAACACTCCCTAACACCATACACAAAAATAAACTCAAAATAGATTAAAGACCTAAATGTAAGGCCAGACACTATAAAACTCTTAGAGGAAAACATAGGCAGAACACTCTATGACATAAATCACAGCAAGATCCTTTTTGACCCACCTCCTAAAGAAACGGAAATAAAACCAAAAATAAACAAATGAGACCTAATGAAACTTAAAAGCTTTTGCACAGCAAAGGAAACCATAAACAAGACAAAAAGACAACCTTTAGAACGGGAGAAAATATTTGCAAATGAAGCAACTGACAAAGGATTAATCTACAAATATACAAGCAGCTCATGCAGCTCAATATCAAATAAACAAACAACCCAATCCAGAAATGGGCAGAAGACCTAAATAGACATTTCTCCAAAGAAGAAATACAGATTGCCAAAAAACACATAAAAGGATCTCAACATCACTAATCATTAGAGAAATGCAAATCAAAACCACAATGAGGTATCACCAGTCAGAATGGCCATCACACCAGTCAGAATGGCCATCATCAAAAAATCTACAAACAAATGCTGGAGAGGGTGTGGAGAAAAGGGAACCCTCTTGCACTGCTGGTGGGAATGTAAATTGATACAGCCACTATGGAGAACAGTATGGAGGTGGCTTAAAAAACTAAAAACAGGGACTTCCCTGGTGGCGCAGTGGTTGAGAGTCCACCTGCCGATGCAGGGGACACGGGTTCGTGCCCCAGTCCGGGAGGATCCCACATGCTGCGGAGCAGCTGGGTCCGTGAGCCATGGCCGCTGAGCCTGCGCTTCCGGAGCCAGTGCTCCACAACGGGAGAGGCCACAACAGTGAGAGGCCCGCGTACCGCAAAAAAAAAAAAACTAAACTAAAAACAGAACTACCATATGACCCAGTAATCCCACTACTGCGCATATACCCTCAGAAAACCATAATTCAAAAAGAGGCATGGGGACTTCCCTGGTGGCACAGTGGTTAAGAATCCGCCTGCCAATGCAGGGGACACAGGTTCGAGCCCTGGCCCGGCAAGATCCCACATGCCGTGGAGCAACTAAGCCCATGCACCACAACTACTGAGCCTGCGCTCTAAAGCCCGCGAGCTACAACTACTGAAGCCCATGCGCCTGGAGCCCGTGCTCCACCACAAGAGAAGTCACTGCAATGAGAAGCCCACGCACCACAACAAAGAGTAGCCACCACTCACCGCAACTAGAGAAAGCCTGTGCACGGCAAGGAAGACCCAACGTAACCAAATAAATAAATTTATTTTAAAGAAAGTTGTGAACCACTATATTGTACACCTGAAACATATAGTACTGTTAAGTCAACTATACCTCAATTTTTTTTAAATGGCAGAAGTGACACTATACAATTTCTGAGAAAAAGTCACGGAAGGCCACGTAGCTTCCGCCTTATTCGCTGGAACACAAGCTCTTGGAACAAAATGTTCAACTACCCTGGGGCCACCATGCTGCATGGAAACCCTAACCACATAGAGAAGTCACATGGAGGCAGTCTGATCAATAGCCCCAACTAAGACAAACCTTGTTATTCCAGCTCAGGTTCCAGACATGAGGGTCAAGAAACCTCCAGATGATTCCAGCCCCAGCCATGTGAGTTACTCCCAGCCATTCACGTCTTCCCAGCTAAGGCCGCTGACCGCATGGAGCATCGTCAAGCCATCCCCACCATGCCCTGCCTGAACTCCTGACCCACAGACTCTGTGAGCAAACTGCGATAACTGTTGCTTATGCAGCAACAGATAACTGGAACACCACTCACCCTGGACCACGTCCCGCTCTGAACTGTTATGTGAGAAAGAAAGAAGCTACCTCATTTAAACCCTTTTATTAGGATATCCCTTTGCTACAGCAGCATAGCTTATACCCTAAAGCACATACTTCTGATTTTTTAAAATATATTAACAGTATCAGAATACAGATATGATTTCACAACTTTCTTTTCTCACTCAACAATATGTCTTACAGATCTACCCACATAAGAATATATAGCATTTTTTTTAGACCTGTGCAGTACTTCATGCTGTGGACATACAACAGTTTATTTAGCCATTTTCCTATCACTGGGTGTTTAGGTTGTTTCCAGTCTCTGACTATAACAGACAATGCAGCACTGAATAATATCCTTGCACTGTCTCTCTGGGGAAATGTGCAAGCGTCTCTGGGGAAGAGAAGTGGAATTGCTGGGTCATAGGGTACAGGCTTGATTTTAGTTTTAACAGATCTTGGCAAATTGCCTGCAAAGTGACTGTGACAATTTACACTCCCACCCACAGCATATGACAGCTGTCCTCCACACCTCATCAAGCAACACTCACTGCTATCCCCACTGACTTTTTTTTTTTTTTGGCCACCCTGCACGGCCTACGGGATCCTAGTTCCCTGACCAGGGACTGAACCTGTGCCCTCTGCAGTGAGAGCACAGAGTCCCAACCACTGCACTGCCAGGGAATTCCCCCCACTGACTTTCTTAAGGGCACTTTTCCGATGCTTCACTGGTGATATTTTCTGCCCAACCTTAAGGCATCAGACTGAGTCGGGATAGGAAGTCCATGGCCCTTCCCATAATTTTGTCCCTTGGCACATACAATCATTCCTGATCCCTAAGAGTTCTCCGTCTCTCTCTCTGCCATTGGCTAGAGCCACTTCCCAAGGGAGATCTGATAGTGGAGACCACACGTCCAGTCCACCCTGCCCTCAGCTCCAGGCTCAGGATTTGCCAGTCTTGAGGACAACGTGGGGTCTGGGGGGCTGGAAACAAGGCCCTTAGTGTGACACGCTCTCCATTCCCAGGACACCCCTTGCCCACGCCCAGTCTCTGCTGATTCTACCTCATGCCAGTCCCACAAGCAGCAGGAATGATGATCAACTCATTTCTTGGATTCTAAATTTTTTCCAGACCTGCTGTCTCTTAGTCTTTTTTCAACTGTGGCAAAAATATATAACATAAAATTTACCACATTAATCATTAAATTTTTAAAAAATTTTCTACTTGTAACAAAATACACATAAAATTTACCATCTTAACCATTTTATGTGTACAACTCAGTGGCATCTAATATGTTCACATCACTGAGTAACCATTACCACCATCCATCTCCAGAACTTTTTCATCATTGCAACTCCAAACCTGTCACACAATAATTCAATTTCCTGTTCCCCCCCCAGCCCCTGGCAACCACCACTCTACTTTCTAGTTCTATGAATTTGACTCCTCTAGGTATAAGTTGAATCATACAGTATTTATACTTTTTGTGCCTGACTTATTTAGACATATCATAATGGCTTCAAGGTCCATCCAAATTACAGCATGTAGCAGAATTTCCTTCCTTTTTAAGGCTGAACGATATCCTGCAGTATGTATATACCACATTTTATCCACTCATCTGTTGATGAACACCTGGGTTGCTTCCATCTTTTGGATATTGTGAATAATGTTACTATGAACACGGGTGGATAAATATTTGTTCGAGTCCCTCCTTTTAATTCTTTTGAGTATATAATCAGAAGTAGAATTTCTGGATCATAAGGTAATCCATGTTTAACTTTTTCAAGGAACTGCCATACCGTTTTCCAGAGAGGCTGTACCATTTTACAACAGCTGTCTCTTTTTTTTTTTGGCTGCGTTGGGTCTTCATTGCTGCGCGCAGGCTTCCTCTAGTTGTGGCGAGCGGAGGCTACTCTTCGCTGCGGTGCGCGGGCTTCTCATTGTGCAGCACGGGCTCTAGGCACGCGGGCTTCAGTACTTGTGGCTCTTGGGCTCTGCAGTTGTGGCTTGCAGGCTCTAGAGCGCAGGCTCACTAGTTGTGGCGCACGGGCTTAGTTGCTCCACGGCATGTGGGATCTTCCCGGACCAGGGCTGGAACCCGTGTCCCCTGCATTGGCAGGCAGATTCTTAACCGCTGCGCCACCAGGGAAGTCCCCGCAGACCCTCAGTTGGACTTGTGCTTTGAGATGTTTTTTCCAGGAACAGGAGGATGAGCCACACTGAGGCAATCCAATCCTGCCTTTCATCCAGTCAGCCCTGTGTCCTTGAATGCAACTAGTCGCCAGATGGAAGCTTTCTGTTGTTTTTGCCAGCTCAGCAGCTGTTCCCTTTCTGGTTAATGTCCCTATGGTTTCTTTGGAGATCCATCCCTCCCCAACACTCAGTCCATGAGATCTGGCTAGGAGCAGGTTTACCCCAGGTTCCAGGGCAAATGACCCAGGCCTGGCCAATCAGAATATCAGCTTCCTGACCAGGCTGGCTGACTCAGGGACGAGCATTCAAAACCAATGAACCTCAGTGGTGGGGCTTTTATCAGAACTGATAGAAAAAAAAAAAAAAAAAAAAGAAACTATTTTTCCCCTAGTTCTCAAGGTAGCAGGATATAAGCCCAGGGCTAATGGGGCTGCCTTGCCTGGGAATGAACCCAGCTGAGAGGAAAACAGGATGGAGAGGCAAACAAAGGCTGAGTTTCATTTAAGCCCCTGGATCAGCTTATATCTGAAGGCGGTACACCTTTGACTTCCCTATTAATGTTAGCAAACAAATGCCATTTTATTCTGCTTGGCTTTTTAAGAGGCAAGTGTCAGAATCTATTAACATGCCACAGAACAGAGCTTTCCATCTGGGCAAAGTTAACCACACCAGGTAAGTAAGAAGAGAAGCCATAAATCTTGGACTCTTTATTACCAAGCTCTTGTCCTGGTCACTGTCATTTATTTTTAGTTTTATTTTTTGCGGTACGCGGGCCTCTCACTGTTGTGGCCTCTCCCGTTGCGGACCACAGGCTCTGGACGCACAGGCTCAGCGGCCATGGCTCACGGGCCCAGCCGCTCCGCGGCATGTGGGATCTTCCCAGACCGAGGCACGAACCCGTGTCCCCTGCATCGGCAGGTGGACTCTCAACCTCTGCGCCACCAGGGAAGCCCCTAAACCATCATTTTTTAACAACTTTATTGAAGTATAATTTACATGTCATAAAATTCTCATTTTAAGTGTACAATTCAGTGATTTTTATACATTTACCAAGTTATGCAACTATCACCACATCCAGTTTTAAAACATTCCATTATCCAGCAAGATCTCCAGTGTCTATGAGCACTCGCTCCCCACTCTTCCCTCCTCCCAGCTCCTGGCAACCACTCTAATCCACCTTCTGTCCCTATAGAGTTGTCTTTTCTGGATACTTCATATAAATGGAATCCTACAACATGTGGCTTTGCGTCTGGCTTCTTTCACGTAGCATACTGTTTTTGAGGTGTATTTATGTTGTAGTATGTATCAATTTTTATTACTACTCAGCACTTATATCACATTTTGTTCATTCATCTACCAGCTGTTAGACATTTGGGTTATTTCCACTTTTTGGGTACTATGAATAATGCTGCCATGAACATTCATGTACAAGCCTTTGTGTAGATACCTATTTTCCTTTCTCTTGGATAGATACCTAGGAATGGAATTGTTGGGTCATATGGTAAGTATATGTTTAACTTTCAAAGAAAATGCCAGAATGCCAAACCACTATTTTTATTTCTAAACTAGGCAGCAGTGTATTGGAGCAAGGGAGACACTCACTGAAAACTGGGAGTTGGGTCTCTGCACACAGTGCAAGGAGTACCAGCTTATTAAACGTGATTGACTCCCACTTCAAGCTGCTACCTCCAAAAATAACCCAGAGTGCTGGGGGCACCAAAGCAGACACGCAGCTATGGAAGAAAGGACTCTACTCTGCTGCCCGAAGCAAGTCCCAACCCCCCAACTATCTAGTTCAAGACGAAGCAAAGAAAACAGACACACTTAAGGAACCTCCATACTGTTCTCCATAGTGGCTGTATCAATTTACCTTCCCACCACCAGTGCAGGAGGGTTCCCTTTCCAGCACATCCTCTCCAGCATTTATTGTTTCTAGATTTTTTGATAATGGCCATTCTGACTGGCGTGAGGTGATACCTCACTGTAGTTTTGATTTGCATTTCTCTTAAAAAACTAAAAATAGAACTATCATATGACCCAGCAATCCCATTATTGGGCATATACCCTGAGAAAACCATAATTCAAAAAGAGTCATGTGGGCCGATGCAGGGGACACGGGTTTGTGCCCCGGTCCGGGAAGATCCCACATGCCGCGGAGCGGCTGGGCCCGTGAGCCATGGCCGCTGAGCCTGCGCGTCCGGAGCCTGTGCTCCGCAACGGGAGAGGCCACAACAGTGAGAGGCCCGTGTACCGCAAAAAAAAAAAAAAAAAGTCATGTGCCACAATATTCACTGAAGCTCTATTTACAATCGCCAGGACATGGAAGCAACCTAAGTGTCCATCGACAGATGAATGGATAAAGAAGATGTGGCACATATATACAACGGAATATTACTAGCCATAAAAAGAAACAAAATTGAGTTATTTGTAGTGAGGTGGATGGATATAAAGTCTGTCATACAGAGTGAAGTCAGAAAGAGAAAAACAAATACCATATGCTAACACATATATATGGAATCTAAAAAAAAAAAAGGTTCTGAAGAAACTAGAGGCAGGACAGGAATAAAAACGCAGATATAGAGAATGGACTTGAGGACACAGGGAGGTGGACGGGTAAGCTGGGACGAAGTGACAGAGTAGCATGGACATATATACACTACCAAATGCAAAACAGATAGCTAGTGGGAAGCAGCTGCATATCACAGGGAGATCAGCTCAGTGCTTTGCGATGACCTAGAGGGGTGGAATAGGGAGGATGGGAGGGAGGTTCAAGAAGGAGGGGATATGGGGATATATGTATGCATATGGCTGATTCACTTTGTCATACAACAGAAACTAACACAGTATTGTGAAGCAATTATACTCTAATAAAGATCTATTTAAAAAAAAAGAGACACACTTGATAAAATACCTAAAGATGGAGCTTTGGAGGCAGGAGGAAAGAGTATAGTTATAAGGTAAATATTGTCAGCAAAGAATCAAATGCTGGACTTCCCTGGTGGCACAGTGGTTAAGAATCTTTCTGCCAATGCAGGGGACATGGTTTCGAGCCCTGGCCTGGGAAGATGCCACGTGCTGCAGAGCAACTAAGCCCGTGCCCCACAACTACTAAGCCTGCGCTCTAGAGCCCTCGAGCCACAACTACTGAGCCCACGTGCCACAACTACAGAAGTCCACACACCTAGAGCCCCTGCTCTGCAACAAAGGGAAGTCCATGAACCACAATAAAGAGTAGCTCCCGCTCGCTGCAACTAGAGAAAGCCTGCGCACAGCAACAAAGACCCAATGCAGCCAAAAAAAAATTAATTAAAAAAAAATTTCTCTTTCTCCAAGAGAAAACACAAGCATCATACACTACTCAATTCTTCAGTAAATGATATTTGCATGGTCATAACCACATAAATGACTGAGACTATTTTTAAAATAAATTTATTTATTTTTGGCTGCATTGGGTCTTTGTTGCCGTGCACGGGCTTTCTCTAGTTGCAGCTAGCAGGGGCTACTCTTTGTTGCAGTGCGCAGGCGGTGGCTTCTCTTGTTGCAGAGCACGGGCTCTAGGCGTGCGGGCTCCAGTAGTTGTGGCACATGGGCTCAGTAGTTGTGGCTCGTGGGCTCTAGAACGCAGGCTCAGTAGTTGTGGCGCATGGGCTTAGTTATTCTGCAGCATGTGGGATCTTCCCGGACCAGGGCTTGAACCCTTGTCCCGTGCATTGGCAGGCAGATTCTTAACCACTGTGCCACCAGGGAAGCCCGAGCCTATTTTTTTTAATAAGCCTTTTGGTACTGTTAGGTTACTTTTTGGTCTTCTGCTCATTTTATTATGAAATATTTCAGACATATTGAAAAAGACAGAAAATCATATAATAGAAAACAAATATAACATTAATACCCATATTCTCACCCTCAGTTTAAGAAATAATAGGGCACAAAGAGTTGAAAGGCCCTATGTACTCTTTCTACGTGGTATTCCCATCTGCTGCCCCCAATGAGGGGAACCTCTATGCTGGTTATGTCCACCCCCACGCCCACCCCAGATCAATTCTGTCTTTCTCTGTGCCCTGGGAGGTTGACCTCTATGGACTGCATCTCCCAGGCTCCCTTGCCCTGCCTCCTACCTAGCCAATGGGATGCCAGGACAGAAGACTGGAGAGCAGGAGGAGAGAGAGGCTGGGGTATTGGTTCCTCCTGCCTCCTCCCTGCTTTGCTACAGCTTTCGACCACTGCAGCTCCTGTCCTGCAGCTCCCCTTTGCCTGCAACAAGCTCTGGTGACCGCCCCTTCCCTCTGCCCCTTTAGGATGAGGACTGGTTCCAGCTCCAGGGACCTCGTCTTTAAACTGCCACATCTCTGTAAATAGTCCCTTCCTTAGACTTTTTTCAGTGACACCCATTTGGAAGAGTCATTTGCTTCCTGCCAGGGCCCTGCCCAAATCTCCACTATACTGAATCTGGCCCATATCACTCCCTTGCAAGTCTTTATATTTGTACTACATAGACATGTATCAGTAAGCAAAACATAGTGCTGTTTTGAATGCTTTTAACTTTATTATACATGTCATACTATACATACCCCTTGGCAACTTTTCACGCAAAGTTGCTGGGTTTTTTTTTTTTTTTTGAGGTTTTGGTGGGGTTTTTTTTAACATCTTTATTGGAGTATAATTGCTTTACAAGGGTGTGTTAGTTTCTGCTTTATAACAAAGTGAGTCAGCTATGCATATACATATATCCCCACATCTCCTCCCAATGTTGCTTTTCTTTTTAAAATATTTATCCATGTTGATACATATAGCTCTAGTTTATTCATCTGATCTTCATACCACACTCTATGGATGTTCAGTGGAATTATCCATTCTGATGGACAGTTAGGTTTCCAGTTTTCAGCTGTTACAGAATTCTTATACATATCTCCTATTTGAGTTTTTAACTATGTGGATATATATTACTTATAAAAATGTAGAATAGATCAGAGAGAGACAGACACTAACATTGGCTCTGTAAGCTGAGATACCCATAGCTCCTTTCCTACATGTCTGATTACCATCCTTTTATAGCATGTATGGGAGACACAAACAATTGAATTTCTGCTGGAAGATTTGGAGATCTGCCGCCTCTTCTGTCCTCTGAGGCCCCAAACTCTGCCCCACTGGGAAGATGAGGTTAATGAGTCCAGGTGCCAGCACAGCTGTGAAACATCTAGAGATGCCCTTTCAACACAACTTGGCAGAGTCACAACTCTTGAGTCAACGCTTATTGCAAGAACTGCCGGTAATCAAGAATTCCCTGGTGGTCCAGTGGTTAGGAGTCCACACTTAGGAGTCCGAACCCTACAGGGGGCAAGGGTTCTATCCCTGGTCGGGGAACTAAGAACCTGCAAGCCACGCAGTGCGGCCAAAAAATTTAAAAAAACAAAGAAAGAAAGAATTGCCAGCAATGGAATCATATGCCATTTTCAGACAGGGCCCTGGTCTAGGAACATTGCAAGTTGGTGGGCAACCCAGCAGACTGCAACAGAGCCATGGCCACCACTAAAATGTGGTCACTTACAGGTGTGGCTGGTGCTAAGTTTTCAAGAGACTGCATGTATATAGTTCTCCTTCCAAGGAATCAACATCAAATAAAGATTTCTGAATGCTGAATATACTGAACTAAGACTCAGTATGCCATGGAAACACTACCAAAGATGGCAAGTTGACTTCACCTAAACTGTATCAATTCTATACTGGGAAAGATTCTGAGTCATGCGCCAGGATCGATTAGTAATGTCTGTTATAGGAGCAGTAAGTGAGGGCATCAGCATGCACGTCAGGCATTTGGAAGACAGAATAACATAATGGTTAAGTGATTAGGCTTGAGAGTCAGACTGCCTTCATGTCCAGAGTCTGCCACTTCTTAAGTTTCCTCAGTTGTGGAAGAGCTAGGGGATGAGATATATGTTAACAGGCATGTACTGGTTTTTTAAAAGCAGCTTTACAGGTAGAATTTACATACGAATTCACCAATTTTCAGGTATACATAATGAATTTTGGCAAATACATATAGTTGTGTAACCACCACCACAATCAGGACATAAAACAAAGGTTCCCAAACTTTGTTGGTTCACCACACCCTTAGCGTCTCAGTAAACTTTTCACAGAGTCCTTAAGCCAAATAATTGAAAAGTATTTATGTCCTACCAACTTAGCAGCCTCTTGGGAAAAAAAGAATACACAGAAATTGACAAAAGTATTTTTATTTCATTCAGAAGTAACCAAAATTATTTACGGATGTGTGTGCCTGTCGGGCTCTGCACAAAATCTCAAACCTTGGGAACAGATTGGACACTGTCATCCTCATTTCTTGTTCTAAATTGATTTTCACATAGTATTTGATTTTAATCAGCCCCCAAAACCCAACTTTACAAAGATATGACATCATTAAAAAAACGTGTGGGGCTTCCCTGGTGGTGCAGTGGTTGAGAGTCCGCCTGCCGATGCAGGGGACACGGGTTCGTGCCCTGGTCCGGGAAGATCCCACGTGCCGCGGAGCGGCTAGGCCCGTAAGCCATGGCCGCTGAGCCTGCGCTCCACAACGGGAGAAGCCACAACAGTGAGAGGCCCACATACCGCAAAAAAAAAAAAAAAGATGTGTGAAACATTCTTTTTAATGACAGATATTTTGTTTCCCTTGAAAATTTAAATTATCCCATAGTGCCCCTGTGAGCTTGCTGCAGCTCCTTGGAGGTACCTTAACACAGTTTGTGAGGCACAGATATAGACTGTTTCTATCACTCCTAAAAAGATACCTGTCCGGCATCCTTCTCTGTTTTTTTTTTTTTACTACCAGTATTTTGATTTTCCTTCGTGGGACCACCCCTCCACCACTCTTATTTCATGTGGTTTGAACAGCACTTATCCCAGTCCTGGGCTCCAGGGGAGACATGTTAACCAAGACCCAGCCAATTAGTGCCACAGGGTCTGGTTAAGTAAGGGATAATCACATGACCCAAGTTGGGCCAATGAGAGTTAGCCCTGGGACTCCTGCCAGAATTACAGGAGAGAAGATGCTCTGTTTCTGAGGTTTGCTGAACTGGTAGATATCAGCCTGAGGCTGCCAATGCTCATCTTTGCCACAACATGGGAGAGACTGTTGAGAATAAAGTTGACATAGAGGAAACATACACACACTCACACACACAGACATCACTGAAGCACCTGGATCCAGCCTTGCCTGAAGCCATTTCCCACTGGACTTCCCACTACATGAGCCAATAAAACATTTTTGTTTGTTTTTTGGCTTAAAGCTGGTTCAACTGGGTTTCTGCCACTTACCACTAAGAATCCTTACTAACACATCATGTTAAAGCACCGTACAAATGAAATGAGTCCCCACAAGTCCAAAAGCTTCCTTCTAGAGCCAAGGGTCTCAGGATACTGTTGGAGCCCACTGTGTTAGGAACCCAAAAAGTATCTGATGGATACGGCAGGCCTGGGTTCAAATTCTGGCTCCTCGAGTTTCAAGTTACTTAACATCTCTTAGCCTCACTCTCATCTGTAAAGCCAGGCTGTCGTTTAGATTAAATGGAATAATCCATGTATCATACAGTCAGCTCTTATCATTGCTGCTATTATTGTCAGCCTTTGTTTTCTAGATAAAGAAAAGCTCAGAGAGGCGGCTTGGTAAAGGTCAGATGCTAGGCAGTGGCAGAGTTCAGGCCTGAACCTAGGAATCCTGACTCCCTGTCTGGAGTTCTTTCCACACAACCCACTTCTAGGGAAAGAGGCCCAGAAGGCAATGCAAGATGGGAGAGAAACAAAAGAGTACCCGGGGCACAGACCTGCCTTGGGTAGTAGTTAAGAGTATACAGACCCTGTCACGGATATAGAAAACAAACTTATGGTTACCAGGGGATGTGGGGGGAGGGATAAGTTGGGAGATTGGGACTGACATATACACACTACTATATATAAAACAGATAACTAATAAGAACCTGCTGTATAGCACAGGGAACTCTACTCAATACTCCGTAACAGCCTATATGGGAGAGGAATCTAAAAAAAGTGGATATATGTATAACTGATTCACTTTGCTGTACATCTGAAACTAACACAACACTGTAAATCAGCTGTACTCTAATAAAAATTAAAAAAAAAAAAGAGTATACACTCTGATGTTCAAAGCCTGGGTTTGAATCCTGAATCCAGTACTCATAAGCCGTGTGATTTGGGGTACATTTTTCACTCTGCAAGATGGGTATAACAGGGTCTATTTCAGAGGGTTTTTTTTTTTAAGGGTTTTAATAAAATAATACTTATCCTCCTACTTCCACCTTGTCCGCCTCATGTCTATTCTATACACAGCAGCCAGAGGGATGCCCGTTTCATTGGTAACAAAAGCCAAAAATCTTACAATGGCCTACCCTGCATTTCTGTGAGGTCAGGGTTGGGGAGAGGCTTCTTCGGGCCACCTCCTTCCTGGGTAGAGAGGGACGAGGTCAGGTTTCCAGAGATGCAAGACAGGAAATGCTCATTAAATCACCTGCCACCACAACTGTAAGTGACCTTCTGTGGTCACACCACAGGCCACAGGGCCAAACACGTACTGGTCTCAGACTAATGCTCAATTCACCGGCATGGCCGAAACCGCAACCAGGCAAAACCAAAGTCCTCACGGTGACTCGACCTTTCCCCCGAGTCCAGAGAGGCCCTGGCAGATGCAAATCACAGGCAAAAGAAAACAGATCCTTTCCTCTGGAAAGTCCCAGAGATTATGACTTCTTTAGGGGTGGGGAGGAATTCCAAAGACCTTTCAAATCCTCTAGGATCTGAAATTAGATTTCCTCTTTCCTCCCTTCACTGGAAAAAGGGAAGAAGAGGTAAAACACAGAGATATTATACATCATCCCAAGAAAGACAGAATCAGAGAGATATGAACATGAAACCCACAAATCCCAGATTCTGAGGCAGATATAGACAAATTAAGATAGGCCGGGATTTTCTGGTGAAAAAAAAAAGACCCTTCCTATTGTTAACCTTGCCCACCTGCCTACCTGTTGTGACCTCCCTGTTCCCCAACAAATGTCTCATATCTGAAAGTCCACCCAACACATACATAATGACAATATATACCCTACTTATTATACGCGTATTTCCAGAGACTTTCATCTCAGGAGTTCAGAGCTCTTACATTTATTATGGGGGTTGGGGGGAGTGGTGAGAAGTCAGACCTACTCCAGTCCAGTTCCCCCACTGCCGAAGACGTGAGCAGGGGACATCACGGTTTCCACCTGGTCAGCCCTTCTACAGCCCTTGCTGTGCACCAGGGGACAAAATCCAGGGTTAATTCCCAATTCCTCTCTGTCCCTCACACACCTGAGCCCCAGAGACACTAAGAACATAACAACAAGTCAAAAGTCTCCTTTATCTAATTGCTGTTAAGTGCATTAATTGCATAGCTCTGAAGCACTCCCCACCCTAATACCCTCCATGGCTCCACAGCTGGACATGACCTGAGAGCCTAGCAGGACAAAGCGTTAAGAAATAGCTGAGTCTTCTCGATGGCAGTGGAGCCTGAAGGGTCCCCTGGGAACTGAGTGGGCCCTAAGCCCTGGGCCTGAAGGAAAGGGCACGAACCCACACATGCTGGGCAGGCCAAGAAAAAGTACCCTTCTGGTTCTGGTACCTCACTCTGTGCTCATGCCTAAAAAAGCACCCACCTTCCTGCTCAGTCTCTCCAGCAACCCTCTCTCTATTCATCTGGACCTACGACATCATATCTAGAAAGACCCATCACAGACATCCTTGCCAATCGCCCCTCCCCTCCTCTGGACACAGTAAGAGGCCAACCAAACTGCAGACAAGACCTACATGGACAGAGAAAATGTCACTGCTCCAGCTGAGGACAGGAAGGAGCAGGCTGGGGTGTTCCATGTGATTTAAGGCAAACAGAGCCCAACTCTGGAGAAAAGAGACACAATCCGGTAGCTGCGGAGGGAACAGCCTCATCTCCAAAAATGATCCAGGCATCCCTCTTGGCCAACCCTAAGGTTTCCTGAGGCGTCTTTAGTCACCAAGGTAGATAGCTGAGGCCTCTGCGAACCTCCTATCAGAAACAATTTCTCCTGCCAGGCCCGCGCAGCGGCAATGCCATTCTCTCAAGGGGCCTCTTACACCCGCCCTCACCCCACCCAGTGTAAGGCTCTGGGCCAAATGGGTGAGGGCTGGGAGAAGCCTCTATCACTAAAGGAGGCAGCCCAGCTGTCACAAGTGACAGATGTCATCCACAACGCCAAACTCGGCCTGCAGCAGCGTCGGAGAGGCGGTCACAGACACAGGAGCCCCGAAGACTGAGAACAGGGGTCTCTAACCCCTAAGCAAAGTCTACGGGTTCAAGGTGAATGGCTCCCAAGCACATCTCTCAAAATGGAGCTGCAGAGGAGAGGGCTGGCCCGCCAGAGTAAAGGACAAGTGGAGCTGCCGAAAGCTGGAGGGCGGCGGCGGGGTCAGGGGAGACCCCTGAGGACGTGGGCGCTGGGCTTTCTCTTTGAGTCCCCAAACATACCTGTCCCCTCCAGCCTCCCTCACATGGACACGCCTGGAACTTCCCCTCAGAGGCCATAGACCAACTTTCTGCAGCGAAGGAGGTGCGCGGAGCAAAGAGCCGGCGCGAGGGCGGGGGAAATGGGGAGCTTCGACTCGGCGCCCAAAGGGGATGAAGAACTGAAATACTGGGAGATGGGAGGGGGCTGGCTCACGCGGACCACCAGCCCCCAGGGCCTAGCCTGGGGCAACCTCTGGGCCCTAATGGTTCCCACCGCCCGGGCTGGGCAAGCAGGAAGCGGAATACCCTGCACATCAGGTAGCAGAGTTTCAGGACTAGGTGGCCCGGTCCTACCTGCAGTTCCTGAAATTCTCCCTCCAGCTCGTGCCACTCGCGCTCGCAACGCTCCAGCTGGCCGGCCATGGTGCAGTGGTGCGAGGCGGAGGCGGTTGCTCCTGCAGCGTGGCGCGGCCGGCCACCAGCACCCCACGCCTGTCCGCTCACCGGTCGCCTTCCGAAGCACCAGCTGTTTCTGCGCAGCGGGAGCCACGCGCGCACCTGACGTCACAGCCCCGGCCCTGGTGCCCGCCCCACCCCTCGCCGGGAGTCAGGCCCTGCGCATGCGCACGCTCCGCCCCGGCTCCGCCCCCGCGCGTAGGGCGCCTACCGGAGGGTTGCTGTAGATTTGCATAAGTTGGTAGGGTCTACTGCTGCCCCCCTTGGGAATGCTTCTGCGCCTCCAGAATCTCTCTCCCCTAGTTTGGGTGGGGAACTTGTCCGCAAACCGCATTTGTAGAGCTTATTTTACTTAAATTGTGTGTATTGGGGGTGTCTGGGATCGGGAGGTAGAAGGGAGATTGCGGGGAGGGAGCATTGCCTTAACTGAGACAAAGCCAACGACGGCCTGGAGAGAGGGCCCTGTCATCTCACATTGTCATTATTTACTTCAACCAATACGTCCTAGATCCTGCCCTCTAAGACTCTAGGTGACTCTCTTGACAGCTGTTTCTGTCGCTCAAATGACATAACCACCTCAATGCTAATTGAATCCAAATTCCCTCACCTCCCGGGCGTGGTCCTGCAAGATCTATCCCTGCCTAGTTTTCGAGTCACATCTCCTATCTCATCCCTCTCGATAAGTACTCTCCAGCCACGGTTTTTGTTGGTTTTTTCTTCCTACCCTTGCATGGAATATTCTTCCCTCTAAATCTTCATATGGTTGCCTTTTTCTCATCATTCTAGCCTTAGTTCAAACGACACCTGTATTAGTTTC